>NC_081296.1:17372362-17679544 GCF_030435805.1 Mustela lutreola
CCATGGTCGAGCTCATCAACAAGGATTATGCAGATTTTGTCCACCTTTCCACAAACTTGGTAAACCTGAAATTCACAAGTCCTACACACACACACACACACTTTCTCTCTCCTTCATATTTATTAAAAGGGCAGAGTTTTTAGAAACCTTTTAGTTGATTACCCCAACAACCCCACCAGAAACTTGAAGAAATTACCAATTTCATTAATAAAAGAACTAAACTTTTTGGAATACATCTTTTGTTTGTTTTAGTTTTTATTCATTTAAGGGTGCTCTAGTTTGATTATGTTTCAAATTCATTAGTCAACAGTGAAAAGTAAAGGATAATAATACCCAAGGGGTTGTTTTATTAGTTGCGAAGTGATTACCCTGAAGTGTTCCTTGATTTAGACTAATTTGTAGGAGCAAATGTCCACCACTCTTACAATGTTTAATTTACTCCCAGGTATATCTTTTAGCCAGAGCTAGGTTGAGGGAACATTGGCCAATATTGATATTTAAAAAGTTTGGTTTTATAAAAATATAAGAATGATTTGCAGTGAGCTTATCAATTGTTTGTAAAAGCCGTTTAGAAATGTTGAATTTTGTTACTTGGCAGAAAAGTCTCCTTGTTGATGCTTCATTTTGTTTTAAATCTGTTTGTCCAGAGAAGCACAGAAAGTTGCAGCTCCATGGGAATTTCAAGAAGCATTAAAATTAATAATGCACATTTGCTTTTGGGAAATATACCACTAAGATAAATATCCCATTAGGATTTAAAACCTAGAAAATTTTACTTCTGTTTAATTTCTATTTTTCTCAAGGCTCATAATAATGTTTAAGAGAGACGTAGCCCGTCAGACTTTCACATCAGCTGGCTGAGTATCATCAATTACAGACAGAGAACTGTTCACCTTCTGTGAAAATTTTTCACATTCATTTAAAATGTCATCTAAAGGCAAATTGTTCTAAAGGAAACTTTCGTTTCTCATGACTTCCCTTATTTTTATAGTTTCATGTATTTCAACAGATTTTTTTCATATTCTATGAACTACATTAATGGCCAAATAACACTTCTGTTGTTTATCTAGTTATGTAGCAAAATACGGTTGTGCCAAAAAAATAACTTAACTCTGGTACTGCTTTGATCGTTAAATAGATACATCACTATTACTCCTTATCGTGATGTGTTTGTGCCAACCTGGTTTTGCCTTTAGGTTGGCATGGACAAAGCCCTCAATCAACTTTCTGTGCCTTTGGGACAGTTACGAGAAGTTCTGGTAAGTCCCCAATTAATGAAAACAGTCTGCTGTGATGCCTGTTGTCCTCGTCGGCTTTTCTCTAAGAATTCTTTCATCTGTTAGTTGGGTGGTACTGGTGGATTTATTGTAACGGTTCATGATTATAATATTCACCTTCAGAAGAGTTGTAAATGATTTTGTTTTTGCATATGCTAAAAACCTCAAAAAACATGTTCGATTTGAAGAAGACATATTCTCAGAGTAGACAACCTTAAGATGTCAGGGGAGAGGAAGCATATTTCCAAATTCAACTTATTAATGCCACTTTGGTCATATGTAAGTGGTTTCTAACTTACGAATGACTTGTATTTTAACATTTTGTAATCTTGTAAATACCCCCCCCACACACACACACGTAATCTACGTGTGATTAGGTTCCTGGGCTGATCTACAAAAACTGTGTAATCCTTAATGGAACTGAAGGATAATATAAATAAAATGTAATACTTAATAAGTGTTACATTTGCATGTTCTCTCAGAAAAATCTCTGTTGTGGGAATGGGACTCCCCACCTCTAAGCCATTGGGAATAGGAACTCCACCTGGGTGAACAGTGGAGGGGGAATTGTGGCATCACTTCTAACAGAAAACTGTGCTGCCCTGTCTCCCCCCCCCGCCCCCCCCATCTGTGTCTGGTGCCCTGACTTCTGGCCTCTGTCCGTTCTGATGCCCTGTCGTAAACTTGTCATAAACGACACCATCCTTCCTTGTGTGTCTCCTCTAGCTTTAGTGGCCTCGTGCATCCCTCCCCTTAAACAGTGCCTGCATCCTAGAGAGAATATAAGGAGAACATAATTTAAGGGAAGACACAGTACATGGTTAGAACCAAGAAAAATGCAGAGTCACGGAAATATCAGTGCTGAGAAGCCTAGGGGAGGGGCAGGCAGGAAAGAGTTCGTGAAATAGGTAAAAATCTTGAGTTGTGCCTTGAGGTAGCCAATACTTTCCATGGTTTATGTCTCATTTGAATTTTACAAAATCTTGTTAAAGGTACTTTTTCTTGGAATGGAAGGGATTTTCGTGGTCCACTGTTGGATTCCACACCAGCCGCTGTGGGGCTCTCCCACTGCCTCCTTGGTGTGCCTCTTCCTCCCGGGGCCTCATAGTGGTGTTGTTTCCCAAGCCTAGCCTTCCTTTGGCCTCCCACTCTTCTCTCAAACCCCCTCCCTAGAGGCAGATTTGCTCTACTCACACAGGCTCCCGTCCCGCCTCACCCCCTGCCATCACCGTATCCCCTCCCTTTTCCATGGCCTGTCTTTATGGCCACTTTGGTCCTGCTCAGCCACAGGCCTGACCTGCCTTTCTGGTCCCAACTCTGAAGCTGTTCTGTGAGATTCTCAGACCACTGAGGGATCCGACTATATCTGTCTTCATTGTATCCCTGTGGGCTGCCACAATACTGACGTCCAGGAGGGGTTTCATAATGTTGATGGAGTGAATTAATTCACCTTCCTGTGGAATTTTTGTGATATGCCTACTTCATTCTAGTTGTTTCTGTTAACCTTTGTTTTGGCCCTACTTCCTAATTATCTCTTTATTCATTAGCTTCTGGGCATGTTTCTCCACCTCTGCGCTCTGCCTTTTTCTGGTCTTCTGTTCTTCATTCTTGATTCCTGGTATTTCCATACCCACATTTCATCATCATGCATCAGTGCTTTGACATTCTCTCGTTCTCCAAAATAGGCAGAATCTAAAGACCTCATCTCAGTGAAGTTGGCCCTCCATTCCTATTTCTGCTTCTCTCCAGAAGGAAGCCTGAAGTGCACATGGCTGTGTGCCTGTCTGACCCTGCCCCTGAGTGTGTCTGCACTAACATCTTCTCCCCATCCCCTACCTACCTCGGCAGCTGTGTACACATGGCTTTCAGAGTCTGATTCGAGCCCCGTCGCATTTCCAGACTCTCCTGTACTTTGCTTCATATTATCTGTTCTCCATTCTAAGCCCCCTCATCCCCCTAACTTTCACTGTATATGTGTCATTCTTCTTCTGGCCATGCGACCCTGCCTTCGTGTCATTATGCCCCCAGATCATGAGTCCCCTCAACAGTAACTGTGTCTGGTATATCATTTTTTTTTTTGGACAATATCTGCATAGTACTGGTGCACAGGTATTAAGTTCTGTGGAATTGAATGAGATGTAGGAACTTGATAATGTGACAAAACAATGTCTGTAATATGTTTTTTTTATTATTCTTTTAAAGAGTCTCAGGTCATCTGTCAGTGAAGGAATTCGGGCAGTAGATGAACGAATGTGTAAACAAGAGGACATAAGGAAGAAAAAGGTACCCTCCAGTAGATTTCTTATGCTGCCTGCCATTTGAAGCCCTCTCCTCTTGTCTCTACGAGCTTGTCAGCACTATTCAGGTTTTTTTCAAAGCTCTCACGCATGTGCATTTTATGCATTATGTCACGTTATCTACCTGAAATAATAAGACAGAATTTTAGAGGTACCCACACGATCTCAAGATCACCCACTTTTTCCGGAACAAGAAACAGTGATAACTGTTGTCGGTGCAGCACTTGACAGTTAACGACTGTATAAATTGTCAGCGGCCCTGTAAAGAAAATAGGCCTATATTAGAGACTAGGGGAGAAGTGGGCTTTCCAAAGCAAACTCAGGATTCTGCCGTAGGTTTGTTGTTATTTTCTGATCCTGTGTTCTTTATGTTCTGGTGTTCACTTTAATTTTTTCGATTCCCAGTAGTTAGCATGCGGTGTTGGCTTAGTTTCAGGTGTGTGAGACAGGCAACGGCTCTGTACATCTGAGGGCTCACCCCGGGAGTATGCCCCTTAGTGCTATCTCCAGTTTCAAGTGTCCCCGATGTCATTCATGATCATAATGATGTAGGGGCACAGCGGGCATTGGGAGTCTGGGCTTCTGACTCTCGCCTGCTGTTCTGTACAATGTTTTCTATGTGTATTATTAGCATATTTGTTAAAATCTCAGTGGGGAGAGAGCCTGTTTGAGGGATCTTCTATTTAATTCGCCTCTGGATCTCCTCACAGCTTTTATCCAAAGAATGCTTGTCATGTGCTTCCAGACAAAACAGTAAGCTTTATGAGAGCAGGGTGTATTTCTTGCTTTATTTTCTCGTATTCCCCTCCTCCCCCACCCCCCGTCAGAATGAATGTCGAGCTCCCAGGGGTGTTCAGTAACTATTTTATTGAATGGATGACTTTGTATTTTTTTGTTCTTTAAGGATGAGAGTTTTCATAATGTTCCTCAACCTCTTTGATAATATTTGTAGTGTAAAAGGTCTTTAATGATTTGGTGCTTGGCCATATAGGTATATGCACATGTAAACTGAGACGGTCAGTACGATCGGAAGCCAAGGTTAAAACATGAATAAAGGGCCATAAGAAAACAAATGGAGGGGCGCCTGGTGGCTCAGTTGGTTAAACGTCCGACTCTTGATTTTGGCTCAGGTCATGAGATTGAGCCCCACATTGAGCTCTGTGCTCAGCAGGATGTCTGCTCGAGATTCTCTCCCTCTGCCCCTCCCCTGCACACACACATGCAGTCTCTCTCTCTCTCTCTCTCAAATAAACAAATCTTTTTAAAAAAATAGGAAAGAAATACCCATAGAAAGATTCAGGATGGGGAAAAGAAGAAATAGGAGTATAGAATATGAGAAAGCAAAGTCTAGGTTTTTTTTTTTTTTCTTTATAAACTTGCAATAGAATATGGAAGTATGCTTATTCTAGAATTAAGATTTGAATTCTTGAGAATTCTGTGTTTCATAGAAATATTCAAAATATAGCATGCCCTATATATTTGAAGTTAACTTTTGGTCTTAGATTTTCCTGCATTTAGCATGGGAAATAACGATGATTAAGAGTAAAGATGGTGACGTTTTTTGTTTGCTTAATTTTTATTTTTATAGATGTGTGTGTTGAGGCTTATACAAGTTATTTGATCAGTTGAAAAGATTGAAAAAATCTTAAATTCACAAAGTTCTAAAGAAACCTCTGCACTAGAAGCAAGCAGGTAAGCATTTTTTTTTTTTAACTAAGTAGCACATAAATTATTACTTCACATCCAGTCTAATTAGGCGGGGACGGCTTAGTTAGAATTCATTTCTGAACAAGAAGAAAATCCAGGTTTGTGGCTAGAATGTAGCTCCAGGAGAGTGGAGAGCATGAAATGGTGAAATCTATAACACGTTCCTATAAACCCTTTGGTTATAGACCACAGTTCCAACACGTCATCATGCTTGCAGTGGAAAAGGATATTTGGAATCACCTTCCCTGAGGAGTAGCAAAGTCCTGTTGATCTTTAAGGCATACCTACCATTCATCTTGGTTTTTCTCCATCTCATTTTTTTTCCTAGACATGCCCAGAGTATTACCATTGATGTATTTTGCACCAGCATTATATTATTATGAAACAGTATAGGACACATCCAGTTGAAATTTACAAACAGGAAAGAAAAAGCTTATGAAATAGGAAAAAGATGATGGCTCTCTTTGTTATACTGTGATTGTCTTGTTCCCTTCCTGGTGTGAATTTTCAATCAGCCAGGGTAGATGAGTGACTCAGAAAATGAGTAGTTAGGTCCTGTCAGCACCATGAGACGCACAGTGGTGCAGTGGGAGTAGCCCGGGCTGGTCCTGCACATACCAGCTGGGCTGCCTGCGTCAAGGTCACCTGGTGCCCTGCATGCTCTGTTGTGTGAGGCTAACAGTCCCTCCCCCTGCAGGCGGAGTTAGGTTTCTAAATTTTAGGAATTAAGGTTTTAGATTTGGAAGGAACTTGAGAGACCATATGCTCCACATGTCTCATGATGGAGATTAAGAACGGACACATCCCAAAGGAAGCGATTCTCTGGTCCTAGGTCTCTGCCCCCTTTCACATCAAGGCATTCAACTAAGTGGTCAGCCTCCACTCTGCTTGTGTCTCTAGCCCGTAGCACTTGTGCTTCTGCCCCCATTCGTCCACACTTAGCAGACAGTCTGTACGCGGCCCTTCTGCAGCCCGTGTGTCTCCAGCGGCTCTGCTTCACTGCGGCACTTGGCAGTGCCTGCAGCCCCTCCAGCCATGTCCACGTTCGGCCCCTGGGGAGCTGGCCCTCCAGTGTTCTTCCCATCTTTGCTGTTGCTGCTGTGCTCCTCGGATAGAAACACCTCAGTGAGCTCTGTGTCTACAATCCTGTCCCTTTGCAACACTGTCCTCGATAAACAGACATTGTGCGCTTTCTTGCTCAGAATTACCTTGGAGGACTTTTTTCTCCAGAAGAGCAGCTCTGAGCTCTGGAGTGAGGAAAGCCAGAGCAGCGTCAGCGCACGGTAAATCCATCATGCTCTGCCAGGCCCAGAAATGCCGAGATAAGGATAAATAGGACATGCGCATGGGATCAGTCAGTAGAGGTTGGGATTAGGCTTCAGTGTTGGTCATGTGGAGCGCTTGCCTTCCCTCCACACCAGTTCTGATGCTCTGGGACGGGGCACATCGTGGCAGGTCTCCAGACATTTTGGGTTTCCTTACAGTGTGTTTCCTCACTACCTGACTGCCCATCCTCAGATGTGGGATGCCTCATAGAGCCCAGCAGGGGCTTTGGGGCCTTTGTTGTGTTTTGTTTTGTTTTTTTTTTCTTTCACTGTTCAGCTTCCTTTTGAATGGGGTTGACGATTTCTAATGTGGGGGGCAAGAGGGAAGTGTATCCAGTCCACTTGATGGCAGATGCACTGTGAGTGATTTCTCACCAGCTCCCGGACCCACCGAGCTTGCTCTTTCTGCCGTTGGGTAAATGTAAACTTGGATTCCGCTGCTCTGAGCGATTTCCCAGGTTACTGCTAGGCGGTCAGTTTTAGCTGATCGAGGAGACAGCAGTAGTTGGTACTGGGGAGGTACTTGGGAGGGAGAATGAGGCAGGCGGAGAAGAAGAGGGGGATTCGGGTATGAACAGTAGGACAGGGCAAGAGAGAGGAGGGGGTTAGAGAATGGGAGAAGAAGGGAGAAGAAGGGTACGAATGGGAGAGCCCGAGGAACGTGGTGGAAACATGCATTTGTACCCACACTGACCTAAAATAGCTCCATCCCCTTGCCTGGGCCCTGTGGCCCGGGCCAGGCTGCGTCGGTGGCTTCTACGACCTTCCCGATCCTCACCCCTTGCACCTGGGGCCTGCTGCACAGACAGTTTGTCCTGAAAATTGATGGCGTGCAGGTGCAGGTGCCTGAGAGCTGTAAAGCATGGGGGGCGGTGGGGGTGGTAGGTTTTAACTTTCGGAATTGCACTTCTCTAATTGTCTCTACTAGCCCTCTCTGGACTAGAGAGATTTTGGAGAGAATTGCCACAGAATTTAACCAGTTACAGTTTCATACTGTTCAGAGCAAAGACATGCCTCCTGGACAAAGTAAGACCAGTAAGTGTTGGTTTCGATTTTCAATTTGCTGTTTGCGAATTTCCTGGATGATTTTGGTTTGACCTAGCATTGCCCCCTGATAATTGCTACTCTACAGGATTTTGAAGCTAGCTTTGAATTTTTTTTTTCAGTGTCTCCTGCTTGGGACCCTGCTTCCATTATGTCACACTAGATAGATTTTGTGTAAAGACACAAGCGTAGTTTCCAAACTATGCAAGTAAAATTAATTCTGAATTTCATGTAACTTGACACATTATATGATGTAGTCAGAGTTCATTTATCCAATGCCCTTGACTGGGTTTAAATGCACATTCGTCAGATTTACTCCGTAGCTTAAGAGGCAAATAACTTTTTGTCGTTCAGTAATTGTCTAAACTTCACTTTGATGAAGCCGACTTACTTTCAGCGAAATCATAGGGAGGGCATGCCTCAGTGGCTCAGTCAGTTAAGCCACTGCCTCTGGCTTAGGTCATGATCCCAGGGTCCTGGGATCGAGTCCCACCTTGGGTTCCTTGCTTGGCAGGAAGCCTGCTTCTCTTTCTGCCTGTGCCTCCTTGTGTGCTTGTGCTCTCTCTTGACAAATAAATAAATAAAAACCTTTTAAAAAGAAAGAAAGAAAGAAAGAAAGAAAGCAATCATGGGGAGAAGAGATTCATTGTTATTCTCTAGGAAATGTTGGGATTTTAATCTTACATATATTCTGGTAGAATTAGAGGCTCGCTTTATATATATAACACATATGTATATAAATTATACACATATATTTGAGCTTTTAGAAACTGTTGTGCCTGGACCTTCTTTCCTGGTCTCTCTGTTCTTGCAGCGTATAGCCCACATTACAGCCATGCTGCAGCAGTCCCTGGGAGGCCTGCTGCTAGAAGGGCTTCAGACTTCCAATGTGGACATCATATGGCACTGCCTTCGGACTTACGCTACAATTGACAAGACACGGGATGTAGAGGCGTTAGTCGGTCAAGTACTGGTGAAACCGTACATGGATGAGGTTTGTGCCCCCATGCACCTCATTCCGCAAACAGAGTATCTAATCTGGCTTCGTTTCTTGACTGGGTGCGAGAGAGCTCAGGGCTCTTCCTTGAAGATGCTCCTAGTTCCTGCTCTTCTGGTTGTAAGAAAAGGTTGCTCCCGCTTGGTGCCCCTCAGCATGGCAGGAATCAGGCATGCGCTCTGGTCTCTTCCAGTGATGCCATAGCTCAGGGATCATCTTAATTTAGTAGGGGTGAGGGACTTGCCTAGGAAGAAGGTACGGATCAGAACATTTTCAGGTCAATTTCCATTTCCCTAAGTTATATGTTAATGAAGTTGCCGAAAAGCGTGACCCCACCAAGGCGCCTGTGCCCACTGGAGGAGCTGGAAGACAGCTCTGTGCGCAGGGAAAGTCCGTGAGGGGAGGCGTCTTCGCAGAATTGATGTGACCTAAGTCTTGAAGACCATGGGGGAGTTTGCCAGGCTAGGAAGGTGGGAGGGAGGGAATATTCAAAGATAAAGGGCTTTTAAGGGCGAGTTAGCGGGGTAGTACCTTAAGTCTGGAACTTGGTTACCCAGTGTTCTTGACCTATGAGGATACAGTTAAATACAGGGAGTCAGTGTATCCTGCCTCTGAGCAGCCGGAGTATGGGCTGCACCGTGTGAGGCTGCCAGCAATCAGCAGCTTCCCATTTAGAGAGCATTGGTTTCATCTAGTTCAGGCTGACAGAAGTCATGAAGCCAGTCTCAGCGTTTGAGGGCTTTCTTCCAGTCACCTGCCAGTGCGAGTGTTCTTTCTGTCCGGTAAGTATAAAGCTACCCACCATGACTTCAGGATGAAAGGCTTCCAGTTTTAAAACGGGACAGTATCCCAGTGATAGAAGTGAAATTGAAGGATTAATTTCAGTAATCTTCTCAGCTTCATTAGGACTACTAAAAGTAAATGATCTGTCAGTTCTTTGTATGTATCCTATTATATAGTTCATAGCTCTCTCTGTGGGGGTGAAAAAGATCACATTATTCTTTGTCACTAAATGAAAATATTTTAGTTATTTAATTTATGCCCTTTTCATTGAACTGAATCTAATATGCTAAATTAGGGAAGTACTTTACGTTTCCGTGTCATTAAATGAACTGTGGCCACGTTTGTAATTTAAGTTTGTATGCTTGTCATTCACCTCCTGCAACTCAGCCTCTCCAAAAAAAAAAAATAAAATACTAAAGCAAAATACGATGTGTTTTCTTCCATCACTTTCCATCTCAGCCCTTTCCCTGTTCTGGAGATGGTATAGGATAAGGCCAGGGTGAAGATGGTACAGAGCTGTTGTCTGCAGATACAGTATTTCGCTTTTAAGCTCAGAAGGGAAGCAGATGAGTGTGTGTGATGTTTTAGCTTCAGGCCGTCTCTGTCCCTCAGCCTCTGTGTCCCCCAGGGTTGGAGCAGTATTCCCAAATCCCGGGACCTAGATTTTTGTGCCGTTGTTAATTACCTCCTGTTTAGAAAGCATACTGAGTGGGGAGGAGGAAGGACGAAGTGCATTTTTAAGGTTTACTCGATTCTTTTCTCTGTAGTGTATAGTTCATACTTCTCTTTTAGGTGCTTTAAAAACAAACAAAACACAAACAAACAAACAAATAAATAAATAAATAAATAAAAATAAAACGCTCTTCCTTCTGCTCGGTGATTGTAGTGCAGATTGTTGAGTCTCATCCGGATGGCCTGAAGATCATGTATGCTAATAAGCTCCTGGAGTTCGTTCCTCACCACTGCCGCCTTCTTCGAGAGGTCACAGGAGGAGCCATCTCAAGGTGACGTAAACTGCTGTGTATGCACCTGAGCTCAGTTTAGTGACCACCTGTCACCTCCTCATGTGCCGCTGATCCCTGGCTGTCCTGTCTGACCCAGGAACATGTGCTCTTCCCTATTTGTTACCAGTGCTGTGAGGCAGGTGTCGCTTGCCTGGGTTTACAGGGAAGGGAATGAAGAGTGGGGACGAATCTCAACGGTGACATTTGTGTGACTCCAGAGCCTCTGCTTTTCTCTTGTCTATACTTTCTCCTTAACCAGGTTCAAAATCAAAATTGGTTTCCTTCCATTATTGTGATGTCATCATCGGTCTAGAAATACCAATTCATTTTAATTCAACATGTTTTATACTGATGGCAATTAAAGTCATGTTCGGTTTTCCCTCCCTCTCTTATTTCATTTCCATGGCTTTCCAGTTCTGTTTCATGAATATCCCATTACCTTCCACCATCTCCGTCATCCCAGTCCAGACCTTTGTCACCTTTTTTTGTTCAAGGGTAGCGGGCTCTCCCCACCTGGTCTCCCAGCTCCACCTGTCCCTCTTCATTGCAGCCCTCAGCTGTCCCACCTGCCCAGAGCTCTGCAGCCTTCCTGAGTCGCTCGTGGTTTCTCATCGCCCACAGTCTTCCTGGCGCAACCTGTGACCCTTGGTGCTTGAGTCCTAGTGGTTCTCCACTGTAGAACTTTCTACTGTGGAACTTTCCCCCATACCACTATGGTTCCTGGCCAGACAGGAGCGCTTGACCTTCCCTAACACACCTGGTACAGAAGATCCCTGACTTCACCTTGGTTCAGTTTATGGTTTTTTGACTTTTTATAATAGTGCAGAAGTGATATGCATTTAGTTTGGATCTTTTCCCAGGCTGGCGATCTACAGTAGGGTCCTCTTTTGTAATGCTGGGCAGGGGCAGCGAGCACAGCCCCCAGGCAAACCACGTGATCACGAGGGTCAGCAACCAACACACTTGAACCGTCCTGTTCTGGCTTTCAGTGCAGTGTTCAGTAAGTTACATGAGATACCAGACACTTTATTGTGAAATAGGCTTTTTGTTAGAGGATTTTGCCCAACTGTGCAATACTGTAAGTGTTCTCAACACATTTAAGGTTGGCGGGGCTAAGCTCTGATGTTCAGTCGCTTAGGTGTTTTCCATGCATTTTCAACTAAAGAGATTTCCAGCTGAACACTGGGTTTATTAGAAGCCGAGGCCGTCATAAGCCGAGGAACATCTGTCTGTACTGTGCACCTCTGTGTTTTCCTTCATTGCTTCCTGTCTCCTATCCCTTTGTCTTTCTGTTGATCTGTCACTCCACATGAAGCTCCAGTCAAATACAACTTCTTTTTTTTTTAGGTTATTTATTTATTTACTTATTAGAGAAATCATAAGCAGAGGGGGAGGCAAAGAGTGAAGCAGGCTCCCCACTGAGCAGGGAGCCCAATGTGGGACTCGATCCCAGGACCCTGAGATCATGACCTGAGCCACCCAAGCGCTCCCAGGCTATGGTTATTTCAAGAAAAAGTCCTATTTGTGAATTCTTCATCTAGTGAAGATGAATTAAAATCAGAAAGTCAACTCTGCCACCTTTAAAAACCCCGGAACAGAAAAAAATTCCACGAGCATGTATAACCCTATCCACAATAAATCACTTTCAATCCAGTCCTGAAAACTAATACAGAGTAGGAAGAAAGCATTACAGAAAAATTTTGTTTTTATTAATCAAGCTGGAAAATAATGGACCTTACACGAATGCCCTTTAGGAAGACAGTTCTTATAGTTTTATGTTGATGGAAACTAACATTACATTCGAAATGCATGTTAAAACCATGACTGTAGACTAACTACCACTTTCAGTCGTCAGAAGATGAAAAACGGTCAAGAGTCACCCAAACTGAATCCTGGTTCCTCCTGGAAAATGTGTTCCTAAATATTTTCCCCCTGAACTACTGTGCTCTTTCTGTATCTTACACAGCAGACACTGCGATGCACAAACACATCCAGAAGGCCTTTGAGGGCTGACAGCCTGCTGGAACAAGGAGGAATTCACCCGGGTTTCTGCCTTTCTGCCAGGCCCAGAAAGTTCTGGGTAACCCAGGTGACGTGTCATGAGAATACAAGTGTGCCTCACACCGTACGTATCATCTCCTCAGGGTAGACACCAAAATCCATGTTCGTATATGAAAATCCGAGATGCATACAGAAATCAAGAGGGATTCTGTCATCTTGAAAGAAAACCTGTTGCGCTGCCACATGCCTCGTATCTCCTCGAGTGACTGCAGGAAGTAGCGATTGCAGTCAGAAATCTCAGAAAGAAAAATTAGAGTAAGGGCAACCCCTGAAGTTTACTCCTGAAAATACTTGGAGAACGACTGTGACCAATAAACCAGGGCTTAGTTCATGAGACTATGTCAATGAGCTTATACCATCTCATGTCCTGGTCAAACCCTCATGTCTGGGAGATGGAGGGACGTCTTCATCTTCCAGAGCTACTATTAGGGAAAAAGGTGGAGACAATACTGACAGGAGTCCCTACTTCAGCAGGAGAGCCAAAAACACCTTGCCCCTCCATAATCCCAAATGAAAATAAACATCTCGGGGCGCCTGGGTGGGTTAAGCTTCTGCCTTTGGCTCGGGTCATCTCAGGCTCTTGGGATCGAGCCCCACGTCAGGCTCTTTGCTCAGGGGGGAGCACACTTCCCTCCTTCTCTCTCTGCCTGCCTCTCTGCCTACTTGTGATCTCTGTCTGTCAAATAAATAAAATAAATAAAATCTTTAAAAAAGAAAAAAAAGAAAAGAAAAGAAACATCTCATTTTACTAGTGTGCAGCAGTGACTATGCAGGAGAAATTATTATTATATTATTATTAGATGATATATTATTATTATTATTATACTATATTGTTAACCTTTTGAATTCGGACACCTAAAAGTTTTAATAAAATATGAAGACCTTTTTTTTTTTAAGATTTTATTTATTTGAAAGACAGAGATCACAAGTAGGCAGAGAGGCAGGCAGAGAGAGGGGGAAGCAGGCTCCGCACTGAACAGAGAACCCAATGCGGGGCTTGATCCCAGGACCCTGGGATCATGACCTGGGCTGAAGGCAAGAGGCTTTAGCCCACTGAGCCACCCAGGCACCCCATGAAGGCTTTTTTTAAAGAACAAAAACTTCAGACTATATCTTTATCCTAGAAGTTCCCACTACAACTGGCTTCTGTCTTGGCCAACATTTAGCCATTCAGATAAAGTCCGTATTTAGTGCTTCGTGTGTACGCATGTGTAAAATAAGAGGACAGTCATAAATCTTTAAGATTGTGTATAATAACCGTGAAATAAGGATTCTTGATACACAAGGTCTCGTTCTGGGGAAAACAGCTGGAGAACAGTATGCAGTTTTCAAATGACGGAGAGAAAATACGCATTCGGTTATGAGAAAGGGAAGGAGAACAAGACCAAATATTAATAAAAGGGAAAAAAGCTTTTTCTGCCATCTTTCCGTGCTGCAGTAACAGTGTGAACAAATGTCCCACAGATGCCCTCAAGAACATTAACACTGCTGAAAGGGGAGGCGAAGGCCAGGTTCTTAGGAGGCCCTGCACCAAAGTCACCGTCCCATTTCCTCAATGTGATGAGGAAGCATGAGTACATTGGCAAATTTGAAATTATTGATGACCACAGAGCTGGGAAAACTGCTGTGAACCTCACGGACAAGTTAAACAAATGTGGCATGACCAGCCCTAGACTTGTATAACTGAAAGATCTAGAAAAGTGGCAGAATATTTCCATCCCCTCAGTTTGGTTTCACTGCATGGAAAAATTCTTCTGGCATCATGCACCATGAAGAAGGAAGAATCCAGGCAGGAGGGAAAATCCTGGGATTCTTTTTTCCTAGAAATATAATATACATGGCACGTGAAATGCCTCAATGGGAAAAAAGAAAAAGGAAAATAAATTACAGTCAACTAATGTTTGACAAGGGTGCCAAACAATTCAATGGGGGTAAGAACAGTATTTTACTCCCAAGCAGCCACATGCAAATAATGAAACAGGAGTCCTGCCTCACACCATACAGAGAAAATAACCCAAAATGCATCAAAGACATAAATGTAAACATTAAAATGATAAAGTTCGGGATGCCTGGGTAGCTCAGTTGGTTGGACGGCTGCCTTCTGCTCAGGTCATGATCCCGGAGTTCCTGGATCGAGTCCTGCATCAGGCTCCCAGCTCCACAGGGAGTCTGCTTCTCCCTCTGACCTTCTCCTTGCTCATGCTCTCTCTCATTGTCTCTTTCTCAAATAAATAAATAAAATCTTTTAAAAAATAAAAATAATGGGGCGCCTGGGTGGCTCAGTGGATTAAAGCTGCTGCCTTCGGCTCAGGTCATGATCTCAGTGTCCTGGGATGGAGCCCCGCATCGGGCCCTCGGCTCAGCAGGGGGCCTGCTTCCCCCTCTGTCTCTGCCTGCCTCTCTGCCTACTTGTGATCTCTCTCTCTGTCAAATAAAATAAATAAAATTTTTTAAAAAATAAAATAAAATAAATAAAAATAAAAATAAAATAAAATGATAAAGTTTTCAGAAGAAAACACAAAGGTAAATGTTAGTGGTCTTGAATCTAACAACGGCTCCTCAGCCATAACACCAAAGTACAAGCAACTTAAAAAAAATAATAAACAAATAAATGGGACTCAACCAAAATGTCCCAGTTTTGTGCTTCCAAGGACCCCATTGACAAAGTCAAAAGACAAGCCACTAAATGGGAGAAAATATTTGGAGGTCATATATAAGGAACATCCATTCAGACTGTGTGAAAAATTCTTACAACTCAAATAAAAAGACAACCCAGTTAAGAAATGAGCAAAGAGGGGCGCCTGGATGGCTCAGCGGGTTAAGCTGCTGCCTTCGGCGCAGGTCATGTACTCGGAGTCCTGGAATCGAGCCCCACATTGGGCTATCTGCTCAGCAGGGAGCCTGCTTCTTCCTCTCTCTCTGCCTGCCTCTCGGCCTGCTTGTGATCTCTCTCAATAAATCTCGCTCAAATAAATAAATAAAATCTTTAAAAAAATGCACAAAGAACTTGAATACACATTTCTCCAATACTCAAATGTATACATTAATATATAAATGTATATATAAATATATTTTACATTATCATATATTTATATAAACATATTTATGTAAATATATTTACATTCTTAAATATGTATTAAATATAATAAAATAAGAAATATATAATATATATTTGAAGATACATATAAGGTATATATAAAATATATGGGACAATAAGCACGTGAAAATATGCTCAACATCACTAATCATTCGGGAAATGCAAATCAAAACCATGGTGAGATACCACCTCCCACCCACGTGGATGGCTACTATCAAAAAACCCAAAAGCAGGTGTTGGAAGGATGTGAAGAGCTGGAACCTGTAAATTGCTGGTGGGCTTGGAAAATGGCACAGCCACATTAGAAACAGTTCAGTAGCTCCTCAAAATGCTGAACACAGAGTTGCCATAGGACACACCAATATCACTCCTCTGTATAGAGCCAAGAAAAAAACTATGCCCACACAAAAACTTGTGCATGAAGGTTTAGGGTTTATTCGTAATAGTAAAAGGTGAGAACAACCCAGATGTTCATCAACTGACAAACAGATAAATAAAATGTGATCCATCCAGCCAGTGGAATATTATTCAGCCTTGAAAAGGAATAGAATTTTGAAATGTGCCACGACACAGAGGAGCCTTGAAAACATTCTGCTGATTGAGAGAAGTCAGTCACAGAAGACCACATATTGCATAATTTGACTTATATGGAATTTCCAGAATAGCTAAATCTACAGAGACCGAAAGTAGATAGCGGTTGCCTAAGACTGGTGGTGATGGCTAAAGTTTTCTTTTGAGGATGATGAAAATGTGTAGGTAGTTCAGTATAGTATAGTTAACTATAGTGAAAGCCATTAAATTGTCCACATTAGATGGTGAGTGGTATGGCCTGTGAATTATATCTCAATTAAGCTGTCATCGAAAAATGCAAAGAACTTCTATATTTATCAAGTAGAAAAAGAATGAACTTGATTAAAAACATCAAAAATGGGGAAAATAAAAACAAACAAAATAAGATGGGAGGAATAAGATCATGACTGTTTATCATTAATTTAAATGTGTACAGACTGACTTTTTCTATTAAAGTTCCTATCGGGGGGTTACAGATCCACGCTGTTCAAGAAACATACTTAAAATGCAAAAGGGATTGAGAATGTATCAGGTGAGGAGATACCATGCAAAAGAGAAAGCCGGAATGGCAAAATTCATCGCAGACAAGTTGGTTCTAAGATGAAGAGGGACATTTTTAAAGGCAGAGTTTGGAAAGAAGATGTAAAAGGTATAAGCAGGTATACATCTAACAACATAATACCTACAGACTCTAAAAATGCAATAACAAGGTAAAATTTTAGCTTTTCAAATGGGAGTATCTATTAGAAGGAGGGAAAAACAAGGACACACAGAAAATAGACATCCTGGGGCGCCTGGGTGGCTCAGTGGGTTAAAGCCTCTGCCTTCGGCTCAGGTCATGATCCCAGGGTCCTAGGATCGAGCCCCACATTGGGCTCTCTGCTTCGCAGGGAGCCTGTTTTTTCCTCTCTCTCACTCTCTGCCTGCCTCTCTGCCTACTTGTGATCTCTGTCAAATAAATAAATAAAATCTTTAAAAAAAAAAAAAGAAGAGACATCCTTATTTCCCTCGGAAAACATTTCTTTCTTACACCTAAGAAAAGCCATATTTGTAAAGATTAATTGCATACTAGGCAACAAAGGAAACCTTTACAAGCCTTCCAAATTAAAGATTTAAAGAACAGTTCTTTGATCACAATCCAGTAGAATCAGAATTAGATAACCTGGTAACAAAAAATTGAAACTACATACAAGTTAAGAAATAGTCTTCAGTCAAAGAAAAAATCATAAGATGACTGAAGAAAATCTTGAAAGCAATGGAAAGGAGACTATTTCATACCAAAACTTACAGAAGACACCAGAAGTTATACTCTAAGGAGACTTTAGTGTCAAATGTCTTCAATTTCAAACATTTTTTTGAATAAAAGAAACTACTCACTTAAACCCATCAGAAAAGGGCAGCTCAATCAAAAGAAAGGAAGTAATTATAATGAAGATAAATTTTTAAACTAATAAAAAATATGAGGGGCAAATAAACTCAAAGTTGTTTCTATGAAAGTCTAATGAAATAATAATAATAATAAAACTTCACATGTCCTATTAAGGATAAGAGAGGGGGAAGATGGGTTGTGGGAGGAGGTGGGGAGAGAGGGAAGGGGGAAGGGGAAAGGGGGGACAGAGAAGGAGAGAGAGAGTTGCAAAACAGATAAGGATTGGGAACAGATATAAAAGCAAATGCATAATATAAAAGAATCACTAAACTGCAAGGCACTTTATACTAATCAATTTGATAACCTAGAAGAAACGATGATTTCCTAGGAAAACAAAATCATCCAAATGATTCAAGAATGGAAAATTCAGAAGATGAGTTCCAAGATCAGACAGGTTTGCAGCTGGATAACTGTCATTCTACTGTTAAATGGCAACAGGCAATTAAACAATAATAAGTCAATTCACTTGATGACACTGAGCACAATATTAATACCTAAACCCGAGAGGGAGGAAAGGGGAAGCTATTAACAAATCTGTCTTAGGACAGATTAGTTAACAGAAACTGAACTAATGTTAGCAAATAACAGAAGTCAGGCATCTATCAAAGGACTATATCCTGAGACCAACTTGGATTCATTCCAGGAAAATAAAGGGAGCTCAAGACCAGAAAATCAATAAGATTTACCTCATCACTAAATTAACTGAAAAAACTCTTAAGACCATAGCAATAAATGCATTTGATAAAAAATAAAGGCACCTGATAAAAGGTGAGCAGCCATTCTTTATAAAAATGAAGATAAAAACAGAAGGATGTTATGCAGGAGGGATTATTAACCGGGAAGCACTAGATCAAGAGGTAGATAAAATGAGCCCATATTTGTTAAGCAGTGACAGAGCCCCATGCGTGCGTGGATAGAGGCGAATGAGCTCATGGATGAGCACCAGGCTGTCAACAGGTATTATAGCGACAAAGGCAGCGGTGAGGAGAGGAGAGTCTTAACAACAGGGAAGAAGGTAAAAGGAGGATTGCAGTTAAAAATTGTGCATGATACAAACACATGCAAATAAGACCGGATATTTTCCCGTGTATAGTTTTTTAAAACCCTGCACACATTACTGGGACTACCAACTCTTGCTTTCAGCTCCGCAGCCATCGCGTGCTTTCCCAGTACCAGGATGCAGGGGTAGATCCTCCGTTGGTGACATCCTATGTCACTGTACTCCTAAAGGGACAGGTGAAACAGCACAGGGGCTGCAGGTCGCTGTGCCCACCCCAGCTCCCTGCTCACCCAGCCCCCACTCTGAAGCGGCGGGCACTTGGAGCTGTTAAGAAGCAGGGATCTGAGCAGTTCTCTGATTCCCCCTGGAGCCATCTGCATCCATCATGTTTCCCACAGCTCTCCCCGAGTGTTCCCTTAACTCCTAGCACACCCTTCTTATGAGAGCACATAGTACTCCCCGTCACAGTGCTCTGTCTGTCACATGCGTCCATTGATCCACTTTGTGATGGTTGAGGGGTGGAGCCCCCTCCTGTTAACTTCACAAATCCGTTTCTAATGCAGCAGCACCTGGCACTTAAGCACCCTGTCAGTACCTGCCAAATGAATGAAATGTACTCAAAACATAGTATGAAGTCTGCGTTTTGAAACTCCTTTTTGGAGCCGTTTGCTATCATTTTCCCAGGCAATTTAAAAAACTTCCAGCCTTGCTGCCAATAACCTGAAGGGGTAAAGGAATGCCGGCGTGCCCCATGGGACATGTCACTCTGGATGGTCCTTTGGCAGCAGGGACTTTGATAGCGCTCTTTCAAACCCAGCAGGATGGTGGAAGGGCAACGTGGCTGAGTGCCTCCCGGGTCTGACCCTGTGTGACGCCACCCGGTGCCTGCAGCTGCCCTCTGGAAGGTGTTGCTTTAGCGGCAGAGCCAGAGGGCACCAAGCGTGTGTCTGTCTCCAAAGTCCTGGGCACCACATCACAATGCCTTTCTGAGAAGCAGAATCAAGGACAGTTGCTGATCTTCATTCCTTCCCACCAAAGGTATCTCATACACCATCTTTGGAAGTTGGAGCCAGGGGGCGCCTGGGTGGCTCAGTCGCTTAAGTGTCTGCCGTCAGCTCAGGTCATGATCCCAGGGTCCTGGGATCGAGTCCCACACATTTGCCTCCCTGGTCAGCGGGGAGCCTGCTTCTCCTCCCTCTGCCATTCCCCCCACTTGTGCTTTCTGGCTCTCTGTGTGTCAAATAAATGAATAAAATCTTTTTTAAAAGTTTGGGCCATACTCTTTCGTCATTCTACTTTCCCTGGGGTAATTTGCCACCTCCCTGAATTTACCTGCATCTTTCCCAAAATCTACTTATCTTCCAGCCTTCTTGACCATAATGAGTCTATAAATTTTCAATAGACAGTGTGAACTTACACTTGCTAATATTTGCATAACATGTACCTCTTTCGATCTCAAAGAAAAGCTTCGCACCGCAATGGTTTCTAATCTCCAATTAGGTTCTGTTCCGGGATCCCACTGGAATTCTACGCACCTGTCCCCTAAGATGCCATAAATTGTGGTCCAGTTTCCCAGCCAGCCAAGGAAAGCACATGGGAAATCTTGCTGAAGTATGAGTAAGAGCCAACGAAAGGGAACATATTTATCTACCTCGAATGCTGGGACCTGGGGAAAGCAAGTTTCATTACAGACAAATCAGGAAGGAGGTGCAGATTGCTTTTTATGTCACTCTGGAGTGGAGGTCTGCCATTGATCATTAAGGCCATTTCCTGCAATGCACTCACCAAAGTGATACTCACTTCGGAGTGGACAAAACTTAGGAAATGGCCAAGGGGAGCTCTGCTTACACTTTACACTCTCAGCATTTATTTGTATTAATTTCTTTATAGAGCAGTATAGAGACATGAGGCCACATTGAAAAAGCAAAGCTTGTCATCCTATGGCCTTGGGTCAAGAATAGAGGTAGTGCTGCTCATGTCAGTTTCAACCTCCAGTGGCCAAGGGTTTGATCTGATGATCTTTCAAGTTTTCACCATAGCCTTTCTCAAGTTCAATGGCCAATAATCCCACAGGAGGAGATTTTAGGGCCCTCTCAAACTTCTGTTTTGCTATCTCTCCCCAGCCTGCTTCCTCTGCAAAAGTCACCACTTTGCCTGTGCATCTACCACCTCTTAGAGCCTTTGGAATCAGCCACGAATTGCAGTGATGATTCCTTCCATGACCACATATTGTTTACAGGAAAACTATTCTTCGTTATGCCTTGCCAGTCAGAGTGACGGTTTCATCCGCAACCTGGACCAGGTTCGGGAATGTTCTACACATAAATGTGAGCAAATGTCTTCTGTATTGAGAGACATGTACATTCTGTAAATGGACTCTATTGAACAACCAATACATAGGGTACACTTATGTCCTGACCCAGCTGGAAGGAGGCACTTCATTTCCATCTTTCAGAAAATTGGTGTAACACATTGATTTTCATAACAAAGAAAGCAGTTTTGTGTCCTCTACCAAAAGACTGTCATAGTAAGCAATAAATTGCCTCTTTGGAGTGAACAAATTAATAAGATATTTTTTAAATTTCAAAATAACAAAGACAGAATGATGTCTGTAATGCTAAGTGCATCCCCTTAGTTGCAGGACATTGTGTCATGGACCACCTGAGCAATGACACATGGCGGCCGGTAGTCTGATTTGTACATCAATTCACCTGGCAACCTGTTAAAAGAAAGTCTTGCACATGACAAGCTTTCAATAAGACACTGACAAGATGGCCAGGAAGCCCCCTTAGCTGGCTTTTTCAGGTGTCCAGGCATCTAGTCAACCTACCTCACCAACTCATCACCATGCTTACTGGAGTAAACCCAATCTCTTCCTTCCCCCCTGGAGATGGGAGAAGAGCCACTCACACGTTTGTATGGAATTCTCATTCCCCCTCGCTCTGTCCCCACATGGCGCTGTCCGTGTAATAAATAAACAAATCTTTATGTCACCTGGAAGTTCCTGGGTCAAATTACACAACTCGGACAATTTTGGATCACTACAGCCCTTTGTTTTTCTGTCCACCTTAAGCCTTCTGGGTGACCAACAGCTATCTAAAACTCATGTTGCTGCCATATGCTGTTGTTCTGCTTCATCTTCCCAGTAAAGTTCAGTATTTTTCCCTGAAGTTTGGTTTATCAGTATCTCCAGTGTCTATCTCCAGCTCGGGTCACGATCCCAGGTCCTGGTATCAAGTCCCACTCTGGACTTCCTACTCTGCGGGAAGACTGCTTCTGCTATGCCTCTCATCTCTTATGAATAAATAAAGAAAATTTTTAAAAATTAAAAAAAAACATTTCTATCTTCCCACTTTTAAAGATTAATTCTAGGAATTATTGCTATAAATCCAAGTGTCCTATCTCTTTCTTAAAAAGTCTTCTCCAGGGAATCTGGGTGTCTCAGTTGATTAAATGTCTGACTCAAGATTTTGGCTCAAGTCATGATCTCAGGGTCATGGGATTGAGCCCTAGTGAGGCCTCTGTGCTCAATGAGGAGTCTGCTTCTCTCCTTTTCCCTTTGTCACATCCCCCTACTCACATGTGCACACACGTGTTGTCTCTCTGTCTGTCTCTCAATGAATAAATAAACAAATCTTTAAAAAGTCTTCTCCAAAGGGAGTTTGAGAAATAGTCCAGTAAGGGGCTGGAAGAAAATATTATAAGTTTTATTCATATTTCATGTCATCCATTTAACTGTTTAGCTTTTGTATGTCATTTATAATGTGCATAATAATTTAGTAGAGTAGTAGAGTCTATAATTTATCAAAAATTTGCTTAAATTGGTGGTATGTCCGCAAATATTTTTGTATGTATGTATGTATTTATTTATTTATTTTTGTGAAAGAGAGGTGCACAGTAATAAAAGGAGATCACTGCTCCAGGGACCCAGATATTTCCCCAAGTCCTGTTTCCTTCCATTCCCTCTGGGCTTCATTAGACCCCCTTAACACCAATATTGTCCCTAAAACATGCCCTCTGCAGCACCAAGTTCGAATGCTTAACTCAGGCCATCACTGCAGGCTGTACCAGGATGACCTTAGGGAAAAAAGTGGTGGGTCTCACGGGTTTGCAGTGTCACCCCCATGAACAGTCTTTTGTTCTGAACAGCTAGTGCAGCCCACGTTTGCATTCACAGGCTCTGGCACCAGAGTGGACGTAGATCCCAGCTGGCTCCTCAGTAGCAATATGGCTTTGGGAAAGTTGTGTCATTTCTGGCCCAGACTTAAGGCTCATCCATAACGTGGAGGAGAAGACAGTGTGACCCTCAGTGGGCTGTTGAAAGGATCACGAGATGGTTCGACTCAGGTGCTCCGAGGTACCCAGCACACAGTAGGCCCACAGTAGAACAAAAAGTTGTTCTATTGATCTCATAGTTACTATTACTCATACTAACAAAACTGATCATTTGAGATGATTTTCAAGCGAAGTATCTTCGCCTGGATTTCTAAGATTAACCTGCTTCAAAATGAATTCTGCTCCACAGTGAAAAACGAGCTAACCAGCAGGTTTCTTCTGCGTCTTTTCTGAACTTTTTAGGATCCTCTCTAGAGAAAGGTTCTAAAGGAAGGCAAAGTGCAGAAATACTCTTGCTTCAAAGGATGTGTAGGAAATGATTAATTTTGCCAAAAAACAGTGCCTTGAACATAAAAGATGTTTGACGAAGCTCACTGTAGACAGTGTATCCCTCCAGCATTCATAAGTTGAAAGCTCAATGTCCAAAGGGACATAACTAGGAGATGGGGTCCTTGGGAGATGTTTAGGTCATGAGGGTGGAGTCCTCATGGGTGAGATTAGTGTCTCCATGAGAGAGACCCCACAGAGATCCCTCGCCTCCTCCACCTTGGAGGTTATAGGGAGAAGATGGTCATCTGTGACCCAGGAAGTGGGCACTTGAACAGACACGGAATCTTCCAGGGTCTTGATCGTAGACTTCCCAACTTCCAGAACTGAGAGAAATAAGTATGTCTTTAAAGCACCTAGTTTATGGTGCTCTTGTTACATCAGCCCAAACTAAGATAAAGCTTGTCTCTTATACTGAAAAATAACACAAATGTTAACAACAATTTAAAAAAGGAACATTGTGGCCAATGACATGTAATAAACATCATCTCTCCTCTACAGAGCCAAGAGCTTAATTAGTTTCGGGCAACTCAGTAGAGTATGATTAAACCAAAGAGCAGCAAGATGTCTAAATGCTCAAGTCCTCTGCCTCCTACTTTTCTGCCAAAACAAAAGAAAAGCCCTAGGCTGGTTTTGGTTGCCACCAAGCACAAAACAGCCAAATTCCAAATTAGAAAGCTCTGGGGTTTAATTGTGGATGTATGGAATTACATAGAAGCTCTCTTTGATCATTCCAAAGGATGTTTCCCTCAAAGGTTACAAATACATCTCAGCCTACCAACCATCTCAGGCCTATCACAAAAATTATATATATACACTTTTAGCATTTTAAAATGTGTCTAAATTTCAGTTTCGGATCCAGTTTTGACTATTGTTATGGGCTTAGTTGGATGCCCCCAGATTCCTACGTTGATGTCCTAACACCCAACATCTCAGAATGTGGCAGTATTCAGAGACAGCATTTTTAAAGAGGTGATAAAGGGAAAACGAGCTCACTGGGGGTGGGCACCAAGCCAACAGGACTGGTGTGCTTACAGGAAGAGGCGATTAGGACACAGACAAAACAGACTGAAGGACAATCGTTTGAAGACAGAGTGGAGAACACAGCTATCTGTAAGCCAAGGAGAGACCTTTGAAGAATCGAAACCTACTGCCACCTTGATCTTGGACTTCCAGCGCCCAGAACCATGAGAAAATAAATTGTATGTTGCCTAAGCCATCCGGCTGTTGATATTTTGTTTACGACAGCCCATGACTCAGAAATTTGAGGACCTCCCCCCTAGACTTTATCCTGAAGTTCTGTTTCAGCTTCAGGGGCTTGTGTAATACTACTGTATCAAGGAGGGAGGCTCCTGCCATTCTCCACACTGGGTCATTTAGACACTGCACAGCTGTCCCCAGGGTTGGCTACATAATTTACAAGCCCCATGCAAAATGAAGATATAGGGCCCTTTGGGCAAAAACAGGGAGGAAGTGTTTGTTAAAGGTACTAAAATAGAAAGCTCATTTCCTCCATGGTCTGTCTTCTGAAGGGGCATGGCTGCTGTTTTCTATTTGCATTTAATGTCATTCCAAGCAAATAAAAATTTTAAAATGTGATTATGGGCATGATTTTTGCCATTCATCTTCGCGGGTGCAATGTCAGTGTTAAATAATTCACGCAGGGATTCCACAGCTGGAGCACACCCGCGTGCCCTCTTCTTATCAGAACCGTGGAAATCCTACACAAGACCAACTCTGCCATCTTTACCTCACCCGGGGACTCACACCTGTTCCACCGACCCTGCCGCCCTCGACTTCCTGATGAGTAAGGAACTTGAAAGGATCAGGAGCCGGGGGATGCCTTTCTTTCCCTTCCCTCCTAAGTCACCACTTCCAAGGCTTGGCTAACACAGGGAGGTGACATGAGTGAGAAAGGACAAGACAGGGTTCTGGGCTGCTCAAAAGAGGCCACCGCCTCCTGCCGGTGCTCAGAGCAAGCTCTGGTCTGTAGGGAAGGCGAGCTCCGGTTGACTCGGTCAAAGACATCACGTGGTCAGTGAGTCTCGTTGACCACCACTCATGAGGTGTCCATTTCCATGCTGTGCTCACCGGGCAGGGCGAGCAGTACATGCAAATGAGGAGGCAAGGAATGGTCGATACCCACAGTGGGCTGTCCCCTCCGCTATGTACGTGCTCCACTGTCCCACCTGTTATGCCCCAATAATGGGTCCATGATTAAAAGAGCGAGACTGATACAAAGCGAAGGTCAAACAAAGCTTTATTTCGCACCAAGCATCAAGAATCAAACTGACCAGCCAGGGCCACTTCTCTTACAGAGAAGTCGACCCCTCTCTCCTTTACGGACTAGCTTTTAAGGGCAAAGGTCATGCGGTTGGGCCTGGCCATGCACAGGTGGCCAATGAAATTGTAACACACAGAGAAAGCTGCACAGTGATGCTAGGTGACCAATTGAATTACAACTTACCTTTTAGTAGACATTTGACCTAGCCTATCACCTTGGTTAGGATTGGCGCCCAAAAGACTCACAAAGGGCGGGACCCATACTCCTTGGTAGCTAGGGGGACAGTATGCAACCCTCCACTGATCAGATGTCTTCACCTGGCCTGACCCACCTTTGTATTTGGGCTTTGTTACCTGAGGTTGATTTCTGGGACTTGTTTTTAAGTAAGCCCCTGGGAGAAGGGGAGCAGGGACAGCTTAAGGGTTAAACAACAAGGTCATTGTGTAACCTCAATGGAAGCCTCTGGCTAAAATATAAAAATATAAAATAGGTCCTTACACCACCCACTTCGCTCAAAAAACACAAAGTCAAAAATAAAACTGAGTAATTCCTAGACAGTGAGAGAGAAGCACACTGACTTCACCTTAGAACCCTTCTGAGGGCGGTGCTTGGCGGGGGTAGGAGGGTGGGGGGGGGTTGGGAGTGGATAATGCGACCTCTGAGGGTGTGTCCCAAAGGGCAGGGCACTTTGGGAAGGGGCTTTCTGGGGGAGGGGCCCTTCTGGGAACAAAGCCCTGGGTGGGGGCATTCCCTCTGGGGTCAGGGCTGGGAGCAACCCCAGAAACCTGGCCCACAGAGAAGCTGGTCCTGTTTCTCCCTCTGCCCCCTTTCCCCAGGGACCCGTAGGCTTTGGAAACTAAAGTCAAAATTAAAGCCATATGTCTAAATGGTTCATACTGTGGTTGGGTAGTGTTTTTAACATATTAATTGACTGGTTTTTCTCAGTATTTGTCAAACCTTTCCCAACTCAAGGCTTTCGTTTAAGCAGCAGCGCAAGGCTGGCCCTTCAGTTGGGTCAAGCTGTTTGGTGATTCTCTGTAAAAACCCACCCTCTTGTGCTGCTCAGGAGGGCAGTGTTGCGTCCTAGGATAAACATAAATATATATCAAATGTGTTTACAAATAATATTTATATGTATACATTCAATTCTATGTTTACATATATATGTATAAAATAAAAATAAAAATATTGTTTAAAAGGCTGTTTTGCGGGGCGCCTGGGTGGCTCAGTGGGTTAACCTCTGCCTTCGGCTCAGGTCATGATCCCAGGGTCCCCGCATCGGGCTCTCTGCTCAGTGGGGAGCCAGCTTCTCCCTCTCTCTCTGCCTGCTTCTCTGCCTACTTGTGATCTCTGTCTGTCAAATTAATAAATAAAATATTTTTTTAAAAATGCTGTTTTGCGGGGAACCTGGGTGGCTCAGTCCTTAAGTGTCTTCCTTCCACTCAGGTCATGATCTTAGGGTCTTGGGATTGAGGCCCACATTGGGCTCCCTGCTCAGCAGGAAGCCTACTTCTCCCTCTCCCACTCCCCCTGCTTGTATTCCTGCTCTGTCTCTCTGTCAAATAAATAATTTTTAAAAAAGAAATACTTTATTAAAAAATAAGTAAAATGCTATTTTTTTAAAGATTTTTTTTTATTTATTTGACAGAGAGAGAGAGGGATGACAAGTAGGCAGAGAGGCAGGCAGAGAGACAGAGGGGAAAGCAGGCTCCCTGCTTCCGAGCAGAGAGCCTAATGCGGGACTTGATCCCAGGACCCTGAGATCATGACCTGATCTGAAGGCAGAGGCTTAACCCACTGAGCCACTCAGGCGTCCCAGTAAAATGCTGTTTTGCCCTCTATCCTGGTTAGATGGAACACATTCCTAACAAGAGATCTTCCTTGACTCCGTGATAAAAATTTAACATTGTCTTAATGAATCCTCACAACATCCGCCCCCCCCAACCCTTCTCAGATGTTACAATTAAGATTCAGTGAAGTCCAAACACTGGGCCTGAGGTAATATACCCAGTATGTGGCCTCTTGCCATAGTCTAGCAGCCCAAATTGGGGGCGAGGGTGTTTGAGTGTCATTGGCCAGGATGAAAAAGCTGAAAGATGAAAAGAAGGGTAGTCTTGCTTTTTGGCCCAAAAAAAGAGGATTTAGAAAGAAAGAGACCTGTCGCCCAAAGGAGGAGGCTCTACACTGATCCCGGCTGGGCAGGAGTCAGAGCAGAAGGGAAACTCCCATCACCAAGGAGAATGGGCTTCTCCTTCATACAAAAGCATAGGATCCCTCTCACCTGATATGTTTCTGTCCCATAGTCATCCCCCTGTGCCTGCCCCATAATAGCATTCTCAGGAAATGGCTGAGAGATACATTCAACTTGCAGAATTATAGCAAATAAAGTAATCTTTGACCCATCCTGGGAGCTTCTGATTACTGGGAGGGGCCAAGCCATCCTAGGGCAAGTGCACTTGTTTCAAGAACCAGTGAAATGACTCCAAGAGTATCATAAGGGCTAGTGATCATGACTGGTCCAGAAATATTTCTGGGAGTCCCTTTTAACATCCCTCCCATCATTTCTTCTCATCTCCAAGGGAATGGTACTTAGGTATTCTGAAAGAAATATGCATGACTAGTAAACTGTGTGTGAACCCTGCCGCCTAATTCATCCCTCACCAGCAATTAACACTGATGGTTTGAAGGATGGCTACTCCCCTGGCAGGGCAAGAGCTGAAGCAGAATGTATGGGGCGAGGCGGCTCTTCCCCCTGGATATAAATAATTAAACCCAGTAGCCACCCTTCCTGCCTGGCCACTGTCATTTAGGTATGGCTGATTATCCCTAAATGGGAATGAGATGGGGGCGGGGGTGGGGGAGGGAAGCAGGTGATGGTCAAAAAAACTACAGTAGCTGCCACTGAGGGTCCTACCTGGCATTAGACTGAGCTCAAGTCCTGATTCCATCATATACGAGCTGTATGAACTTGTAAAACTGAGTTCAACTCTCGAAGCATCTGCTTTGCCCCCCCTTGGAGTGAGAATAGTCAGTAGTATTGACTTCACAGGGCTTGTTAGGAGGATTAAATTAGATACTGTTCATTTAGCACAGTTCCTGGCCTATAGAAGGCACACATAAAAGTTGATTATCGTTTTTATGGACCTCCAACTTTAAGCCTTCTACAAAGAACCAAATGATATCTCTGAAAAATACCAACTGCCTACAAGGTTGTAGGGAAAGTGGTATCTATGTTGACCTGATTAGAAAAAAGTGGAAAATCTCTCTTGTTTAAGCCTTGTTGAAAATTTTCTAAACTCTGTCCGCTCTTCTGCTTTAGTAATTAGAACAAACGTTGGAGACTCGTGGTTTTCTGATAATTGAGTTGCTCGTTGTAACGCAGGGCAATTTGACATTAGTGTTTATTTAAAAAATTACCACAAATGAAGATAAATGGTGAGACGAGCACTAATTTTGATGAAAATCCTGACGTGAGTGTTTCTTCTTGGGATTCTCTCTCTCTTTCTTTTTTCTCCTATGATCTGAGAGCGGATTACATTCTACTTGGGTGATGGCTCAGGTCAAATGTGTGGTTTTGCAGGTGCCTAGCCTTTCACAGACAATCTTGGAAGCACCATCATTGTCTCTGTAAGAAAACGGAGGGAAAGATGTGATTTTAACACTCAGCCTACAACAGTTCAACAATCTACCAATGTGAATTTAGAAACGCTGAGCAGGTCCCCCTTCTAGTAAGGAATGTCTCTCCCGTTTTCTTATAATACCTGAGTTTCTACAACTGAGCAATATACTCTTTTGTTTAAAACAGCTTCCCAGGATTGTTTCTCCTTTAAACGCAAGTGAACATTGGGGATGGCACTCAGATCCCTTTCTTTTACTGGACAACTGTGGAGCAGGGGTTGGGTGTGTTTCAAGAGGGAAAATATCCACAAGGGGACAGAAAAAGGACATAAATGTACAAAATCCCATTTTCCAAGAATGTAAAAAGCTAACTTCCAGGGGATCCTGGGTAGCCCAATTGTTAACCATCTGCCCTTCGGCTCAGGTCATGATCCCAGGGGCCTGAGAACCCAGCCCCGCGTCGGGCTCCCTTCTCAGCGGAAAAACCTGCTTCTCTCTCTCCCACTCCTCCTGCTTGTATTCCCTATCTCATTGTGTCTCTGCCAAATAAATAAATAAAATCTTTAAAAAAAAAGCGAACTTCCAATATGTATTTTTTTCCTTTGCTTTAAATATCTCAATGTTCACTTGTTGAAAGCAATTGATTGAAGCCCTGGGAAGAAATGGTAGATTGAAGCACTCATCAGAGTTGTTTGTGCTGCTTTGCAGGGGTCTGGCTGCACTAAATTATTTCAAGAAGTATTAATTATCTAAGTCACTCAGAAAAAGCCATTTAAGTATTTCATTTTCTTTTTTTTTTTTTTTGAAGAGAATCTTTATTTTTTTTTAAAGATTTTATTTATTTGTCAGAGAGAGAGAGGGAGCGAGAGTGAGCACAGGCAGACAGAGTGGCAGGCAGAGACAGAGGGAGAAGCAGGCTCCCTGCTGAGCAAGGAGCCCGATGTGGGACTTGATCCCAGGACGCTGGGATCATGGCCTGAGCCGAAGGCAGCTGCTTAACCAACTGAGCCACCCAGGCGTCCCCCCTATTTCATTTTCTGTGGTTCTTGATCCTTCCCCCAAATTCTCACAGGCCTCCGCAGCTGGCACAGAGTCCGCTCCCATAACTATAATCCCTGTCCCATACTCTCACCTCCATCATACATCATACATACCTGATACAACCCCACCTTGGTAAAAACCCAACCCTCTGTCCACCCTCGTCTGCCCCTGGTAGCTGAACGTGGTTGGTGAGAAAAGCAACGATGCTGGAAGCTTTCACATTAAATTTTTTTTAAAAGATTTTATTTATTTATTTGACAGAGAGAGATCACAGTAGGAGAAAGGAATGGAAGAGATCACAGAGAGAAAGGGAAGCAGGCCCCCTGCTGAACAGAGAGCCGGATGTGGGACTCGATCCCAGGACCCTGAGATCATGACCTGAGCTGAAGGCAGCGGCTTAACCACCTGAGCCACCCAGGTACCCCTTTCACATTAAATTCTCAGCCACAAATCCAAGTATGTTTCCCTGACCGACAGAATCTCCACTCTTCTCGTGAAATATTTTGACTATTTCACATCTTCTTTCCTCCAACCTTAAGCCAGGGCTTCTCAACACTGGCCACACTTTTGAATCACTTGGAAGACTTTAAACACAGGAGTGCCCACCTCCAGAAGATCTGATCTAATTGGTGTAGAACCAATTAGATTAATATATAGTTAGGGTCTGGGTATATGTGTGCTTTTAAAATTCTCCCAGTGAGGGCGTCTGGGTGGCTCAGTGGGTTAAGCTGCTGCCTTCGGCTCAGGTCATGATCTTAAGGTCCTGGGATCGGGTCCCACGTCGGGCTCTCTGCTCAGTGAGGAGCCTGCTTCCTCCTCTCTCTCTCTCTCTCTCTCTCTCTGCCTGCCTCTCTGCCTACTTGTGATCTCTCTGTCAAATAAATAAATAAATAAATAAAATTCTCCCAGTGATTCTAATGTACAGCCATTTTGTTCAGAGTGAGAACTGAACACCTTCCATCAGATACAACTGATGACCGACCATTCTGATGACTTCCCTGAGAAAAGTAAATTGGGGGCACCTGCGTGGCTTCAGCTCAGGTCATGGTCTCAGGGTCTCAGGCTCTCTGCTCAGCAGGGAACCTACTTCTCCCTCTCCCCCTGCCTGCCTCTCTGCCTACTTGTGATCTCTCTCTCTCTCTCTCTGTGTCAAATAAATAAATAAATAAAATATTTTTAGAAAAGAAAGAAAAACAAATTGGGTGGTTGTCTAGGTGGCTAAGTGGTTAAGCATGTGAATCTTGGCTAAGGTCATGAGCTCAGGGTTATGGAATCGAGCCCCACGTCAGGCTCCATGCTCAGCGGGGAATCTGATTGAGATTCTCTCCCTCTCTTTCTGTCTCATCCCCCTGCATGTGTGTGCTCCTGCTCTCTCTCTCTCTCTCCCTCAAATAAATCTTGAAAGAAAATCAAATTGGTAAGGAAAGAAGACCCACAGAATCCCACTAAGTTTACCTGGGTGGAACCCTTACTCCAATCCCTTCTGAGTTAGGACAAACCCCTCCACTTGGGGTTTCTTCTCATTTCCCTGATCTCTGAGTATTTATGTGCTCCAGGAACCAACCTCAGACTTCTCCTCTGTCTACACTGAGTCCTTGGTGACTGTCCCTCTTCTACCATCTATCTCCTGATGACTCCACATCTCCACCTTCAGTCCAGACCTGGATTTTGAACTTTTTTCCACTGCCTGCTTTCCAGATCTACCTAGAATAGTTAAACCCAACATGTTCAAAACCAAGCTCTTATTCTTCTCGAGCTCTGCTGGTCTTGCAATAGCTCAAACAGGAAACTGTAGAGTCATTCTTGATTCATCTCTTTCTTTCACTGCCCACGTTTAATTCTTTGGTAGAATCTTTGGATTCTATCTTCAAAATATATTTAAAATCTGACCAGTTCTCCACACTTTAATTACTCCCACTGTGGTCCAAAACACCGTCTTCTATGAGTTATTGTAATAGTCTCCTATCTGGTCTTCTGGATTCCATCTTTGCTCTGTTCTAGTTTATTTTCCACTCAGCAGCTAAAGCAATCCGTTTAAGACAAAAGTCAGACCTTGTTATTTCTCTGCTGTAAGAACTCCAATGGCTCCCCACTTCACTCAATACAAAATTCAGTCTTACAAAATTTAACACTCAACTTCCTTCTCAATTCATCTCCTACCTCTTCACTCAGCTGTCTCCGCCTCCGCTCACCAGCCTCCTTAGTGTTTAACAGAGTACAGCAAGTGCGTGCCTCCCTTGGGGGGTTGCACTTGTTTCCTCTTCTTAAATGTACCCGTCTTGTTCTCTGAATCCACTCAAGGATCTGCCAATGTCTCCTTATCAGAGTAATCTCCCCTAACTGCACACACAGCCAGCACCAGCACCATCACAATCAACATAATTTCTGCCCCTCTCTACTTCTGACTTCTTATCAACAGCTGACATATTATATATTTATTTATTTACTGTCTGTTCTCTCTCTTCTATTTGAATGCATGTGCTATAAAAATGGTATTTGTGGGGTTTTTTTTACCTGATTTATTCTGTGTTCAGAAGAGGATTTGATACATAATACTCAGTACATAATTGTTGAATGAATGAATGAATGAATGGAAATATCAGGTTATCTCAATCATAAGAGAGATTTCTCTCAAGCATTTTCTATAGTATTGCCCTATTTCATTCTCGCATCTCTGGGTTGATTAGTAGATAAAATCATCATGTAAAATCAGTTTTAGCAAGGTTGGATCCTTAAGCTTCTATGTCACCTAGGACTCCAAATGTCACTCCATGCACATTTGCCTCCAGCCTTCTCCCCCATATTTTGGTCATGGTTCAGCAGCTGTGGCATCGTTCAGCTTTCTTTTCCCCTCCCCTGTCTCAGTTCCAGGAGGTCCTCCTTGGCTTTGAGCCCCCTCCTTGTGGGTGATGAAGGCAATGTAGGGAGAGGCAGAAGCTGCCCTGACTCACCCCTGCTTTCTCCATTCACACTGATCCAGTAACGCATAGCCTGTGCAGTACAGGGCTGGCCAGGTCAGTCTCTGCCACCTTAGGACCTCATTTTTGTTCCCTGCGGCAGCTTGGCCATTTGCAAAATCAGAAATTGTAAAAGAACAAACAGGAGACAATATGCCATATTTTATGGATTTTAAGATGCCCCTCCCCTCCCATTTTCTTTCACATCTCCAATGTCAGGAATTGTCTTATAGTTGGAGCTGAGCAGGTGGAAGTCCCTATAAAGTTACCACAGCTTGACCCTGTGCCATGTGGTTACTGCTCCTAGGGCACAACTGATCATCTACATACCTTGGCATGCCAAGCCACAGGCCTTTTGAGGACCATTTAAAGAAAGAAAATAAACTGGTTATTATATGAAAATCTCAGATAAGGAAAAAAAAAAAAAGAAAAAAAAAGAGAAACCCCACCAGCATCAAACCAAGCAGAATGGAGGGGTGGCAATTTGGATGACCTCAGAATACTTTTATAAGAAGTGCAGCATGCAAAACAATCTTGAGAAAGGAGAACAAAGCTGGAGGTATCAGTTTCTTGGATTTCAAAATATACTACAAAGTTATAGTAATCCAAACAGTAGGGTACTGGGAGAAAATATACGCATAAATCAATGGAAACAGGATAGAGAGCCCAGAAATAAATGCACAATTATATGGTCAATTAATCTTTGACAAAGGAGGCAAGAATGTGTAACAGAAGAAAGTCTCCTCAAAAACAGTGTTGGGAAAACTGGAGAGCCATATGCAAAAGAATGAAACTAGACCACATTCTTTTACCATATACGTAAAGAAACTCAAAACGCATCAAAGATCTAAATGTGAAATCTGAGGTGTGCCTGCCTGGCTCAGCCTGTACAGCATGCGACTCTTATTCTTGAGGCTGAGTGTTTAGGTCCCACATTCAGTTAAAGCTTACTTAAAAAAAAATTAAATGAATAAATGAGAGACCTGAAACCATAAAACTCCTAAAAGACAATAAGCAGTAATCACTTGGAGATTGGTTTTAGCAACATTATTTGTGGATATGTCTGCTTAGGCAAGGGAAACAAGAACAAAAATAAATTATTAAGACTACAACAAAATAAAAAGCTTTTGCACAGTAAGGGAAACCCGCAACAAAACCAAAAGGGAACCTACAGAATGGGAGAAGATAGTGGTGAATGATAAATATAATAAAGGATTAATAACCAAAATATGTAAAGAACACACACACACACACACACAAAACCCCAAAAATCCCAAACCCCAACATATAATTCATTTGAAAAATGGGCAGAGGACTTAATAGACATTTTTCCAAAAAATACATACAGACATCCAATAGACATGTGAAAAGATGCTCAATATCACTCATCATCAGGAAAATAAAATCAAAACCACAGGGAGATCTATCACCTTATACTTGTCAGAATGGCTACTATTAAAAAGACAAGAAAGAACAAGTGTTGGCCAGGATGTGGAGAAAAAGGAACCTCTGTACATTTTTAGTGGGAATGTAAATTGGTGCAACAACTGGAAAACAGTATGGAGGTTCCTCAAAAAATTAAAAATAGATTTACCATATGCTTCAGTAATTCTAGTACTTGATATTTACCCAAAGGAAATAAAAACACTTGATTCAAAAAGATATATGCCCTCCTAGGTTTTCTGCACCACTATTTATAATAGCCAGGATATGGAAGCAGTCCAGGTGTTTATCAGTAGATGAATGGGTAAAGATATGGTGTATATAGATATATAATGGAATAATATCCAGCTACAAAAAAGAATGAGATCTTGCCATTTGTGACAACATGGCTGGATCTAGAGGGTATTAGGTTAAGAGAAATAAGTCAGATCGAGAAAGGCAAATACCATAAGATTTCACTTCCCTTTTTTTTCTTTTTAAGATTTTATTTATTTATTTGAAAGAGAGAGAGAGATCACAAGTAGGCATAGAGGCAGGCAGAGAGGCAGGTGAAGCAGGGTCCCCACCGATCAGAGAGCCCGACTTGGGGCTCGATTCCAGGAACCTGGTATCATGACCTGAGCCAAAGGCAGAGGCTTTAACCCACTAAGCCACCCAGGGGCCCCTGTAATTTCACTTCTATATGGAATCTAAAAAAAGAAACAAGTGAACAGACAAAAAAAAACAGAAATAGACTCTTAAATACAAAGAACAAACTGGTGGTCATGGGAGGGAAGGATGGGGGATGAGTGAAATAGGTGAAGGGGATAAAGAGGTACAAATTTCCTGTTATAAAATAAATAAAATAATTTCCTGTTCTCATCTGGAGATGAAAAGTACAGCATTGGGAATACAGCCAATGATATTATAATAAGTTTTTATGGTGACGTGATGATATACTTACTGTGGTGATCACTGAGTAATGTATAGAATTGTCAAATTACTATGTTGTACACCTGAAACTAATTTAACATTGAATGTCAGCTATATGTCTAATAATAATTTTTTAAATGCAGCATGACAGAAGCTCTAGGTGGCTCAGAGGAACATATTGTGAGAAAAATCTGGGCACTGAAATCTCTCAGTTAGAAAGTAAATAAAAGTAGTGAGATTCTTAATGTGAGGTTTGGAAAAACGATAACCAAAAATTTTAACTTTTATTTTTATGTATGCATTAAGGCCATACGTGATAAAAATCTGTCTAAATACTTACCAAAGAGCTTTTTGAATACATTTAAATTAAAATATTAATGAAAAGAAAACATTGTATCATAGTTTGAATGGTAGCATTTTTTGTTTCTTATTAAACTATACCAGGAAAGGAGGCCAAGACTCAATGAAATATGGCTATTATCCCCAGTTTCACAAGTGCATGAACCTCTCTGGCTTAACAAAGCCTAAGGAATCTACTAAAGAAATGGATTGTTCTTACTACCCTGGAGCCTTTTGTGCAGACTATGAACCAAAAGCTCAATATTAATCTTAAAATTAATTATATTACAAAGTTGTATTATTTGGAAGATGTGTTTAAATGACTCAAAGTTAAAAGATCTCAGTATAATGCTGGTTCCATAATTATCCTCCCAGACAACATTACTTGTAAAACTTAATGATGTAGAACCATAATCATAGCATCGAGTAGGAGGTTGCCAAGCAGAAGGGAAAGTTTTTTGGTTTTTGTTTTCCAGTTGTTTTCTTCCCTTTCCTCCCCTCCTTTCACAAGGAGAATCAGCCACCTGTTTTTAAAGGCTGAAGTATTTTTACTGTTCTTGGTCGGAAACATTTGTTTAAACAAAGTAGCACTTGGTTGCTAAACCCTTGATTCTAAATGGACATAGCCATCTCATTTTTGTTGGGCCAGGGTTTGGATAACAATTTGATTTCCCAGTCTGTTTCTTTTGTGACCATATAATCCTCTCCCAGTGTTGCATGCTCTGTGAGCTACAAGCACTTGAGAGCTCATAAGCACAAAGACTCTAAGGTTTCTTTGGGATTAGCACCATACAAATGCAGATTTGGGACAATGGAAGACTGTGTCCATCCTTGTAACTGTTACTACTCTACTTCCTGCTTCCTCTGGGTAGCAGAGCAAGCCACTGTTTTTAAAATACACACTCACTTTAGCTGCTGACGTTTTCATTGGCTGCCTGGAGAAGAGGAGTTCTTGCTTATGTATTTCAGTGTTTTGATCCCTTTCAATTATTTTTTAAAATATATATCATTAAATTTTACAGGAGTATTACAGAATTCCTAATTGCAGAATTTGAACTTGAGCTACGCAGTCTTACCTTTCGTCTTCAATCTATGTGTCATTGACCTTTTTAAGTCTGATTACCTGTATGAACTCTCTTCAGAATCTTTCCCTGGTTAACACAGTATAGAGAAGTGCTGGAAACCAGTTCTTTTCTGTGACACAATTCTTCCAACGGAGTTGAAATGCTTTGCAAACAATTTCACGTATATCAGCCAATTCATATACAAAGCAATGTCATGTGAATCCTTTCCTTTTTATATATCATCTTTCCGTGATGATCAGGAATTCGTGCTGGTACAGAGACTCTGGTTTGGGAGGAGGAAACAGGGGCTTGCGAGGGGAGGGCGAGAGCAGAAGCTGCTCACCTGCTGTTAGAACTGACCGTAGCTGGTGGTCCCAACATCTTCACCCTTTATGCATCTGCATCCTTTATGCATGAAATAGCAATATGCCTTTCCCTTTCGTGTAATCCTTATTTAGTTAATACCCAGTAGGATTTGCAAGCCCTTCACATCTCTGTAGATTTATTTTATTTCAGAGCGCAAGTGACTTTATGGCCCAATTACCATCATTGTGACTTATTGCATTATTGTGGGAGGGAGAGAGGAGCAAGAAACGCCCGATCATGTGTATCGTCATCAACGGAATGAGTGCCACGCACTCCTGGCCAAGGCAGAGGGATGGATGAAACCTTTCTGATCTGTTGTTTATCAGAACACTGAAGCCTGGGTGATTGTGCTGTATTTTAACAGACAAAGTGTGTCAAATGTATGGGTGAAGATGTTGGAAGGTAATGAATATTTTGAGTTTAAAGATGTCAAAGGTCAAAGACGGGAGGAATGACTAAGATCGGATGTTGACCCCCTCAAATTACAGGGGTATTGAAGCGAGACTGAGTCACCACCTGACCCCAGGAATGAACTGGCGAGGCGGGCTCCTCATTAGAGCAAGGCTCCCGGAAGCCAGATAGCCCTTGTGCTTGCAAGAGCTCAAGGCACAGCGGGCTGGGGAGCACGGAAGCAGCAGCAGACACAGCAGCCGGGGAAATCGTGACCCTCAGGCCCGGCGCATACCTGGAATTTCGCAGCGCCTGGTTCAGAACCACTGGGGCGGACAGCTCCCCGCCGCCGCCGCCGCCGGCGACGACTACGAAAGGGGACCGAGAGCGGGGGCTTCATACTCCGTGAGCCGGCTCGGGCGGCGGGAAGATCGGCTGCGTCCCCCCCAAGCCCCGACACCGACTCGGTTCCTCCCTTCCCCCTGCGGGGCCGCGCGGGGCCTGCGTGTGGCCGTCCCGGGCCACACGTGCCGCAGGCGAGGACGCCACCGACCGCCCTCCCCCTTGCCGCCGCCGCAGCAGCCGCCGCTTCTCTCCTCGCCCCGCTCTGCCTAGGGGTGTGGGGCATGCCCCGCGCAAGCCCCGCCCTGGCCTGCTCCCCATTGGCCGGCAGGCCGGAGGTGCGAGGAGGCGGGGTCCGTCTCTGGCTGCTCGCGCCCGGGAAGGTCGGCCAGGGAGCTTCGGGTGCCGCTGGAGGGCGCGCGAGGACGCAGCGGGCGCCAAGGAGACGCAGAGGCGGCGGTAGTGGCGACAGGAGCGGCGGCGGTAGCGGCGGCGCCTGGGACCGGCCGCAGCCCCTGCCTCCCGCCCGCGCTCCCTGCGTCCCGCCGGGGCCTGCAGCCTGCGGCGCCCGAGCTCTGAGGGCGCTTCCTCGGGCGCTGGGCCCGAGCCGGCCGGGCGCGGGGCGGCGGGCGCTGTGCTGCGGGCTGCGCTGGTTGGGGGCGGCGGGCCGCGGCGCGTGCGGCTGGGAGGCGCTGTGGGGGGCGGGCGCGCCGGCGGCGGCCGGGGCCATGGCCGAGGTCGGCGGGAGCCCGCGGAGGAGGGCGCCGGCGCTGCTCGAGGGGGCCCGCGCGCGCTGCGAGAGCCCGCACATCTGGGACGACGTGTTCGGCGAGTCCAGCCCGGAGAGCGGCGGGAACCCCTTCTACAGCACGTCCGCCGCCTCGCGCTCCTCTTCGGCCGCCGCATCGGACGACGAACAGGAGCGCCCCGGCCCCCCGCCGCCTCCCGGCGCCCCCGAAGCGCAGGAGTCCGACGAGGACGAGGCCAGCGCGGGTTGGAGTGCCACGCTGCGGGGCCGCCCGCCCATGCGCTTCGAGGACAGTGGCGGTAAGGCGCGGCCAGCGGGGACGGGGGCGGCCTGGGGAGGCGTGAGCGTGCGCGCGGGGCGGGGAGAACTCCAGACGCTCAGCGGGCTGGCTGCTCGAGGGCGGCTTTTCGCATCAGCATACAAATGGGGCCCGGCAGCGGGGATTTGAAGTGTGAGAATCAATCTGGTTGCGTGGTGGTGGTTGGTGGGTGCCGCTCCGACTTCTCCTCGCATGGAGAGGATGAGGCGGAGGCCCAGGCGGCACCCTGCCGCTGGCAAGGACCCAGGGGGGGGGGGAGCTTCCCTCCCTGCTGGGAGTGTCCAACCCAGTCACACCTGTGGGGTTGCTTGTTAGGGGTGCGTTTGAGTTAGGTTCCTAAAGCCCGATGCAGCTTGTGTGTGTGTGTGTGTGTGTTGCGGGTGGGGGGGTGCGTAAATCGTTTTGTGTGGATGGCCCCAGAGCAGCGTTACCCATGTGCCAGGGTGGGGCAGCCAGCCTTTGGAGGGAGGCCCAGTGCAAGCCGGGACGTCTTCACTGGCTCGTGTTTTCTCCAGTGAATCTGACCAACTTTGTCCATGCCTTTCAGGATCACTTGCTCAGAGCAGAGAGGAGTGAGAGGACCAGTTAGCAGCGTTAAGCTGTCTGCTCTCGCTCCGGAAGGCACTTGTGTGTTCTGCTTACTGACACGGTCATGGTCAAGCCCCTGATATCTGGGGGTTGCAGGCCTGCTGGCAGTTGTGGCTGCTTGAAGTCCTCCTTTACTGCCTTCATTTTGGGAAGGTAATTCTGACACGTCTCTGCTTAGCCTGCAGAAGCTCTGCGGCCTCTGCCCTCTGGGAGAGGTGGAGACCAGCCAGCAGTCCCCCCTGTCCCCTGATGCTTTCTGTTCCTTGCTCGACAGCCTACTGTGGCAGGCCCTTGTTTCTGCACACCATTTTCTTGTGTTGAAGAGTGTGCAACCAGTGTTGTGGAGGACCAGAGAGTGGCCCTACTGGACCCAATGCCGCTCTCCCTGTGGCTCTCCATGATTGTTGTTCAACCATAGGAGGGCAGGCCAAAGGGAACCCTGGCTGGTGCCTGGGCTTGGATCTGGACCTTGTGCCACAGCCTGCTGGTAGGCTGATTGGGTTGGCTGGACTCTCTCAGCAGGGAGTGGTCTGCAGACCTCCCATGGAAAGGATGTGACTGCATAATCCTTTTAAACCCCATACATTTGCCAGAATGTCATAAGGGTTTCCACCCCAGATGGCTGTTTTCCATTCAATTAGCTCTTTAAGAATTGTATGAACCCAGAGCTCTGGTTTGGCAGACTTGATGCTGTGAGTGCTGTGATCCAGTTTTTGATCTTGGAACATGAGAGACATGTCCTCTTGTTTCCCTCCCTCTCTGGGGAAAATAGGGGAATCGTGTTAGCTTAAGCCTGGTTATGACTAAGAGCCATGAGTGTTGGTATGAGAAGGATGAGCGCACCTAAATACATTTTCAAGCAATATTATGTTTCTCAGTAACCTATACTTGGGAGAAATTCTGCATCAGAGCAATTTAATCTAGCCACTGTGGCACTTACATGGTCATGAAGATCAGGATCATTTGTCATTTAGCATCAGGTTCAAATTCTGCTTCCTTTGGATGTGCACTGAGCTCACACCTGGACCCGAGAATCACAGGCAGGCAGGTGCTTTAACCAAAGACATTTAGTGGTTATTGGATGGTATTTCCCAATTTTGTTTTCCGGTTTTTTGTGGAAGCTTGCTTTTAAAATCCAGCCCTAATGGAGAATTTCCTTTTCTTCTTGAAACAGTCTTTCCCTGTGGGAAATTCAGGGTGGTGGCGGAAGGGTGAGGTGGATGGCTTATTAAGCATGAGTTCAGATGGCCTGGAATAATGGGATATGATTTATGGGGGCTGGAAATAGATGCCAGGCAGAGAAAACCCTTGTGCCCCGCGGTGGGGGGAGAGAGATGGACGGGTTTGTTAAGAGTGAGAGCTGCACCCTGGCCAGTCTGAGAGCAGAGAGGCTCAGGCTCTGAGGTTTATTAAAGTGTCAAATATAACCCCACTTTCAAGGAAGGCAGCTTGGGCCTGTCTTCCATCTTTGTTCCCTGGTTCACTGACAGACGTCAGCGGGCCGGTGGGGTAGGAAAGGGTGGCAAACAGGATGGTGGCATTTGGATCTGTGATCAACCCTCGAATAGGAAAATCCGTAGCAGAAATGGCTGTTGCTGCTAGAAGCAGATGAGGAAAGCAAAGGACTTAGGGAACAGGTTTCCTGCCTGCCTTCTGCTGCAAAAGCGTGTGTGTGTGTGTGTGTGTGTGTGTAGATAAGTGAATGTGTATGTGTGCATAGGTGTCTTACACATAAATATGTATTGCTTGTGCTGGCTTGGGCTGGTTGGGGATTTTGGTTTTGGTTTTAAATTAGAGATCACAGGTGCTGTCTGGGAGTCCTGCTGATGCCCTAGAGTCCCTGCACCAGAGAGAGGCATCGGCACTGGGCACCCCTGAGCTTGGATCTGCATCTGGAGTGAGTAGGGAGGCACCTGGTGCCCAGCCGAGGGGAGGAGGGCGGGGAGGCAGAGGTGTTTCTGAGGTTCAGGTTGGGACTAGTCCACGAGCAGCTCTTCTAGTCTTCCAGTATTCCCAGATTCTTCCTTCTGTTCTGTCCACGCATTTAGCTTCCTGGATCAGGCGCTCCAGAAGTGCAGCCAGCAGATAGGAGTAGAGGTACCCTCTCCCTCTCCCCCTTCCCTCTCCTCCCTGAGTTCTGGCTGTGCCTGGAGATATGGGCCCCCTTGAGGTGATTTAAATACAAATACCATGCTTGCCAGGCTGCCTCTTAAACCCTGTCTGAAGGGAGGGTCAACCTGGAAGCTGGAGATGCGTGCTGGGACCCCAGGGTCCAGAAACTTCTCCTGATCAGACTTACAGCTCTCCCTCTAAAATAACCCCCCTCAAGCTGTCAGCCTCACCTGCCCACTGTGTAAATAGCTGACAAAGCAGGCGGGCTCACTCCTTGGAAGCAGCATGAAATTCAGGACCCGCTGCTTTCCGGGCTTCTGCCCTTTTCATTTCCCATTCTGAGCTGTCTTGTGACTCGTTCCCTCTGAGGGGACAAAGGAACAGGCAGATTCCCAGATGCTCAGGGGCCCCTCTGTGTTTGGCTTTGTCGGTGGTTCCTTTGCCGTGGCTGGCTGGATTCTGAGCTGTTTGCTTTTTCTCTTAGAGGCTGGACATCCTAAAGAGTGTTTTCTCTGTGTACCATGTCAGCAACCCTCGGTAATCATTCATCAGGGAGGTGTGACCTTGAGAAGCTGAAGACCAAAGACCTACGGTCTTTGGAAATTAACACGGTTAAATGTTTTATCTTAGGGTTTGTTGTTGGTTTACTCGGCTTAAAGTCTTTTTTGACTGAGAAGTAAGAGGAGAAACATCTTAAAGCTAGAGTTAAATGTATAAGCTCGTAATGGGTTTGTGAGCTGAGGTACCTGGGCCCTCGTCATTGGTGTCCACGGTGAGCCCCTGCTCCCAGCTTTAGCTCTGTATGGCATTCGGTGGCTCCGGGAGGAGCTGGGTGTCTGGGCGAGTGACAGGGTACGCCTTATGCAGTGCTCCCTAATAGTCAGCCACGTGCCCCTACCACACAGAATTCAGAGAAGGGAGCTTTCTGGAAGGAGGTGGTGTTCAGGCTGTGGGCATGACGGTGACCACAACCAGCGGGCCCCAGTCATAGCGTTCTGTTTCATAACCACGCCAAACCTTTGCGAGTACTCCGAGAGAGCCGCGATCACCTCCACTTCACAGAGAAACATGGTTTCGTCTGAGGTGATGAGATTACCTGGGGAAGTGGTAGCCTTCTCTTGAGGGAGACTTGATTAATCAGGGAAAGTCGTGCCTTTTTAGTTTTTTTTTTCTTTACAGCATCTGAAAACTTTTGCTGTCAGAAATACTTTCGTATTTTTACAGGGAATTGCTTGTAACTTTTTCTCAGGGCGTACGCAGTTCAGTGAGGTCTAATGCAGGTAAGGATTTGGATTTGTGTAACCAATCTGCACAGTCGGATAAGAGACAGGAAATCTGGAATGTTATCTCTTTATTTAATCTGTCTCAGCCACTGTGATGAGTGTTGATAGAGTGCTTCTGCAGGCAGCAGGGCTCTGAATCCATGGGGATTCTGGGGGTTGTGCGGGGTCTGGTACTCAGTTTTATTTTATTTATTTTATTTTTTTAAAAGATTTTATTTATTTTATTTGACAGATAGAGATCACAAGTAGGCAGATAGGCAGGCAGAGAGAGGGACGAGGAAGCAAACTCCCTGCTGAGCAGAGAGCCCGATGTGGGTCTCGATCCCAGGACCCTGGGATCATGACCTGAGCCGAAGGCAGAGGCTTTAACCCACTGAATCACCCAGGCACCCCTGGTACTCAGTTTTAGAGTTGAAAACTCACCTTTATTTTTAAGGAAGTGTGATTGTGTATTTTTTCTTATTAATAAGTAATATATGTACATTTTAGGGAAAAATGATAAAATTTTAAGAAATCCCATAACCCCTCATGGCCTTAGCTAATCATAGTTAATCATATTGAGTATAGTCTTCATATATCTTAGGTGTCACCTTGTTGGGTGACCTGCTCTTTAATTGTAATTAATATATTGTAGTCGTTTTCCATTTACATTTTTAAATGTCGATTTTAATGACTCTGTGGTATCACACAGTTTCCTCTGGGTCGGTGTTGTTGCTGCCTCCCTCTTGTATTTGTTCTGCTGTGATAAATATTCTTGAAACCTAAGTCTGTGTGCACATCTGTAGCACAATCCTTCGCAGAAAATGACCGAAGCAGAATTGAATCAAGGACCCACTGTAAGGTTTTTGGTGTCTGTGGTGAAATAGGTCTCCAGAAACATATCTACAATGCTCCTGCCGGCTGTGCACTGAAATCCTTAGAAAGTTATGCTCGGAGGACCTGCTCCAGTGTGTGATTCCTGCCCGCTGGGGCTCTTAGAGGACCGTTGCCTTTGGTAAAGCTTGCTGAGGTATAATACACACGCACAGCACGTGAGTCCTAGCATGCAGCACGCTGTGTGTAACTACTACCCAGATGAGGATCAGGAACATTCTGAGCACACCAGAGGTTCCCTCCTGCTCCTTCCCAGTCAGTCACTCCCTGCCCCCTGCTTCTCTTCCATCACCAGCGATCAAGTTTGCCTGTTACCTTGCTCTGGTGGTTCGGTTCCTCAGGACATCTGTGGATTCCTTCTTGTTGTCGCGTATGTGGCATCTTAAATTTCGTTATCGTGTGTTATTTTCCATTACCTAGGTACTGTAGTCGGTTATCCATTCTCCTGTTAATGGTCTTTTACATGGAATCCAATTTGGGGCTTCTGGGGATAAGCTTGTGGTTTTGACGGACAGATACATTTCCCTTGTGGTTTTGACGGACAGATACATTTCCCTTGAGCATGTAAACCTAGGAAAAGGTTTGCCAGGTCCTAGATTAGATGCGGGTCTCCCCTCTGCACTGTCGACCTCGTGGACTGGGTGATGTTTTGCTGAGGCCTGTCTTGTGCACGGCAGGATGTTGGCCGCCTCCATTCGGCCTCTCCCCACCACATGCCCAGTGGCGCCCTTTCCTCCAATTACATCAACCAAACTTTTCTCCAGGCATTGCCATATGTCCCCTAGGGAGCCAAATCACCTGCAGCTGAGAACAACTACTTAATTTTTTTTAAATTTATTTTAAATTTATTTTTTGAAAATATTTTATTTATTTATTTGAGAGGGAGGGGAGAAGCAGAGGGAGAGGGAGAAGCCAACTCCCTGTTGAGTAGGGAGCCCGGTGCAGGGCTGGATCCCAAGACCTCAGGATCATGACCTGAGCCGAAGGCAGATGCTTCACTGACCGAGCCCCCTGGTGCTCTGAGAACCCCTGCTTCAGTACATGCTGCCACACTGTGTTCCAGTTCATCCAGCTGCCAGCGATGTGCAGGACATGCCATGTGTTAATTCAGCAACATATTGAACCCTGCTGGGATAAAATGATGAGTGAGACCTGTCTCCTGGGGTCCAGCAGGAGAGACAAAGTAAAGACAAGGAGAAAGAGCCTCTGGGAGGCAGTGGGATCAACGTTCACAGGGATTTATATGGAATTCTGGGGAGGGTCACCTGGTCCAGCGGGTTTGGGGAGGAGGTGGCCCCTCTGATGGAGGTGGCCCCCTGAGCTGCTTCTGGAAGCAGAGATGATTACTCAGGTGAAGAGGAAGGAACAGGGCATCTCCAACTCGGGCAAAGGCCAGGAGGAGAGAGAAGGTATGCCACTCTGCCCAGGGGCGGACCCACCCCTTTCCTACCCTGAGCATCCTGACCCGAGGTTTTATTTATGAAAATGTCCTGAAACGCAACATGATGTCATTGTTACCACAGCACAAGTAACTGTAGCTGGGATCCAAGGTCCCATGTCCAGGTGCAGATACAGATGTTTCCGGCATTTCCTGGCACCCACGGGGAGGGGAATGTGGTCGGCTCAGTGAGATCTACGAACTTAGGATGGAATCTCTGGAGAAGCCCTGAGCTCTGCCCTCGAAAGAAGGAAGAGGGAAAGGGAAAAACTCAACTTCTGTTGGTGGAAAGAGGCACGGTATTGACTCGGGGTGGGAGGGATGTCGTACTAAAAGGATAACAGGCTCCGAAAACACCCTGTAATGTGACAATGATGTTCCGCCCTGACTGGCACGTGGTGCAGGGAGCCCCTCTCCCCTTTTTGAGTTTCAGAGAAAACTTGTTACAAAAGTAGGAACCCCAGGCCATAGTTAGCTGTGTGTTTAATAAGCCACTTTACTAAAAAGTTTAGAACTGCAAACCTTTACACTCTCACTGCGACAGACTCACTCCTTGGCCAGGATATTGGAAACTTCATCTGCTTCCATTTCCAGCTTCTAGGCTCGTGGACACCCCCACCCCATCCCCATGTCTTCTGTGGAAGAGGAGCGATCTTTTACAAATATAGGCTAATCTGATGATTCCCCGCTTAAACCTTCATGTAGCTTCCGGCTGAAACCAAAGGGAATTCCAGAGTCCTTCGCAAGGCCTCCAATGCCGACAGCTGCTCCGCAGCCTTCCTTTCCAGTGTCCCCTTAGTCCCCTGTCCTGCCGTCTGCACATAATCTATTCATTTCCGCCTTCATGCCTATGGGGCCCATACCTGGAATGTTCTTCATGGCAGGCTCTGCTTGTTAGTTTGGTCTTGATTCAGATGTCACTGCCTTACCCCATCCCTCTTTGCTGCCACATTTGCTAATAATATGTTTCCCTTGTGGGATGAGATGCTGGATGTCTTGGTCACAGTTAGGACACGGTGAGTCCTCTGTGTTTGTTGAATAAAGGAACTAACAGAAGACCAGATGAACACACAGCTAGATTGTTAAAAATGAGGATGGAATCAGCACCAATGGAGAAATGTCTAAACGTTTTCTACATCCCAAATAGTGGAAGAGAGGTTGGACCACTCTTGAGGGAACGGATTCCCTACTAGGAAGGCAGCGAAGCAAGTCCGGGATGTATTTTACAGGTTTTCTGTCCTGCATAGAAAACTGAACTTGGCCTCAGAGGAACTCTACAACCTTGGGCTTCTGCGGCCTGCCCACTTCCTAAGAGCTAGAGACCCCCAGACAGGAGCCTATTAGAAATCTGAAGGGAAGCCAGCCTCTTGTACCCTTTTATCTGTTTAACAAGTGCTTGTGTGTCCTGTACTATGTGCAGATAGTGTTCTAAGAACTTCATTTTTTTTAAAGATTTTATTTATATATTTGAGAGAGAGAGAGAGGGCAGGAAGTGAAGAGGGAGGGGGAGGGACATACAGACTCCTCGCTGAGCAAGGAGCCTGACACAGCCCTATCCCAGGACCCTGAGCTCGTGACCTGAGCTGAAGTCAGATGCTTACCCACTGAGCCACCCAGGTGCCTCTAAACACTTTGTAACGTGTGTGCTCCTCAAAACAATCTTGTGAGGTATTATTATCCTCATTTTTAGTATAAGGAAACTGAGTCACCGATTGGTCAAGTGATCTCGGGTGAAAGAGTTCCTTTTAGGGCTCGAGGAAACCCCATCCTTACGACGTGAATGTGGAACACAGTATATCTGGTCAGATCTGCTAATTAATGGTATTTCCCTTGTGAGGGGCCCTTGAAGGCCAGTGTCATTCTCCAGATCTGTCTGACCTGCTGCCTCTCTTCCTGGTGGCGGCACCTCGTTACTCAGCACCCTTTGTAGTGAGATGGGGCCGCTGCCTGGATTCAGGGCGGTGGAAAATGAGCCCAAGGGTGGGCTCCACTTTCAGGCCTGGCCGCGCGGAGGCCCCTGGGAGCCACAAGTCAGGGATGTTGGGGGCCGGCAGGCAAAAGGACCTCGTATCGAAATCACCATTTGGAGAAAAGCTGCTCCCGCATCAGCCACACCTCTCAGGGATTAAAGGCTTGTCGGCCAGAAATGAACTTCTTCCCCAGTTGGTTCATGGTACGTTTGGTGGGAGGTGTTAGAGGAGCCAGGTTTGCAGACACAGACGCTGAAGAAAAGCGGATTCCTCGGGGGAAGTGGATTCAGAGCAGTAGGGCCCACGCGGCATTGCTGCGTGGGGACTCCTGAGGGGCTACGAGGGAAGACAACCCAGAGGATAAAAATAGATACCCTGTCTCCTTGCTGCGACGTTCCCACGGTGATTTTGGGAGCGGCCAGGGAAGGGTGCCGGGAAGCCACGTGGTGCATCCGGCGCTCTGGAATGGGTGCTGAACCGCACGTCGGTGGTTTGAGGCTGTAGACGGTTTGGAAGGGGCTAGGGGTCAGTTTATGGCTGGAGAGGACCTGGGGCAGGAGGCCTGGGCTGTGTGTGGGCTCCCCCTGTGACTTTGCACTAAGGGGCTCCTTCCCAGGGTTCTGAGGGTCAGGAAAGATGTGCGGGGAAGCCCAGAGCTGTTGGCTCATTCTGGGGAGCTTTATCTTTCTTCCTTTAAACTCCCTCTGTCCCGTGTGGTCAAAATGCACATGATGGCTTTTGTGCTACTTAGGAGATTTTCAGACCTTTGCAGCAACCAGGAACCTTAAAGAGGGCAAACCCAGGGTACCTATATGAGGCAGGGGAAAGCAGGTGCTGTCTTTGAAGTTGGGAGTGGGAGGGCCCCAGAGCCCCCCACCCTACCCCAGGGTGCTTCCACACCCCATCCTGCTTCCCGGCAGCCCCTCAGTTCCTCATACTCTAATGTGAAGGACCTTTGGCTGGGACCTGGGTCAGGAGGGGAGAGAGGCCTCTGAGAGGCACCCAGTCCTTTTCTGAGATGGTGAAGAGGACACTGATAAGTCAATGAGATTCTGGTGTTTCAAAGCCACCCAAAAGTGTCTATGGTAAAGTGATTAAAAATTGAATTATTTGGGGGCTTCCTGGGTGCCTCAGTTGGTTAAGCATCTGCCTGCCTTCGGTTCAGGTCATGGTCTCAGGGTCCTGGGATCGAGCCCCAAATCGGGCTTCCTGCTCAGTGGGAGAGTCTGCTTGTCCCTCTGCTTATGTGCTCTGTCTCAACAAATCACAATATTTTTAATTTTAAAGATTTTTATTTTATTATTTTGGATGGAACTGGAATGGGAGGACACCTGTTTCCTTCTTTAGGAATCTGTTACAAAAAGAAGATCATGGATAGGGAGAGAGGATGATTTTGTAGGAAGAAAAAATGTAAATAAGTGTAATTGTCTAAAAGTGGTGACAGTCTTGCTTGTAGATGTTCCTCCTGCATTTTGGGAAGTTGGAGAATCCATAATACTTTCAATTAACGTTTTCCTGAGAATCCCCAGCTGACTTTGGGGGTGGGGGGGCATTGTCCTTTGTGAAGATTTTGAGCTTCTGTGAGTGAGCAGAACTCCACTCCAGAGTTACATAAAAAGCAATCTGCACCTCCTTCCTGATTTGTCTGTAATGAAACTTGCTTTCCCCAGGTCCCAGCATTCGAGGCAGATAAATATGTTCCCTTTTGTTGGCTCTTACTCATACTTCAGCAAGATTTCCCATGTGCTTTCCTTGACTGGCTGGGAAACTGGACCACAATTTATGGCATCTTAGGGGACAGGTGCGTAGAATTCCAGTGGGATCCCGGAACAGAACCTAATTGGAGATTAGAGACCATTGCGGTGTGAAGCTTTTCTTTGAGATCGAAAGAGGTGCATGTTATGCAAATATTAGCAAGTGTAAGTTCACACTGTCTATTGAAAATTTATAGACTCATTATGGTCAAGAAGGCTGGAAGATAAGTAGATTTTGGGAAAGATGCAGGTAAATTCAGGGAGGTGGCAAATTACCCCAGGGAAAGTAGAATGGTGAAAGAGTATGGCCCAAACTTTTAAAAAAGATTTTATTCATTTATTTGACACACAGAGAGCCAGAAAGCACAAGTGGGGGGAATGGCAGAGGGAGAAGGAGAAGCAGGCTCCCCACTGAGCAGGGAGGCAAATGTGTGGGACTCGATCCCAGGACCCTGGGATCATGACCTGAGTTGAAGGCAGACACTTAAGCGACTGAGCCACCCAGGCGCCCCCTGGCTCCAACTTCCAAAGATGGTGTATGAGATACCTTTGGTGGGAAGGAATGAAGATCAGCAACTGTCCTTGATTCTGCTTCTCAGGAAGGCATTGTGATGTGCCTAGGACTTTGGAGACAGACACACTTTTGGTGCCCTCTGGCTCTGCCACTAAAGCAACACCTTCCAGAGGGCAGCTGCAGGCACGGGGTGGCGTCACACTGAGTCAGACCCGGGAGGCACTCAGCCATGTACCCCTTCCACCATCCTGCTGGGGTTAAAAAAATTACCTATATATATAAAAAAATGAACCAGAATAGTGGGAATGAATGAAAAATAAAAGTTTTCCTATGAAGTAGTGGTGGTTCTCTTGTAGTACTTTTTTTTTCTCTCTCTCTTTTTTTTTCTTTCTTGGTTTGTTTTCTGGGGAAGGGGCCTGCCATGTGGGTTTTCAGTCAATGATGTTCCCTGACTTAAGTCCTCCCGCCACCCTCAAGGGGGTGGGCTCTGAGGAAACTTTTTTTTTTTCAGGCTTTTGTTCTCTGGCAGTTTTTTGTTTGTTCACTTTTTTTTCCCCTCACTTTGACCGCTTTTGATGGTTTTTGTAGTTTCAGAGGAAAACAAACCGCACCCTGATCTCCTTCTCAGAGAGAAGCCTCAGTCTGGCTGCAGAGCCCAAATAAGTTCCCCCTTGGCCACTGGCAGAGCAGGTTCCAAGTCGCTGTCCCTGGGGATGGAGGATCTTTTGCTTGTACCCAAAACCATGGCAGCAGCAGCTTTGGGCACCTCCAGACCGCTAGAGAGGTTCCAAGCAGCAATTGCACACTGAGATTTTCCCGCTGGCCTGAGCTGGGAGTGCCTGGTCTTTCTGGGTCTAAGAGCACCCACCTTGCACGCACCAATTTCAGGGAAGGCAGAGGTTCATGCATGGGTCTCAGGCTCTGAGAACGGGACACAGGTCCCAGAGCACCAGGCTGGGCCTTCGCACACCTCTCTGGGGTGAGAGTTTGGTGCAGGCTCTGAAACAAGGGCGTGTATCAAAGGGCACAGGCTGGGCCTTTATACCTCTCTCAGGGGAGTATCTCAGGCTCTATAGCAGGACTGTCGCATTCTGCCGCCTGGTGTGGCTCCCATCCCCTCACAGGAAAGGGACCCATGCATTCTCGGGTGCGCTGGCAGCTTAGGGACCAAGAGCTTGTTTCTCAGCCGCACTCTCTCTGCCTCAGCGCCAGGGGAGGCTGTCCTGGGCCTGGGGACTTAAGCCCCTGTCCCTAGCCTCCCCAATTCCCCCCGAGATCCTTTGCTCTTTGGGAGTGCTTTCAACCAGTCTCCGAGTTAATGCTGATCCCCAGACACAGGGCACTCTCGCTCATATTGGGGTATTACTTTCCAACTGGTCACCTCTGGTAGCTCCCTCCCCCTTTTGTTTATCTTCTGATATCAGTTCTCAGTTCCCACTCCACTTTACCTGCCCTCTGGCATCTTCTCCTTCTGTAGAGATCCAGACGTGTATAATTCTGATCTCAGGCTGATTTCATGGGTGACTGGAGTTCATGGGTGATTGGTAGGTAATCAGCTCATTTGGGGGTACAAGTTGAAAAGACGCCTCCTCCTATTCTGTGCCATTTTGTCCCCCCTCTTAACTTTTTTTTAAAAATTTTATTTGACAGCACAAGTCGAGGGAGAGGATGAAAGAGAAGCAAGATCTGCACTGAGCAAGGAGCCAGATGCAGGGCTGGATCCCAGGACCCTGGACAGATGCTGCACTGAGGGAGCCACCCAGACACCCTTTTAGACCTAGGATGCAGGTAGGAGAAGCAAGCCAGTGGTTCCTTGGCCCAACACTAATGACCATGGCTCAGACAATTCCATCTTCCACTGCAGGCTTCCAGATACTCTGCGAAGGAGACTTTCCCCTTCCTGTCCCTGAATGCTCTGCCAGTTCAAGGCAGATCCATGTTTCTGAGGGTTCCTCTTTGGTCATTCTGTCAGGGACAGCCAAGAGGGCTCCAAGCCTTGTGTGGACCCCAGGCCTGGGGATCCCAGCCCTGAACTCTTTCCTCTGCCCTTGATGACCCCAGAATAGATCAATTCAGCAACTGTCAATCCACTCCAGGCCAGGGAACAAACACAGCAGTACACAAGATCAACTTGCTTTGGCCCCAGGAGCCTGGATTCCCCAAGGAGGGCTTCACCTGGTCTCTGAAGGGGATTCCGGGGGTTCCAAGATGGCCATGTGTGGAGCCCACCAGGTAGAGAGACCCCTGGAGAGTGTCCACTGGCACTGAGCAGACGGAAGATCCCCTCAGGCCTTCCCTCGCGGCTCCACTGTGCCCTGGGGAGAGAAAAGTGCCGGCCACACCGCACCGGGGCCCCAGCTCGGCCACCCAGGAGCAGCAGCGGGCCTAGCCTGGAGCTCAAGCAGTGGCAGGGAGGCCTGTACTGGGTGGGGGACTGGGGTCCTGGCGTCAGCAGAAGAGCAGCGGGAGCCGGCAGGGGGCACAGCTAGCCCCCTCACCTGATAGGACAGAACAGGAGGCTGGGCGAGGGCGTTTGGGCCTGCAGAGGCATGCACTGCTGTTTGCCGCCCCCCACCCGCCACAGTGCGCCCGCACCTGCCTGCCCCACCCACTGCCTTCTGCAGGCCCAGGGAACTCACTGTGCAAGTAGCGCCTCCCGGGGAGGCAGGGGTTCTGGGCTGGCCGGGCAGGGCGCGGGGGATTGCATCAGAGCCCCGCTGACTCAGGTACTGAGGGGCTGGGGATGGGTAGGGGCGCTAGGGAGAGAGGGAGGCTGGGGCCCTCCTGCCCGCTGCCACCTGCTGCTTCGTCCGCGGGAGCAGGAGGGGGGCCTGGCGGACAGGTTCCTGGTAGCCTGGTGCTCCTACACCCCACAGCCCTTGCCCCACAGCCCTCGCTCCACTTCTCGGTATCCAGGGAACCCGTGGGGCCCTACTGACATCAAGGGGCCCAGCACCACTGGGCTCGTCTGACCCCCGGAGAGACGCCTGTGCTGACAGGCTTCTTTTCCAGAACTTGATGGAAAATTTTGTCCCTCAGAATCGCCAGGCTCCCCAGCCCGAGAGGAGCTGGCTCTGCCTGCGCAGCCTGGGCCCCACTGGGCCCCCTCCACCTCAAGTGCCTTTTACCCAGGAGCCCCAGGATACCATTCCTTTCTGGCCCATGGACCCCTTCCCCCCACCCCCACCCCCACACCTCTACTTTGGGGCTGCGACCACCCTGGGATCACTTCCATCTCCGGCCCCCTCCCCCACAGATCCTTGACCTGACCCCTGGCCCCTCTCACCTCTGGAGTCACTGAAACCCTTCCACTAGGGGGCCACTGGCATCTGCGATCCCAGACTCCCAGGACTCCCCTCCACCTTGGAGCTCCCTACCCTGGTTCCTCGCAGAAACCCCACATTCTCAAGCCAGCTGTCTTCGGCCCAGGGACTCAGATATCCTCAGGGACCCTCCTTTCCGGGGCACATACTCCTCTCTGTGCAGGAGAGACCAGAGAGAGCAGGCTTGGGGATCCTTCACTCCAGCTGGATGGAGGGGCAGAAGCTGGGGTGTGTGTGAGGGGATGCTCACAGGTGGCCTCCCTGGGTAAGGAGCTTCCAGGAGGAAACTTCAGGGTGAGGCCATGATGTTGAAGCCTCAGGAAGCACTGGCTGCATAGACTCCAGGCTCCTGGCTTGGGCAGTGGGCATTTAGTGGCCAGAGCCCTACAGGGCCAACCCCGTCCAAACCCACCCCACCCTGGCCGGCTTTTTTGTCTTGAATTTGCACAGCAACCTTTTCTCCAGTATGAACTTGAAAGCTTTGGTTTGGAAAGTTTTGTGTCCAGGAGGCTCCTGGGCATCCACTTACTTTATTTCCGGAGGCTAGTTGAGGAGGGTGGAGTCTTTGGGACCTTAACAGAATGTCTCCTGATTCTTCCTGACTTCCTTTTTTTTTTTTTTTTTTTCTTTTTAGATTTATTTATTTGAGAGAGAGAGAGAGATAAAGAGTACACCACAGAACACATGCAGGCACAGGTGAATGGGCCAGGTGAATGGACCTGTGCCAAAACAAAGAGTCAGATGCTCAACCAGCTGCAACCACCACCCCCCGCCCCCCTTTTACAGATGGGTTACATCTACACACTGTTAGGTGCTTTGCCTGGACCCGGCTAGTCTTACAGCAGTCTTAGGAAACCGTCTCTCACCCAGTGTCTCTGGTCAGTACCAACCCATGCCTCAAGTGTGGGAATGACTTCTTCCTGACTCCTTTTTTTTTTTTTTAAGATTTTTTATTTTATTTTATTTATTTGACAGAGAGAGATCACAAGTAGGCAGAGAGACAGGCAGAGAGGCAGGCAGAGAGAGAGAGAGGAGGAAGCAGGCTCCCCGCTGAGCAGAGAGCCCGATGCGGGACTCAATCCCAGGACCCTGAGATCATGACCTGAGCCGAAGGCAGTGGCTGAACCCACTGAGCCACCCTGGCGCCCTTCCTGACTCCTTCTTAACTCCCTGTCCAGCCTGCGTTGCCCACCCCCCTCCAGGCTATCCTAGTTATATATATTGGATCCCTGTAGATTGTGGGCACCATCAGATCCTCACCTATCGTGGCCAGCGCAACAAATCAACCAGGAACATGAGAGTAAGAGGATGAAGAAAAGAACTCGAGAAGCAAAGAGATGGGGGGCAGGAGGAGCACTGAGGAGGATGTCCAACAGTGCTAAGTTTATTCAAAGCATTAAGGCCATATATATGGTGACATTATATCTGTGTCTAGTTAAGCAACCACGGTTCCTCATGACGCCAAATGGCTGATGCCAGTACAAATACAGCAAACCTGAAAGTAATTTATGGGCTGTTCTAAGGCAGCAAGGACCAGCAACGAACTTTTTAGCCCAACCAAATTGTTCTCATTGGTTTAGCAAGCATGTGGGAAGTCACGTAGGTGAGCGCACAACACATAGCACAGACCCTTTCCCAGTGCTACTCAACTTTTCCCTTCCTAAACCTTTTGTTAGGTTATTTGGACTTTAAAGGAGGCACAAGTCAGGGTCTGGTTTGGTTCTTGTCTCAAGCCTTATTGCGGCCTCCGACACTCACCGAAATGAGAACATGGCTCAGGGTTATGGAGTGAATATACCCTTTAGGAAACATTAAAGGATGTAACATAACTGGTCCGGGGTCACCCAGCCTGTGAGAGGCATGGGTGATATTCAGACTGCACGGGGTCCCACAGCCATTTTCAGCTCACCTTAGTGTCCAACCTGGTCCCAGAAGGTTCCTGCTCAGGACTTTGCTTTGTGCTGAGCTGGGCTTGCTTCCTGCCTGTGAAGCCATTTTCACAGTGTGTCCCCAGTCCACCCTCTTACATTGAGCATCAGTGCTGCCTTGGCTGGCCTCTGTTGATCGTGCCGTTCCTCTCCATCCCTCTGTCACCCCTCCGGCCCACTGTCCTACTGCCCTCTGTCCAGTGGGCCAAGTTCTGAGTTTCTTGCCTGCACTTCCTCTTAACTGTGCTCTGTTGAAATCCTCTCTAACGGGGAGGACCTGCTTATCAGAGCAGCTTGATTTGGAATCCGTCTCCCCTGGGGGTCAGAGCTTCTAACCATCATGTCCCCAACCTCAGCACTGGGGATGCCTGCCCAGCCTATTCTGGGTGCTTGTGGAGCCCTGGGATCTTGGAGAAGATTTGCCATGAAAATAAGCATTTATACATAATACGGAAGAGAAGATTTGAGGAAAATGAGTGGGTGTCATCTGGTAATGTTTGTGTTAGGATGGTTCTGAAATTTCTGGGCCCTGAGTTACCAAGAATCCTAGGTTGTCCAGCTGGAAGGACCTCAGATAGATCAGCTGGGCTCCTCACCTCATTTGACAGATGGGAAGTTGAGGCCCAGAGCTTAGTGCCACAGAGCAGGAGTGAGGGGAGATGTTAGTGACAGGAAGAAACCATAGGGTAAGCACAAAGTGGCTGAGCCTGGGCTTTGTTTATGCAAATGAGTTGCTAAAACAGTGGGCCTGAGGCTGCTGACCCTATCTAGTGCCCAGCAAGAAGTAACACCAGCCCACACCTTCTGAGGTTTAACTCATGCCAGGAATGATTCTCAATGTTTTATTTGTGGGCACCTGGGTGGCTCAGTTGTTCAGCTGAGGTTATGCTCCCAGGGTGCTGGGATCTAATCCTCACCAGGCTTCCTGCTCAGTGGGAATCCTGCTTCTCCCTTTCACACTCCTCCTGTGTGTGTTCCCTCTCACCCTGTCTCTCTCTCTCTGTCAAATAAATAATAAAATCTTAAAACAACAACAACAACACCAAAATGCTTTATTTGCCTTAGGAGATAGGGTCTGTTATGGCTACCATTTTAATGCATGGAAATACGGGCACAGGGGAGCTAAAGGAGTCCAAGGTCTCACAGCTTGCAAGTGGAGGAGCCAAGATTTGAACACTGGGAAGCCTGCCTCCAGAACCTGCATTATTTTTTCCCCTTGTGTATGTAATTTTTAAAAACCTTTCCCTGAATTCTAACAGAGATGTGTAAACATTGGTAAGAATGTAGTTTATTGATCATCACAAAGCTTAGGTGCTGAAGCATTGCAGCAAGCTGGGGTGGGCTTTGATGTCAGACCTGGTTGGAATCCAGTTTCTGGTGCTACATGTCCTTAGGTGACTTACTCAGACTCAGTTTCTGCACTGAGTTTGGCAGCCTTGTGATGAGTAGAGCGTGTGACAGTGCCTAGCGGGTTTGGTGCCTGGCGAGTGTTTAATAAATGGTTTTCTCTTTTCAATAATGAAGATTCTAAGTTGTGTTGGTTTTGTTAAGCGGTCCGAACACCTTCCTCATCGGTCTGTTGCCTGTCAGTCGCCTTGTAGGTACTTGTGATGAGTCACTTTGGTAAGTCACTCTATATAGCTGAAACATTTGGGGGTAGTGGGGGGACACCCCCCCTGCCCCCACTGCCCCTGCATTGAAAGTCTGTAATTTAAAATGTTCCACCTGTGCCTATTTTTTTTTAACATAACCACTTTGGGACAGTGAAAGTTATATGTCTTCTCCTTAGGGTTGTGACGGAGCCTTTGGGGACCTGCAACAGCTTACTTCCAGTTTCTGTCTGGCATGCTGATGGGCCAGAACTTATTTTAACAACATTCCATCACATTCCAGGCACCTGGAAGGAGGAATATGTTGAACTTCTCGGAAATTATTTTTTGGAACTGTTTTTATCCTGAGGAATAATCCATTTAAAAATTGAATGACCTTTATGGTTGACTTTTCCACTCTACATAATACAAACAAAACTCGTTGTTTTCAGCTGCTTCTGCAGCAGTGGGAAGAGCAAGCCTGTGGGAGTCCTCCCCAGGTTGGCCCCAGCACAGAGCTGCATCATTCTACACACCTCTCATGCCTTGTCTCCTTGTCTGTGAGGTGGTAATGATGGTGCAGGGAGCTCCAGGGGTTGTCGTGAAGGTTACAGAGATGGGGGGTGTAAACTTTGAACAGTGTGCCCCACATAAAGTGCAGATCTGGTGAGCAGAGGCAGCTTCTCACATTAATTGTTGATGCCAAGGACTGGAGTTCCACAACAGCCTATGCCTTTCTTTCCTGGGTCCTTTTTGTCTCAGCCACCACCTTAGAGAAAGTGACTCAGCAAGGCTGGTGCTTGTGGAGCCCTCTACAAAGCCAGCTAATTCACACGGGCAATGCCCTGGAGATAAGGGGGTTTTCCTGGGTGGTAGGACCCCATTTCAGAGGCTTAACTAGCCGGTTTCTCCTAACTGGTCCTGTCCTCCAGGGTCAAGATGAAGGCCTGCCAGGAGACTGGTGGTCTCACCAGAGTTTTCCACTGGAAGCATGAAGGACCCCATGGGGCCTTGTGCAGAATGACATGGGTGTTGGAGGGAGAACAGGGGGGACATCGCCTGTACCATCATGGGCAGGTCACTATATCTGGCTCAAGCCGGCTTTCTTCCCATCTGGGAAATGACAGAAGACCATGCTTTTTCACAGGAGGGATGAGGGTTTAGGGAGGTATTTGATGACTGTGTTGGGGCTGCATGAGTGGCAGAGTTGACAGAGGGGCCTTGGAGTCACAGACTTGGGTTCAGGCCCCTGCTGCTGCCACATAAAAGTAGATCACTTGGGTAAGCCATGGACCTCAGTGTCCTCCTCTGTGCACTGGGGATAATACCTAGCATGTAGGTCTGTGAGGGGTACAAAATAGAAGGCCATATTAGGAGCTTAGAGCAGAACCTGGTACTCACTAGATTGTAGTTTTATGGTGATACTCTGGCATCACTGGTGTTGCAGACATGGTCCTGCCCTCTGGAAACTTTGGCTGTGTGACAATGGCTTATGAGGCTGTGGCTGACAGGAAGAAGTAGTGTCTGTCTTTTCTTAAGATTAAGGGTACAGAGGGGTGCCTGGTGGCTCAGTCGTTGAAGCATCCAACTCTTGGTTTCAGCTAAGGTCATGATCTCAGGGTGGTGGGATTGAGCCCTGAGGTGTGCTCTACTCTCAGTGTAGAATCTGCTGGAGGTTCTATCTCCCTGTATTTGTGTGTGTGTGCTCTCTCTGTATCTCTGTCTCTGTCTCTCCCTAAGATAAATAAATCTGTAAAAATAAATAAATACATACATGTATAAGTTAATTAATTATGGGTACAGAAATCAGTGATGGAGCTGGGCTGATGGGACACTTGGCAGCAAAGACAGGTGCACCCTGCTTGAAGGCTCAGGGGTAGCTGCGGTGTCGCCAGTGGTGATGGGGGTGTGAGGAAGTTGCCTCGTGCAGCATCCAGAGATGAACTTAGATGGGGAGGGTTCCAGGGAGTAAATGCCCATGGGTAGGAAGCATCTTCAGGCAGATGAATGTCAGAGGGTGTCCTCATGGATGGGGAGGCACCCTTTCTCCCTGAAGCTGCCCACGAGTGGAGGTGTGCCTGCTGGGGACATAACTAAATCATTGGAGTTTAGCCTCCTAAGCTGTTAATTTATGAAGATGTGGCCAAGACCTTGTCTCACTGCTTTTTAAAGAGAAGTAAATTAAACTGTTGTTTGGGATGGTGTTGTCTTCCAAAGGCTCATTCAGAGTCAGTGGCAGAGCTGCTGTGGGCTTTCCAACTTGTCTTAAAAGCCTGGTCCAGGCAGGGTGAGGGATATTCCCATCTCTTGGGGTCTCTTGCCCTCTCTGCTTATGGCAGAACGTGTTTTTGTGACTGGTAAATAAACAGGCATCTTGTGCAGATCCTTCAGCTCTTTGTGTGGCTGCAGTAGAGGAAATTCCCAGTCACTGGGTACAGACTGTGGCTGGACGGGCGGTGTGGCGGGGCTATCACTGAGCATTCTCCTTTCACGTAATCCCCCAACAGACATGAGTTTTGTGGTGTTGCCACTTTCCTGCTGGCCAGGAGGGAAGTTGAGGCCCAGGAAAGATACACTTTCTCGCTGTGGTAAGTGGCAGAGCCATGTCAGCCGGTCCAGGCCCTGGCTTTCAGGTCTGTTTGCTGTGAGCATTTCCTCTTGTGTTTCCAGCTTTTGGCCTGTTTGACCTATCAAACTATTGATGGTTTATTGATAATTCTAATACTCTCAACATTGTGAGAGATTAGCTCTTCACTTTGTGCTAGAAATGTTTCTTGCTGTATTTTTCTTTTAATTAAAAAAAAGTCAAAGTCCCACGTTTCTGCCCATTTGAATCTCCCTGAGTCTCCCTGTTTTGAAGTGGTTGGGTTTGGGGATTTCTATGGCAGGGGCCCTGACATAGTTGGTGGTGGCTTTGCCTGGAGGAGCCCGTGGCTCAGGACTTAGAGTGGGGACTGGAGCAGTGTGAACTGTGGCCTGAAAATGTGTTCGTGTGTGCTGAGGTGGTGCCCAGATTCTTTTGGAGGATGAACTGAGGTTTTGATCAGTAGGTTAGAGAAACACTTGATGGAATAACACTGATAATTTTGTTTTTGTATTCAATCCTAATTTTGTGTTTTTGTTTTCATGTAGTGCAGTGTGCTCTATGTTCTAAGAAAAAAATGGCAATCAATTCATACAGTATCATGATTTAATAATCCTTCCTCACTCACCGGGTCATATTTCAGGTTTTTATATGTAGTTTTTATATCTGTAGTTCTGTTTCTGAATTCTGCATTTTGATTCATTTCTTCATTTTTAAATTTCTTATTTTAAAGATTTTATTTATTTGAGAGAGAGAGAGAAAGCTAGGAGCAGGGGCAGAGGGGGAAGGAAATGGAGACTCCTCACTGAGCAGGGAGCCTGATGTGGGTCTCAGATCCCAGGTCTCTGAGATCAGGACCTGACCCAAAGGCAGATGCTTAACAGACTGAGCTACCCAGGTGCTGCCACATTCCTTCATATTTTTATTTTTACTCCAGTGCTGCACTGTTTGGCTGGTTGCTTCAGTTTCTGGGAGGGAGGGAGATGACCCCCTCCCCTGTTCTTCTAACAAGTTTGCTTTTGCTGCATTGACTGGAGAAGGGCCAGGCTTCCTGAAGATGAGTAGGATGATTCAGTGACACCCAAAAGGCAGTGGCTATCATTGTTCCCACTGTGCTTCAACAACTTCACCCACTGACTCTTTGATGATGGCAGCCACCAGCAAATCTTCTGCAGTGGACTGCTGCCTTGGGATGCTTTTCTTGTGGTGCTGGACTTTATTCCCCTGGCAGCCAGTACAGCTAGGATTAGAGCCTAGGAAAAGTCCCATTAGAACCCAAGAAAGTGGGGTGCCTGGGTGGCTTAATCGATTGTCTGCCTTTGGATCAGTTCATGGTCTTAGGGTCCTGAGTTGAAACCCTGCACTAGTGTCCGTGCTGGCTGTGGAGCCTACTTAAAATCAAACAAACAGAAATCAGCCCAAGAAAGTACCATCCTTTGTGTTGTTCTATACTGTGGAAAAGATTTTATTTTGTTTATTTATTTGACAGACAGAGATCACAAGTAGGCAAAGAGGCAGGCAGAGAGAGAGGAGGAAGCAGGTTCCCTGCCTAGCAGAGAGCCCGATGCGGGACTCGATCCCAGGACTCTGAGATCATGACCTGAGCCGAAGGCAGCGGCGTAACCCACTGAGCCACCCAGGCGCCCTAGCTTTGACATTTTAAAGGACAATGAAAGCTAGCTAAACCTACACCAGGATTCTGCATCTGCTGGGGCTGTGCTGTCCGGGCCTATGTGCCTCCTGTTCTTCTAGCCCCATCAATTCCACCCATGTTTTAGCCAAAGAACTGTAGGCAGGTGTGTGTGTGTCACTGAAAGCTTTGACTCATCATTCATATCTTTATTGTAAGCTTATAATCTTTATTTTTTTCTTTTTTTGGGGTAAGATTTTATTGATTTGTTTGTTTATGAGAATGAATGGGGAGCAGAGGCAGAGGGAGAAGCAGACTCCCTGCTGAGCAGGAAGTCTGACATAGGGCAAGATCCCAGGATTATGACCTGAGCCCAATGCAGATGCTTAACCGACTGAGCCACCCGGGAGCCTCTTTATTTTTCCTTTATTGATTATCTGCCTTTCTGAGGCAGCATTCTACCTGGGTTTTCATAACTCCACACTAAGGTATTCTTCACTAGTGTGGCCTGTTTTGAGGTAATTCCTATACATTCTGGCTATGCTGCTAAATGATGCTATGATCTTGGACTCTTTTTTTTTTTCTTTAACCTCTCTGAGCCTTGGTTTCCTCTGTGCTAATGGGGATAATATACCCTCTCTTGCAGATGTGTGGAGGGCCATGGCTGACTTGGATGCATCTCATGGCACATGGAATACACAATTTATCTTGCTTCCTGTCTTGATAACGACATCTTGGTTTGCATGCTGTCTTAGAACAAGTAGAACTTGACTTACATGTAAGTTGTGAATTCACGTACTTTTGACAGAGGTGTTATTTTAGTTTAGTTAAGTTTAGTTTAGTTTAAAGCAGGCTCCACACTCAGTGCAGATCCCAGTGTGGAACTCAGACTCACCACCGTGAGATCAAGACCCGAGCTGAGATCAAGAGTTGGCCGCTCAACCAGCCTAGTCACCCAGGCATCCCTTCTGTTTATCATTTTTCAAAAAATGTGACAAGTAACACTTTCTCTGCCTGGACCTGTCCTCACACCTGCTATGCTGTCCTGGGGGTCAGACGTGTAACTGGTGTGGTGCTGGTGATGAGGAGCAAGACAATTGTTAAGTCTTTTTACCCTAATTGCTGTTGTCCTATTATTTCCCTTTTTTTAAAAAAAGATTTTATTTTATATCGTGGTGATATATGCTAAAACTGTTGCTTCTGGTCCTGCATTAAAACTTGAATATGTAGGGCATTTTTCAAGGATTCATCCCTGGAGATACAGTATTTGTTTTTCTCTGTCTGACTTATTTTGCTTAGCACAATACCCTCTAGGTACATCCATACTGTTGTAAATATCAGGATCTCATCCTTTTTGATGGCTGAGTAATATACCATTGTGTGTATGTACCACTTTGTCTTCTGTTGCCGGACACTTGGGCTGCTTCCATATCTCGGCTATGGAAAAAAAAAATGCTGCAGTAGGCTTAGGGGTGCCTCTGTGCTTTCAGAATGTTGAGTCTGATTGTCAACTGCCACAACAATCATGGCAACTCAGGAAGGGAGCCAGGTCCAGGAGGTAAGAGGAGGAGTGCAGCTTTAGGCAATCTGAGTTGAGGTGTCTGTGGGACCCGCAGGTGTAGGTTCTGGTTGGACAGTCAAAATGTAGGGATGGGTGCTTGGGGGAAGAGAGATGCAATCATGCTGTTGCCAAGGGATATATTCCTTGTAGAGAGAGTGACAGTTAAGGATTTAGGGTAATTCCTTCTTTTCTTGGGCAGATAAAGGGGAAGAATAAAGGAGTAGTGGATGGAAGGGGAGGGATGTGGCTTTGATGCCAGGAAGGCATTTTTGCACAGATGTCTAGAGAAGAGAGATTTCAAGGAATGAAATGTCAGCAATGTTTGATGATGTGAAAAGTTGCAAAGCAGCTTGATTAGGGGGTGGGGGTAGATCGAGGAGGTTGTCACTGAGTACTGAAAGAAAATGGGAGGTGAGTAGTGGAGTCCTAAGCCAGACAGAGAGAGAGAGTGACTGGGCGTGAGACCATGGAGGTCACACACAAGAATAGCCTTTTAGAAAGTTTGATGGTAAGGACACAGATGATCATAACTCCAGACATAGCTTGGACAAGGGTGGGTTTTACAGGCTGTGTTTGCCTATTTGCAGGTTGACTGAATGGAGATGACAGATGGTGCATGGCGCTGGGTGTTGTGGGTTGAGATGGGATCAGGTATATAGAAAAGCACACAGAGAGGAGTGTATGGATGCCCTGACTGCTTCTGTAGAATGCGAGGCCAACATTAGGCATAGAGGGAATGGAACGTGGCTCAAGGAGATGTGCAGTCTCAGATACAGACCACATGGCTCAGAGTCTTACAGGGCTCTCCTTGCCTCTGCATGGCCCTTCTCACAGGGTTTAAGTTTTGAACAGGCCTTTTGTTGCTCTGGGTTTGGGGTGTGACTGGAGAGACAGAGCAGAGAGCAAGGGCTGAGGAAAGACCAAGAGGGCAGGAACTCACAGAGGGGAGTCTACTACCCTCTCTGCCTTCCCTGGTATGAGCTCTCTCCTGATCTGGATGGACGGATGACCTGCCATTACTTCTTTTAAAAATGCATTTGGCTTTACCCTGCCAGAAAGCAACACATGTTTATTGAAGAATAGTGGGAAACCCCAGAGAAACTGAAGGAAGAAAATAAGCACTCAGCTGAAGACAACCATTCAAAAGTTCTGGCACCTTTTCCTCCCAACTTTCACTGAAGTTGAACAGATAAATGTATATATATGAAGTGATTTCTGGGAAAGACCAAAAAAAAAAAAAAAAAGATACCAACAACAAGAAAACAAAAAAGAGAACAAAGCAGAAGTAAACGGTGTTCATTTTCTTCCTGAGGCTGCCCTTCCTCCGTACTGCTGCTTGGTTTTACTACCTCCTTTTCTCCGTGGGATTTCTTGACAAAACATGGTTCCACTACTTTTACCTTCTTCAAAGTGTTTGACAGAGTCGTTTGCTTTCAACATGGAGTTTGAGCAAAATGGACTATTGTTTTAAAATATTCTATCATGTGTGCTGTAATATCTCATCCTGGACATGATACAAATGCTATGATAAAAAGAGGAGATGTTTTTAAAGTGATCACCAGAGTTGTGAAATTCATTGGCATGATCCTTCTTTTTTTTTTTAAGATTTTATTTATTTATTTGACAGACAGAGATCACAAGTAGGCAGAGAGGCAGGCAGAGAGAGGAGGAAGCAGGCTCCCTGCAGAGCAGAAAGCCCGATGCGGGCCTCGATTCCAGGACCCTGGGATCATGACCTGAGCTGAAGGCAGAGGCTTAACCCACTGAGCCACCCAGGCGTCCCGACATGATCCTTCTTTTGAGGGTCATAATTCGTTTAATTTTTTTCTGCTCCAGCTTAACCTTCGCAGTCTTCAGTTGTTATGTGCATTAGACACAGTATTAGCAGTAGTGGCAGTAAAAATACTCCTGTCACCCTTTACAGGTACCATTTTACTAGCATCTCCTTACCACTGTAGCAGCTTTAAACCCTGTTTCCACCCTGTTCATTCCTTTAAATGCCTTTTCTCTCTGGCTTTCCTTAAAACATTTTTCTTAGTTTTTGGTGTTCTATAGCTTTACCACAAAATGTCTAATTGAAGATTTCTCATCTTGCTTGGTATCTGTGCATTTCCTGTATTTCTGGATTTATCATTTCCGTAATATCCTCAGCTGTTGTCTTCTGAAATGTTGACTCTGTCCTTCTGCTGTACTTCCCAGGATTCTTATTTAAACCTCCTGTCTGTTGTTCGTGTCTCTCAAGCTGGCGTTCATCCTCTTCTCCTGCCTCCTTGTGTTGCATTCTGGGGAATGTCTTCACTTCTTGGTGCAGTGTTGTGAAGTCCTTCATTCGGGGCTCATCTACTGCCCCACCATTCTGGTGTGTTTTCTGTTGTGTTTTACGTCTCAGTGATTTTTGGTCCCTGTTTAACTTCCTTCAGTTCCATGTTCACACTTGGCCTGCTGCTTTTGATAGGCTCTTGATCCTTCTTCACTTTTAAACCTCTTTTGTGTTCTTAAACAATTAACATGTAATATTTTCTATTCTGTATCTGATCATTCCAGTGTCTGAAGTCTTCATTTTCCTTCAGTCTTCTGTCTCTCACAGTGGCCTCATTTCTTGCATGCTCTGTGAAGGGATTTTGAGACCAGATTTATTGGAACATAGATGTAATCTCTTTTAATTCTGTTTTTTTTTTTTTTTGTGGGATTTTTTTGTTTGTTTGTTTTTTCCTGGAGGGTTTGTCTTTCCTTTGCCAGGAGGCTGGGAGTGTTCTTGGTTGGGATCACTTTGGTTCCATTTGAGGGTCCTGGTTTATTAAGGAAATCTCAGGTTCAGTTCCCCCAACTTACCATGTGGTGGGAACGGGGTCTGGAGGGCACAGGCCTGTAGAGATCCTGCAGTGAAAATGGCATTTGTTCTCTGGCACCCTGATTTGTTTCTCTTGAGCTTGTTGCTTACAGATCAGGTTTTGGCTCACTTGTTTCTGCCACCTCCCTTCTTCCTGCTTCCTTTCCTACCGTTTTCTAAGTCCTTTGTTAGTTTTCCGATGTCCTCTAAAGCCCAGAAATGTTTTGTGAATTCCATTTGCCATCACTAATTGCAAGTCTCATCCTGCAGCAGGAAGGCCAGAGCCAGACACTGTAATGCTCTACCTCCCACAGAGGAGATTTTAATACCCTCTCCTCGTGTTCAGAAATTCTAGATTGGAGATGGAGTTATGGATACATTACCATCTACAGAGGATTAGTTGCCTATATAATAGAACAAGTATGCATTATTCTAATCTTCCTAAAACTTCCATTTTGCATAATAAATATGAATGAATAAGGAACCCGCATTACTTTAGTTTATGCAGATGTTCTCCTTCTGTCTCTGGCTTTAGATGGTAGGTTGTAATTTGTATGGTTCATTCTGAAAATTGGGTAACTTCATTCTTATTTTCTACATGTTGGTGCCATATAAAGTGATGATTTATGGAGATTCAGAGGTAAATATTTATCAACATATAAATAATTGGGGAAGGCTTCCTTTACAAAAGGTAGAATTATTAAGACCTGTTTAATCACAGAAGGGATATCCTGTAAAGCTAGCCCATAAATAAAAAGTGGATCAGAAGAAAGCAGAGAGAGGAGAGAATTTGGAAGGAGCACGTGTAGGGACACCTACTGCCTATCCCTGTAAGTCAGGGGCGATCCGGAAGGGAAACCTTTTTAAAGGAGGCAGTAGTGTTTAGATGTAATGAGCTACTGGAAACCTCACAGTGTTCTGGTGAAGCAAGTGGTGTGCAATCAAGTCCGCCAGCCCAGTTGAAGTTGTGGCTTCAGGCCACAAGCGAGCAGGCCTTTCTGTCTGCCTTTATCTCCAGTGGGAGCGACTTGTCCTCCTTGAAGTCAGCCTCCAGACATCTTTTCCTGTCGCTACACATCTGTGCATCACTGAGAATTTCTGCGGTTGCTGCTTCATGGAGATGTTTGTCAGTTTGGGGTTTTGTTTGTTTTGTTTTGTTTTTTACCAAGGTTCACTTGCTAACATTTCTCTTCTCTTAAAAATATATTTAATCTAGGGGTGCCTGGGTGGCTCAGTGGGTTAAAGCCTCTGCCTTCAGCTCGGGTCGAAGGCATGATCCCAGGGTCCTGGGATTGAGCCCCACATCATGCTCTCTGCTCAGCAGGGAGCCTGCTTCCCTTCCTCTCTCTCTGCCTGCCTCTCTGCCTATTTGTGATCTCTGTCTGCCAAATAAATAAATAAAATCTTTAAAAAATATATGTGTTTAATCTAGGGGCACCTGGGTGGCTAAGTGGGTGGGTTAAGCCTGTCTCTTCAGCTCAGGTTATGATCTCAGGGTCCTGGGATTGAGTCCTGCATCGGCAGGGAGCCCTCTTCCTCCTTCTCTCTCTCTCTCTCTCTGCCTCTCTGCCTACTTGTGATCTCTCTCTGTCAAATAAATAAGTAAGTAAATAAATCTTTTAAAAATATATATATAATCTCTTCCAGGAAGAGATTATGCTGAGTGAAATAAGTCAAGCAGAGAGAGTCAATTATCATATGGTTTCACTTATTTGTGGAGCATTACAAATAGCATGGCGGACAAGGGGAGATGGAGAGAAGGGAGTTGAGGGAAACTGGAAGGGGAGGTGAACCATGACAGACTATGGACTCTGAAAAATAATCTGAGGGTTTTGAAGGGGTAGGGGGTGGGAGGTTGGGGGAACCAGGTGGTGGGTATTAGAGAGGTCATGGATTGCATGGAGCACTGGGTGTGGTGCAAAAACAATGAATACTGTTACACTGAAAATATATATATATATATTTCATCTATCATTACCATGTATTTCAAATGGTAGTGGGAGATGATGGTGTGGGACCCCATGAAGTGAATTTACACGGCCATCTTGACCACAATATAAGTGTCATACACAGCCGTCCTGTGTCCCCTTTCCTTCTGAAATAGATTCTCTCTTCCCAGCTGTTATTAATAGAAGACAGGGGTCTTTGTTCTTGTAGGTGACTTGTCCAAGATCGCACAGCTTTCGAGGTTTAACCTTTGGTCTGATTGTAGGACCCATTTTCGTTAACTCAGTGCCATGCAACCTACCATGTAGGAGTCTCATTACTCTCCTGCTTTTGAAGCTGTACTCCACAGGCCACGTCTACCAGTGCATATCTATTCTTGTCTAGTTCACTCATTTATTGCACACATTTACTGGATGCCAGCTATGTGTTTCAGGCACCTTTCTAGGTGCTGGAGATATGGCAGTGGGCAAGTCAAACACAACCCCCTGCCCTGATTGAGCATGTTCCATTTCCTACTACTGGAAGCATCCACCAGGAACAATGGACTTATGCCAGAAGTCCAGCAATGATATGAGTTCCAGAAAATTCTGAATGGTTCTTTGTGGAAGTGATGATTCGGCGGCAGCCCTCGAGGTAGCTACCTGCACAGGTAAAAAAAAAGGAGGGCTGGTGTAGAAATGCCTGATGAATGGGCTTCAAGGTCAAATAACTGAGCCAGGTCTTTAAGGTCTTATTTATCTCTGAGATTTTTCAAGGACTTTCCATGATACATATGCATATTATAGAAAAAACCCTATTCAAAGCACACTGTAAATTTGGAGGATGATTGCTTTTGCATTATTTTTGTGATTAAATGACAGTTGATGATACAGGCACTGTTGTAAGTCACTTATCCCCGTGCCAGCACTTTGTGGTAAATTCTTTTATCATCCTTATTTTTCAGAGGTAGAGACAGATGCAAAGAGAGAAGTTTGGTGGTTCTCCATTGGCCACAGCTAAGCTAGCAAAAAGCAAAAAGCAGAGCCTGCATTGGAACCAGGCACTGTGGCTCCAGACCCCAACTCTTCACCCTTGGGCTTCTTGCAGCACGCCTGCTTCCTTGTCACTAAGAACTTGGTGCAGGAGTTTAACAGTACCTTAGCTTCTAGTTTTTCTTTCTCAGAACTGAATCTGCATTGCAGTGAATCTCTGCATAAACATGTGTTTAATTTTGTCACCTTTAATTTTGTTTTTAGGTAAGATCTGAAGGAGTCAATCTGTTTCTTCTGTGGCTTCAAGCACTTCAGACAAACTTTGCAGAAGAGCAGGTGCTGATTTTTGCTTGCCTCGTGCCTGGTTTCCCAGCGATCATGTCATCCAGAGGGACCTGCATGGTGGAGACACTCATCAGTCCTAGCCCTGGTGTGGTGGATGGTGAGGAACATTTTAGCCAGCCTTACAGGTTGAAATGACTCTGGAAGTTCTCTTGAGGGATTCCTCAGCTTGTCATGATCCTGAATAGAACCTTTTATTTCGTAGATGGGTTTGGAGGAGGAATTATCCCCTGCTCTTGTTCACAGTAATATCTTACAGACATTAGAATAGAAAGAATCAGAGCCTTTTTTATATGCAATGAGGTCAGGAGACATTTACTGAAGTGGTGGAAACAGGAATGGAAGGGAGGACTCAGATGTTGGAAACAGCAGGAAGTGGAGACACATCATGTATCTGGATTGTTTTCTTGGCTGTGAATGAAATTTAAATCTGCCATCCAAAACTACTGTTTATTGTCCTCAGCATGCTTGTTTCACGAGTGGACATTCATCTGCTCACCCAGCTGTGTATTTTCATGCTGCATTCATGGAAAGACAGTAGCTGCTTCCTGGGAAAGTCATGGCAACCATCTGTGTCCCATGAGTTGTTGTTTTTTTTTTTTTTAAAGATTTTATTTATTTATTTGAGAGAGAGACAGTGAGAGAGAACATGAGTGAGGAGAAGGTCAGAGGGAGAAGCAGACTCCCCATGGAGCTGGGAGCCCAATGTGGGACTCAATCCCGGGACTCCAGGATCATGACCCGAGCTGAAGGCAGTCGTCCAACCAACTGAGCCACCCAGGTGCCCCGTCCCATGAGTTTTTAAGGAACTTGCCAGTTAGGGCCAATGATCGATTAATGCACATCACTTTATGGCCCAAAGGCAGGTATTTGATCCTTAGGCTGACCAAAGCAGAATTTGGCAGAGAGAAGAATAGTTTAGAGGGAGAGGTGGCTTCATGGGACTTTGTACCATATTTCCAACCCCTTGATGCTCGCTGGCCTGGAGTGTAGTGTGAGCAGGTTCCAAAGGAGGGGAAGATGTATTTTAATGAGGGCCATTTTTTAAAAACCCTTTGAACGTTTGTGAAAGAACTCCTTTTTTTCCCCACTCTGGAGCAAAGATATATCCACAAGAAGTCACTCCACTCTTGCTGGCCATATCAGGGGAAAGGATCGCTGAGGACCAAACATGCTTTTTCCTTCAAGTACTATTGAACTGTATGGTTATTCAGGTAAAAGCAAAATCTTGGATAATTCAGGAATGGTCTTCCTCTTGATAGGAAAGAGGAAACATTGCTTATTTTCTCCCAGCTCATCCATATTTTGTATGTTTGCTTGTTTGTTTGTTTGTTTTTTGAGTTGACTCTTTATGATATTTCACTAGAACTTGCATATGTGCTATATCACATCAGCAAAGACCTGGCATACATAATATTTTGTGTGAGAGTGTATGTCAAGGAAACATTTCAGTTCTCCCATCTGCTTTCATATTACCATATTCACACAGAACACTTCACTTCTAACACTGTGGCTGAGGCTGTGGATTTTTCCCTCACCAGGCAACTCTGCAACACCAGCTGGGTGTCCTGTAGTTTCACTCAGCTTTGACACTGTCTGCCTTGATATGGCATCTGATCCCACAGGTAAAGGGCTCAGTCCTGTGAGACTGTTCCATCACATTCACGTACCAGTCACAAGTAGGAGGGGCCCAGGTTACCCACAACTTCTCTACAACTTGGCTACAAATCAGAGGTTCCTTCAACTCCCCCTCCGGTTCAACTGAGTGGCTCACAGAACTCTGGGAAACATTTGTTTTCATTTACAATTTATGAAAGGAATGATAAAGGATACAAATGAACAGTCAGATGCAGAGACACAGGGGCACAGTCTGGGAGGGTCCCAAGCACAGGAATGTCTATTCCTGTGGAGCTGGGTTTCATCTCCCTCCTGGTACCTGGATATGTTTACTTACCTGGAAGTTTCCTGAAACCCCTGCTATGAGGATTTTTTTTAAAGGATTTTATTTATTTATCGGGGTTGGGGGGAGAGCAAGCACAGTCAGACAGAATGGCAGGCAGAGGCAGAGGGAGTAGCAGGCTCCCTGCTGAGCAAGGAGCCCGATGTGGGACTCGATACCAGGATGCTGGGATCATGACCTGAGCCGAAGGCAGCTGCTTAACCAACTGAGCCACCCAGGCATCCCTGCTATGAGGATTTTTATGGAGGCTTCCTTACATAGATGTTCTCTGCTTTTAGCCCCCTCCCCTCTCTGGGGGAATGTAGGGGTTGGGGTGGGGGTGCCGAAGATTCTAAATTCTAAACATGGTGTGGTCTTCCTGGTGATGTGTCCCCACTGAGGAGCCATCTGGGATCCCACCCAGAGTTCTGTTATTAGAACAAAATATTAAACTCAAAATGGATGAAAGACCTCAATGTGAGATAGGAATTCTTGCCAGTTCTTAAGGTGATTCTTCCTCTCTGCTATCCCTCAAGATTCTGTCCTTGCCTCCCTTCCTGACTGCACTGTCCTATTGGGCAATCTTGCCTTTTGGGCAGGTGGAATGGACCAGTAGGGTCAAAATGCACAGCTTCTAGAAGACAAAGGGATACTCCAGTCTGCTCTCAGGACTTTGGAGTCTTTGTGTTTTTGGTGTTGGCGAAAGGAAATGAGAGAAGAGAGCAGACAAGAAAGAATGCTAAGTCATTAGAGAGAACTGGTGGGATAAAATACAGGCATGATGAGTAGAATGAGTTTAAAAACATGATACCATTGGGTGATTTTTTTTAATACTCAGTAAGAATATTTTTAACAAAGTGAACCATTTAGTTTTGAAATATTCATTCTTAGCATCATTTGAGTTTTAAGATAGGATTACATTACATGATTGTCAACATTACTTGTCACCATGACTTTTTTTAATTTGGGATAGGAATTTTAATAAGATAGCATTGTATTTCGGTAGACATTTAAGTTAAAATTTAAATGTACATATGTTCTTTCCCACATATTATCCAAAGGCTACAAATTAGAGTGGAAGAATAAGGAGAATCAAGATACTTGTTTTAAAGTTCTTTTTACACTGTTTTGAAAATATTGTCTTCCTCATTTATTTCCATCATTTACCATGTTAGCAAAATCTACAAACTTGTACTTGGTAAGTACTGATTGGGCTGGGTATAGAGGATGTCCCCAGGGAAGCTGCCATTCTCTTTCAAAGTGACCTTTGTTTATTTTTAAGCAAAATGGTCACTTTATTCTTATATTTAGTGGTAACTTTATTAGCACCATGCTCTAACCAACTGAGCTAACCTGCCAGCTTAGTGGTAACTTTATTGTAAGAGGTTTAAAGTTTCCTAATAAATGATTTTACCTATTTGTACAAACTATTTATTTGTACCTCAGGAAAACTGTGGCTCCTAAAATATTTCAACATGTGTCATGATTCTTCTTGGTATAATTATATTTAAAATTATGTTTTAAAATTTTAATTTTTAATTGAAACTGTTTATTGAAGGCAGTGTTTATTTTCTCATGCAAAGATGTTGAAATAAACATTCTTGTTGAAGTCTTCTCTTAAAGGTGTTGAGGTATGGTGACCCCAGACCCCAGACCTTGCCCAGTGGTGAGGCAGACCATCCCAGGCCATGCAACTGCCCAGAGTAGCCCTTCCTTATATCCTGGATCTTTCATCCACTACGTGCTACTTACAGCTTCTTATGGAGGGGCCAATATTTGGGCAACTGTGCAACCTAAGGGCAGTAAGCTCCAGAAAGAAAGGAAACATGAGGGAATTTCTAGTTTCACTGCTCAGGGTTTTTTGGGTGTTTGTTTGTTTGTTTGTTTTCCCCTATGAAAAATGAAGGCTCACAGGACAGAAGTATCCTTTTGATTGGTGCTTGGGTGGGGAAGCAAATTTTCTTCTCCCTATTATTGGAAAGCAGGCAAAATTAGTGAATAATCAGAAACAATTTGGGAGGGAAAGAGATCACAGCAGGCATTAATCCATGTGGTGAATGTGGACTACTAATTCAGTTGTCTTTGGGTGTTTACTTACATACACACAAATGTGCATGCTTGGATCAGGGGAAAACAGCAGAAACTTGATGCCTTTTGAAATATGTAGAAGTACTAACCTTTAGAGGTACCGGGCTGTGTATTTGTTAGCTATCTGTATATGGGTATTTTTTTCAGAACTTGTTTCTGATTTGATAAATAGTCTATATTCACTGTGGAAAACATAGTATACTTTAATATATTGAAATTAAAGTTCTTTATTGAGAACTTGTCTGCCTCATGCAAGTGCCTCCAGGTATATAAAAGGTGGGAGGTCAGGGTACCAGGTGGTGGGTATTATAGAGGGCATGGATTGCATGGAGCACTGGGTGTGGTACAAAAACAATGAATACTGTTATACTGAAAATAAAAAAAAAAGAAAGTAAGAGAGCTGGACATACAGCAAGTAGTAGCTCAAGTCCAATACCATGTAACTTTTTGTATTGATTATGAAATTTAAAGAAGGAGAAAGGGACTTTTTTAAATTATTCTATTTCTTTTCAGTGTTCCAGAATTTATTGTTTATGCACCACACCCAGTGCTTCATGCAATACGTGCCCTCCATAATACCCATCACCAGGCTCACCCAACCCCCTACCTGCCTCCCTTCTAAAGCCCTCAGTTTGCTTCTCAGGGTCCAGTCTCTCATGCTTTGTCTCCCCCAATTTCCCTCAACTCACTTCTCCCCTCCATCTCCCAATGTCCTCTGTGTTACTCCTTATGCTCCAGAAGTAATAAACCATATGATAATTGACTCTGGTGACTTATTTCACTCAGCATAATCTCTTCCAGTCCAGTTCATGTTGATACAAAAGTTGGGTATTCATTCTTTCTGATGGAGGCATAATAATCCATATTGTATATGGACCACATCTTTATCCATTCATCCATTGAAGGGCATCTTGGTTCTTTCCACTTTCCACTTTAGTGACTTTGGCCATTGCTGCTCTGAACATTGGTGTACAGATGGCCCTTCTTTTCACTACATCTGTATCTTCTTGGTATATACCGAGTGCAGTTGCAGGGTCATAGGGCAGCTCCATTTTAATTTTTTTGAGGAATTTCCACACTGTTTCCCAATGTGGCTGCACCAAGAAAGGGACTTGTTATTAATTCTGTGGAGCTGGTCAAGTCTGATACTCAAAGATGAATTCTTTCAGACATAAAGTAGTTTATACTGATTCTATTCTTCAGATTCATCTACAAGGAAAAGGCTATAAAACTAAAGTCCCATGGATTTGTTTAGGGTAGTATTGGATGTTAAAGTACCTGAAATGATGAAGAATGTCTGTACATTCTTCTAGATTTGTTTAAGTCCTAAAATATTAAATTAGTTATAATGTATGTGAAAATATCCTTACTATTAGAATTGCTTATCCTTTCTCAAATTTTTTAGTGGCTTAGTACTTAGTACTTCTACCGCTGTATGCTATAGCTGTAATAAGCAAGCAGTAACAGGAGCCACCATCCCACCTTTGTCAGGTCACAAGGCAGAATCAGAAACAAGTCTACCAAAAAATGTCATCCCTAATAATTTCTGGTACTTTAATTTTAAAGTTTTAGTTGATATTCATCCAATCAAATATATAGCTGAGGTATATGTTTGTTAGAAATTGAACTGTTTAGGGTGGTGGGTTACACTCACTCCCCTAATCATGTATTCTGTTTCCTTCCAGACATCCCCCATTTGAGACCAGTGCCAGTGTATGTACATTACTACAACTCAAGACAATGAAAACATTTATAGTATAAAATTTCCATACATGGCTATTCACATTGTTTTTATTAAATGGATTATAAATTTTTTTTTTTGGAAAAAAAGTATCTAGCTATAATCCAAAACACTCAAAATCGAGTTGCTGTACTGCCCCAAATCATACAGGTATGTCATTCCTCTTTTTCTTATATTTTACATAGGTAAAAATACACTAACACATACCAAAGTAATTGACTCATAGGGGTTTTGGTTCCTAAAGGATGCTGGTTCTAGGGATTATGTTTATGGGTGGGCTCTCTCTCTGTTGCTGAGGTGTCAGAGGGACTTCTGAGGTAGCACTTGCCATGCTCTGCTGACATTGCCATGACAAGGTGATCTTGGGGGCCAGGGAGATGTTCTGAGAACATGGTGTGTGCAGTCTCCTGGACCCTCTCATTTTCCTTCCTTTGCTCAAGAACCCGTGACATCAGAGCATAAGACCAGGGGCCTGTGTTGCCTTCACCCATCCCCAGCACCAGGCAGGCCCTCAAGAATCATGTAGGTGGGCTGTGGGAAGGACCTATTCGACTGCCAAGTGTCTTTTGGCATCTCAGGGGGAGGAGTGGAAGAGCATCTCAGGATTTTGAGGTGCCATGATGGAATGCCTGGAAGAAAAGGCAGACTCTCTTTCGAAGGCTTTCAGTGAAGACCTCTTTCTGTGTGGGGCCCATGGTATACCTTCCCTCTCCTGTGGTCCTTGGTCATAGAGAAATGGGCTTTCCCAGCAGGTTGAGTTGCTTAGAGACTTTGTGCTGTGTAGAGAAGGAAAACTTGGGGAGGTTTGAGAGGAGCTGCTTCATGGCAGGGGCCTGCTTTTATGCACAAAGCATGGTCCCCTTAGAGCAGGTTCGCTGATGCCCCAGAGTTCCCAAAAGTGTGACTAGGCCTGAGCTTCAAGAGTTCACACACCTGAGGGGCAGGTAGCATCTTGGTGGAGGAGCACCAAACTGAGGTCCAGAGCACGTGTCCTCATTGATTAAGAACTGACTACAGAGCTAGAGAAACTTTTTGTCAAGAAGTCTGAGGGGGATACAGTTACAGTAAAGAGCAGCAAAATACTTACTGAAGATTTTGAAAGGGAGCTTTGGGGTGCGTGGATGGCTCAGTTGGTTAAATGTCTGCCAGAGATCAAACCCTGTGGTGGGGGGTGGGGAGTTCCTGCTAAGTGGGGAGTCTTCTTCTCCCTCTCCCTTTCCCTCTGCCACTCTCCCTGTCTGTGCTCACTTTCTCTCTGTCTCTCTGTGTCAAATAAATTTTATAAATCTTTTAAAACATAAAAATACAAGAAAGATTTGAAACTTAAATTCACTAGTTGTAACATGTAATAGGAACCCTGTAAACAGTAATGATCACTGCTGAGAACAAAACTGATTTTTTAAAAGATTTTATTTATTTGGCAGAGAGAGATCCCAAGTAAGCAGAAAGGCAAGCAGAGAGAGAGGAGGAAGCAGGCTCCCCACCGAGCAGTGAGCCCAATGCAGAACTCGATCCCAGGACCCCGAGATCATGACCTGAGCTGAAGGCAGTGGCTTAACCCACTGAGCCACCCAGGTGCCCCACAAAATTGATTTTCCAAAGGAATATCCCAGAACACTGAGGAAAATTTCAAAGAGATGGAAATGAGAAATGAATAAGTAAGATCTGAGGTCAGGTCCAAATCTACCTTGCAAGTATCCTGAGGACAAAAGGAGAAAATAACAGAAGTTATAACTGAACTAATGCAGCATTTACTTGAGCTGAAAAACAGTCATGCCTTCAGTTCATAAAGCCTTCAAGTCCCAGGGAGAATTAGCTGAACAGACTCAAACCAAAACAGACATAAACCTATTTGACTTTCAGGGACTAATAAAAAATTGTCAGAGTTCCAAACAGAAACCACCAGTTCCTTCTAGAAAATGAGACAGAGTATCATTGAATATTGACTTTCAGCTCTATCCCTCAGAGCTGAAAGAACTCTCTTTCTTAGAACTCTTGCTTCCTATCACATATGTAAGCAGATGTCAGATTGATTAACATTGTAAATTGGTTTAAGTTCTAACTCTACAAACAAAATGATAAAGAATTTGGAGACAATCTAGGGGCATGTAAAAATTTGGGAAGTGGTAGACTACCTTAGGTAGAGATAAGACCCACAGACCATAGAAGAAATGTCATGGCACTTTATTTTAAAAATTTGAAAAAGATTTGTATATCAAAAAAGAGTAAAGCTGCATGTGGGCAACAGGCTGTGAAAAGCATCTGTAACATCAGCTGTTCAAGGAGTTCATGTCTCTGACGTGCCTACAAATTGAGAAGAAGACAAACAGTCCGATTGAAAAACAGACCAAATGAGAGGAAGGAGAAGTTCATGGAAAAGGAAACAGAAATGGCCCTGGATTTCATAGTGAGCCAGGGAACACCATTAGTTCTGGACCATGTTGAGACACCTTTATTCACTCACCCTGTAGACAAAAACTAAAAATCATCAGGTAGACAAAAATTTGCATGAAATCATATATAAGAAACTCAGCCCCATTCTTTGATAAATTTTACAGTCTATCTTGTGTGATTGTTAAGTCAATTCAAAACAATCTGTTTAGAGACTCTGACTGTTCCCTACTTGGTTACAAATTTTCAGGGAACCATCACTGTATTTATTGAGAATAAGTTCCTCATTCTTGAAAAATGCATTTGAGTGATGAAAAATAGCAAGAATAGCGGAATAACCACAAATTCAAGGTTCTAGTTTTCCCCCCGCCCTTAGTGGGAAAGGAAACTTTTCACACATGTGAGTCATCTATTTTTATTATCTGGCTTTCTTAGTTTCCGTAAAGTCTGACCTCCTGAATCAGTTTGGATGGTTGTCTCATCCTAACTCAAACAGTCTTAAAGATTAAAAAACAAAAACAAAAACAAAAAACCTTCAATCTCATGAAGAAGCAGCTCATGGCAGGGCTTGCAGAGAATGTGTTTTATTCACACTGTCTCCATGATTTTCTCCATTTTTCCCTACTCTGCCCTTTCCCTCTGGCCAGTTTGTCTTCCACCCCCTGCTGACTGTGTGATGTCTGCCCGCAGTGGGGGCATTGTTTGCCTTGTTCACATTCAGAGACAACCCAGATATTTCTGTAAAGCCCTTCCCATTTGTGTGTGGGGGACAACCTAGGTTACTGTCTCTCTTAGAACAGTAACAAGGCACTGACTGTCGTGCAGCTGGCTGTGTGAATGGCCCAGGAGGAACATGACTGGCTTCCATGACAGAACCCTTCCCTGTAGTGTGGATGGGGCCAGCTTCCTGTGAGTCACCTGGGCTGCAGTGGAGGAGGCACACAGTGCACTGGGGTTCAGGGAAGGGGAGGGAGGAAGGATGCTGGCAGTCAACTCTCCAGACCCAGTACTACCACACCCTGAAGATAGTCCTACCTAGAAATGGCCCCTGCCATTGTACAGACTCAATATGTCTCAGTGAGTTCTTCTAGTAGTTTTTTAGTGCCACTGTAGCAAATGACAAATTCTCAGTGGCTTGAAACAACACAAATTGATTATCTTGCAGTTCTGGAGGTCAGAAGTTCAAAAATCAGTCTCAGTGTGGTAAAATCAGGGTGTTAACAGCCTGTGTTCCTTCTGGAGGCTCTAGAGGAGAATCCACTTTCTTGCCTTGTCCTGCTTCTAAAGCTGCCTGCATTACCTGACTTGTGGCCCTTCATTCCACCACCTTTTATCCCTGTTTCCAACTTCACATTGCCTTCTGATTCTGATCCTCCTGTCTCCTTATGGATCCTCATGATTACATTGGGACCACCGAGGTAATCCAGGATAATCTCTCCCCCCTCACACCTTAATTTAATCATGTTTGCTAAATCCCATTTGCCAGGTAAGGTAAAGTACTCAGAGCTTCTTGGGCTCAGGATATGGTCATCTTTGGGGCAGTCGCTATTCAGCTGATCAGTTGCTTCCTGTACTCCCCTTTATGCCTCTCACCTCATCTCACATGTGTCTGCTGTGTTCCTCTCTTCATCTGCATTGCAAATGAGAAATGCAGCAATTTAAACCATTGAATATTAGATTTTGGAGATTGTTGTGGGAATAAAACACATATTTTATTTGTGTCCTAAAATTTTGTTTGGAATTTTAAATTTTATCTAATTGTCCCTAGGTAAATTAAATATGATTCAATCAGTTGATCTGAAAAATCTTTTCAAAGAGTATACCGCTGTTGTAAAGGCCCTTCAAAACAGTATTTTGAGTGCTGTTTCCAAATGAAGTTTACACTTTCACCCTTATCACTGTATTAAAGGTCATGTTTGAGGGTTTTGTGTGTGTGTGCTTTTTTCCAAAGTGAACTTGCTTCTCTATCTAAAACTAATACCTCTAACAGTATTTTTCACCAGGGAGGAGAGGAATTAGTGTATCTTCTAGACTAAGTTTTCTTTCCACGTGAAGAATCTGTTAGGACTAATATTCATGGGAGAAGGAAAAGACAGTAGCTCTTACACCCCATATACTATGTTGACAACAACAGTATAAGCCTGACCAAAGCTGTACATCTTGGTGCATCCTTTCAGCTGAAACGTGTTCAGTGAAGTATGATTTATTCCTTAGTAATTCATTTTTGTGTGAGATAAAAGTACATCAACAGAAATTAGGGAAAGCAGAGTGGTAATTTTAAAATTTCATCAGTGACTGTTTTTTACCAGTTCTATAAGCACATTAATTGATATTAAAACCCATAAAAGCTCATTTGGGAATGAAAAAAAAGTTTGAGGTGGTATTGATTTTTTAAATGATATTTGTATTTATGTGTATGATTATGCTTAGTTACACTTTGATTGAGTCCGAATGTGCCCTTCAACAATAATCCATGGGCTCTGGGTTTCCTGAAGTTGTATGTCATGGGGTGAACAGTTAGAAAAAGTGAATCCCACAAATTGACAACCCTATGGGGGTTTATATATTACACAAACACATTTGTTTGTTGTCTGCCACTCCAGTACTTTCTGTGTCCTAGAGCTCTACCCACGTGGTGCAGGCTGCCCCCATCTGTGCTGGAGAATCATGACGGGGCATTCAGTGGCCTTAGGCATCCCCACAGAGCTGCAGTTGCATCCTCTCATTTCCCACCTACTTTGTGGGCATCCCCCTTTAGCTTGACCCTGACAGTGGACAGGTCTCAGTATGAGCTGTCTGTGGGAAGAAACAAGATGTTGGGGGGGCAGCGGTAGTTGTTGATGGGAAGTTTTAAGTGTCAGGTTGTATCTTGCAATTTTCTGAACCCTGGCAGTGCAGGCCTGGGCCAACCTGGTATGTCTGTTTCACCGACCAAATCTTCCTCATGTGCCCAAGAAGTGAAACCATATTTGCATTTGCCACCAGAATCAACTAATACTAAATAATAGTTGAGAATTCCAGCTTGATTATAGTGAGTGGAAAATAGACCTCTCTCTGGTTAATTCTTACATATGATTTTACTGTTCATCTTCATAAAAGGGATAAGAAATGATGAAACGTGGATTATCAGTTTGTTTTCACTCTCATCACTCACTGCAGTTATAATTTTCAAAATACCAAGATGTTTTTCGAAAGTAGTTTTTTTTTTTTTTTTTTTTTTTTTTTTTTTTTTTTTTTTTTTTTTTTTGTGGAGAGAGTAGGGACTAAGACTAAGGAAAGCATTGTTCTATCAAGAGAAGTCGTTTTCAATTTATGGTATGATGGGAAATCCATCTCGTATGTCCTATTTGGATAACAGAGCTCACTTTTAATTTTTTAAACTTCCTTTGATTTTTTAATTGAAGTACAGCTGACCCACAATGTTGCATTAGTTTCAGATATAAAACAACAAGATTTGACAAGTCTGTATGTTATGCTGCGCTCGCCGTACTGTACCACCAACCATATTCCCTATGCTGTGCCTTTCATCCTGCAACTTATTAATTTTGTAACTGGAAGCCTGTTATCTCCCACTGTATTTCACGCATTTTGCGTGTCCACCTGCTGCCTCCTCTTTGGAAACGATCAATTTGTTCTCTGTAGTTATGGGTCTCTTTCTGTTTTTCTGTGTGTTCAGAGAACTTTTTAAGATAACTTGGTGCCTTTAAACATATTCCTTGATTTACATTATTTTGGATACGTATTTACCATGTTACCCAATTAGTTATATAATGACTTCAAAATTTGGGGGCTTAAAACAACCCTTTTGTCATATTACATATGTTTTGGGGGTCAGAAATTAGGGCAGGATCTCATGGGGCAATTTTTATGCTTAATAGGGCATTAACTGAGGTCAGTGGGTGGTGGCCTTCAGCAGGCGGCTGCTTGGTCTAGAGGATTCAGGATGACTTTATGCACATGCCTGTCACTTTGATGGGTACAGTTGGGAGGTGAGGCTCAGATGGCCCTCCACTTCTGTGCAGTCTTTGTAACAAGGTTGTTGGACTTCTTTCCTGTCCACTCAGAGCTCCAATAGCAAATGTTCCAAGAGAGGGGTTCCTTTTGGACTTGGGCCTGAAACTGACACGTTTCTTCCACTCTCTTCCACTGTTTAACACAGTCACATAGCCCATGTGAATCAAAGGGAATGGGGAGTCATAGGATTTGTGATCATTTTTTAACGTGCTACATATGTTCATATGTGCATTTTTCCCCATTTCTCTGACCTGTGGGTTATCAAGCTGTATGAGAGACTTCAGACTTAATCCAACCTCCATACTTTATAGATTAAAGAATATATATGTAGATGCACATGTACATCTCCATATCAGTTATTATATATACACTTGTATATCACTAAAAATGGCATCTGTGGATCACCCAATTCTTCTATTTTCATAGGAATGAAAAGGACTCGTCATTCACCGGCAAATCTGAAGAAAGAAGCGAGAGCAAGAGTAAGGGAGAAAGAGAGTGAGAGGAGCATCTGATGGGATAGGATTTCTTACAAAAGGACTCCTGAAATGACCAGAGAAAACAGACCAACAAAAAAGGGCAGACTTTGACCAAGCGGTGCTCAACGACGTGAATATCCACATGGAACAGAAGAGGTTTTAACGCTATTCCCTACTGATGTAGCCTACATACTAAAGAGGACATCAGAAGTTTTCTGGAAGATACAATAGATAACCATTTTGAGGACCTGGGGGAGGTGGCAGAGATGAGTGGAACAGAACACCAAAAACAGGAAGCCCAAGAAAGCTTGGGTGCCGCTTCCAGTCGGCGACGAGAGAAGAATTAGGCATGAACCAGTCAGCTGCAAAAGACTGGGAGCAGGGGACAATAGTCGAAAAGGACGAAAAGGACGGCTGCCAGGAACAACTCCACAGTCTCACTTTTATTGGATAGAAAACAATAGCCAATAGAAGGATTGAGGAAGGTCAAATGTTAATCCCATCTTTCTGACAAGCAAGAAGGAGGATAAAGTTTATAGTTAAGCAAGCACATTGAAAAAACTCTTCTAACAACGGGCACTTCTGGGAAGAGAAAGGCTCGATGGCGGATAAGGGAGGCAGGCGGTTTTTATTCCACCCTGAGCTAACCTGGCGTTCCTGGGTGCTCTGCTTTCCTGAAGCAGGCGGCATTCCGCCCTGGGCCAGCCGGACTTCCAGCCAGCGCAGCTTCTGTGAAGGGGCGGTGTTCCGCCTTGAGCGAGCTGGGCATCTCCAGCTACCCAGCTTCACAGTCATATATCATCCTTTTCCCCAAATACCTGTTGCCAGTATATGTATTTCTAGAGGTCATATGTAAATGTGCTTGGTAACTAGTAAAATCCTCCAGGGGTTACAGTTTAAGTAACAAATTGTTCCAAGGGGCAGCAGCAGTTGGGAAGTTGGACTCTACTCATTCCAAGGTTCCAAACAAAAAAATCTTGCCCAACAAATGACAAGACTAAAACTATTAAAGACTCTATGCAGATACCAGATAAGAAACTGTATACAACTCTAAATAGGAGAACTAGGAATCAAGAAGAATAGATAGGTAACTTCAAAACAATGAAAATCCTAGAGCAGAAATATCCCAAGGAGAAAGCCATCGGCCAAGAAACATGAAAAGATTCCTGAAATCCTCAGTGATCACAAAAGAGCAAAGGAAAACACAATGTGTTAGTGTTAACCCAAGGGGGCAGACCCCAAAGAGTGTTGCTTAATCCAATGGATTGAATCATGAAAAACGGATTTAATCATGGAGTGGGGCACCTGGGTGGCTGCTTTCTGCTGGGGTCCTGATGCCAGTGTCTTGGGCTCCAGACCTTCCTGGGGCTCTGTGCTCAGCAGGAAGCCTGCTTCTCCCTCTCCCACTTCCATGGCTTCTACTCCTTCTCAAATTGGGCTTCCTCTCTTGCTGTCTCTGTATTTCTGTCCAATTCATCAATCGATCAACCAATTCCTTCAATTCAAGAAGTAAAAATAAAATGTTGATGCATGGGGCCCTAAAGAACGACAAGAATATGGAGGGTTGTTTGATGATTTTTTAAAGATTTTCTTTCTTCCTCTGACAGACAGAGAGGAGAAGGAGGGAGAGAGACAGGCAGAGATGGAGGGGTAAACAGGCTCCATGCTAAGGAAAGAGCCAGATGCAGGGCAGGGTGCGCAGGCTGCTGCCTCGCCAAGTCCAGCATGAAGCCCTGCAGCAGCTCCAGCAGTCCCAAGGGGATCTCTCTGCAGGTCTTGCCTGCCCCTCTCCCGCCGGGGGCACCTGGGCGCCGCCCTCACCTCCTCCCTGGAACGACCTGTGGCCCTGCCCCACCCCCACCCCCCCCAACAAGCACGCTCAGAGGGCGCTGGAGGCGCTCAAGGAGGCTTGCCCCAAGGCTCCCTTGGCTCAGCTGCTCCCTGCTGCTCCCTGCCATGGCAGCACCGAGGGCGGCATCCGCTGAGGGAGCCTGCCCCTGGCAGGGCTGGCAGCACCGAGGGAACCTCCTGCTTGCCCTGGGGCCTGTCACTTCTCTCCCCACCCCTCCCACTCTCAACCATTGTTCCCTTCTGTGAAGGGTTTTCATACTTGGTTTTAGGGCAAGAGCACAATTGAGTGTGAGGGGGAAAGGGCAGGACCAAAAGAGAGACCCAGTGGACTCTGCCCTGAGCCCAGAGTTTGCCTCAGGGCTCAATCTCAAGAGCCTGTGATCACCACCTGAGCCAGAACCAAAGAGTTGGGCGCTTTACTGAGTGTGCCACCCAGGTGCCCCTGAGCTGTTGTGGACCAATTTCTGGAGAGGGGTGCCTGCGTGGCTCTGTTTGTTCAGCGACGGCCTTGGGCTCAGGTCATGACCCCGGTTTTGCAGGATCTCCTCCCGCCTCGGGCTCCCAGCTCCTTGGGGAGTTGGTTTCTCCCACTGACCTCCTCTCTCATGCTCTCTCTCACTCATTCTCTCACAAAGAAAGAAAGAAAAGCTTTCCAAAAAATGTCTTTAGCCTTGTTTTATGGGCTTCAATATGGTTGATCTCAATGAGTTTTCTCATCGGATGCAGACAACTTGAGGATAGCCATGAGTTTCTAAAAGGGTCCTTTTGTGTTCTGAAATGTCTTCTTTCTCTGTTCATTTATCAGGTGTCTTTCCATTGTCTCTTCTCAAGACCTAGGAAAAGCAGCCTTTGAGGATTCGTTTGGGTATGGTCTAGTCCTTTTCATCCTTTTTCTTTCCACAAAATCTATAGTAGCCTCTGCATCCTTCTAAGTAGAGTTTATTTTTCACTGCCCTATTGAGGTCTTTTCTTTCAATAGAATTTGAGTCGTTCATTCTGAAGGTCATTGTTGAAATGTTGAATTTGAAGTCTACTACCTCGCTAGGCATATTTTCTTGTTCCTGTCTATTCCTTCTTCCCTTTCCCTTTAGAACTGCCTTCCTTTCGATGACCTGAGTCCTTTGGAGGCTAATCTCTGCCTTCTTTGATTGGCTGTCACAGGGGAAGTCAGAGATTAGTAGGTATTTCTGACCCTTTTTACAGTTGTTCTCCCCTTCTTTAGGGAAGCTCTAGAGTCAGCTTTCTCGGAGGGATCATTTCATCCCGCTCCTAACTCATGCTCCTTACCGGGTCTCTACTGAATATTGTGACTTAGCCAGAAGAACACTTCCCTTTGGCTGGTAGGAACTCCAATGATCTCTAGCCTTGTAGGAGTCTTGGCAACCATCTGGTTCCGTTGCCTTGACTCTCTGTCAGAACCTGGAGCATTTTCTAAGACACACATTGCTTCCTATGGACCAAGGACTCAAGAGGACTCCAGTGTGTATTTTCAAGAGCTTGTTTTCTACTTGAATTCCGTCTCTCTGGTACCCATGGCGTTTTCATCACTCCAGCCTTCCTGAATCCCAATCTCTCTTTCCTCACAGCAGGGAGACTTCCATCTTTTCCTTGGAATCTCCTCCCTACGTGCACCATCCAGAACTATTCCAGGTGAAAATTGAGTGAATCCTGGGGCTCAGTTTTTGTTTGTTTGTTTGCTTGCTTTCCTTTTCACACGGTTTTCAAATGTCCATTCGTTTTCAATGTTTTAAAGAGTAATTTATGTAGATATAGATATAGACATATCTATATATATAGATAGATTTTTTTCTCTTTTCCAATTCCTCATGGGCTTCTGATTGGTTACTTTTCCTCTAACAGGGTTGTATTAGTTTTCTATGGGTGCTATTACAAGATACCACAAGCCTAGAGGCTGAAACAACAGAAGTGGACAGTATCACAGTTCTAGAGGCTACAGTGCTTGTAGACCATGCTCCTTTTGGAGGTATTATGGGAGGATCTGTTCCAGGCTCCTTTCCCAGCTTGATGTATTTGGACTTTGGACTTCTTCACATGGCCCTCTCCCTCAATGCATATCTGTGTATCCACAGTCTCCCTTAGAAGGACACAAGTCCTCCTGAATTATGGGCCCAGGCTATTCAAATATGATCTCATCCATGCTAGTTACATCTCCAGGGACCCTATTTCCAAATAAGGTCACAAACCCAGGTGCTTGGGTTTAGGACTGGGATAGTATATATGCATACACACATAAACACACACACACATGTGAGTGTATGTCTCTCTATATATTTATATTTACATTTATATTTATATGCACATATACTTTTTGATTTTTTTTCCTAATAAAACATTTTTGTTCAGAATCTTAGTCTTCCTTCCTTTCAATAGAATATGATTCACGGGGCACCTGGGTGGCTCAGTGGGTTAAAGCCTCTGCCTTCGGCTCAGGTCATGATCCCAGGGTCCTGGGATCGAGCCCCGCCTCGGGCTCTCTGCTCAATGGGGAGCCTGCTTCCTCCTCTCTCTCTCTGCCTGCCTCTCTGCCTACTTGTGATCTCTGCCTGTCAAATAAATAAATAAAATCTTTTTTAAAAAAGAATATGATTAGCATGCTTTTGGTGCCTCCTGAACAATTTGAACACCTCTACCTCCTCAATTTCCATGAAAGTTATTCTTACCTAAAGTCGTCTGCCATTTATTTTTAAAAACAGTTGGCATCTTTTTGCAGTTTACAGTGTTTTTGGTTTGAGTATATGTTTATAGGCTGATGAATGTGACTGTCGTCCTACTCTTTCCTTCTGAATTTGTTCCTTTTTGGGAAAGTAAATTTTATACTCTTTAAAAACGAGGACCTAGAAAAGCGAAATGGTTCTTTTTTGTGAGTCTGCATTCCATTTTCTCATTTTGCATGTGCTTTATGTGACCACAGTTTTGGGGATGACAGCATTTATCAGCATTTAAAAGAAAAAAATGAAATTAAATTTAAATTAATTTAAATTAAATATATTTAAATTTAAAATTAAAAAACAAATTAAAATTTAAAATTAAAAATGTAAATTAATTGATTCTTGATTCTTCTCCTACCCACTTAAGCCCCCATGTTGAAACATGATGGGATGGGAGGGAGACAAACCATAAGTGACTCTTAATCTCACAAAACAAACTGAGGGTTGCTGGGGGGAGGGGGTTTGGGAGAAGGGGGTGGGATTATGGACATTGGGGAGGGTATGTGCTTTGGTGAGTGCTGTGAAGTGTGTAAACCTGGTGATTCACGGACCTGTACCCCTGGGGATAAAAATATATGTTTATAAAAAAAAAGGGAATCTTTCTGCCCTTCAACAGATGAATGGATAAGGAAAATGTGGTCCATATACACTATGGAGTATTATGCCTCCATCAGAAAGGATGAATATCCAACTTTTGTAGCAACATGGATGGGACTGGAAAAGATTATGCTGAGTGAAATAAGTCAAGCAGAGAGAGTCAATTATCATATGGTTTCACTTACTTGTGGAGCATAACAAATATCATGGAGGACATGGGGAGTTGGAGAGGAGAAGGGAGTTGGGGGAAATTGGAAGGGGAGGTGAACTATGAGAGACTATGGACTCTGAAAAACAATCTGAGGAGAATGAAGTGGTGGGGGGGTAGGAGGTTCGGGTACCAGGTGGTGGGTATTATAGAGGGCACAGATTTCATGGAGCACTGGGTGTGGTGCAAAAATAATGAATACTGTTATGCTGAAAATAAATAAATTTAATTTAAAAAATTTAAATTAAAAAAAATGTAAATTAAATTCATTGGAAGGGGACGTGAAACATGAGAGACTAAGGACTCTGAAAATCAATCTGAGGGGTTTGTAGGGGTGAGGGGTGGGAGGTTGGGGGAACCAGGTGGTGGGTATTAAAGAGGGCACATATTGCATGGAGCACTGGGTGAGCTGTAAAAACAAGGAATACTGTTATGCTGAAAATAAAAATTAAAAAAAAAACAGAAAAATTGAAAAAAACTTAAATAAATACTTTTAAAGAAAAAAATGTATTTTAAAAAAGGGATCTATGACTTTTTTTTTCTTGTTACTGTCAATGACATGAAGACAAAGTCAGCCTAACCTAGCCCTGTCAGCTATTAGCATGATCACTTATTTCAATGTGGAGTTAATTTAAAATGAACACTGGGAGAAATAAACTATATAAATCAAATATATAAGCATTATTCTAAAGTTTTGGACTTTGCTTCAAGAGAGTTGGCATATCTTTAGTTTCACTGTGAGAGCAATAACCAGTCACTGGGGTATCTAGTAGGATATGTAAACTGGAAGCAAACTGAAATGAATGCTAATATATACATCCATATACATGTATGCATTGTTTATACGGTATAATCATATATTAAATCCCATGGCTTTGGAAGAAAGTTCTGAACAGCTCTAATATAAAATGATAGAGAATATTGCAAAATAGAATATGTAGACTTTCAAATTGGAATTCAAAGTTTTGTGACAATTGTCAATATTTGCCAAACTTTTCAGTAGGTTCTTTGATGCCTGATTCTTTATTTGGGTATCAGAAAATCTTTTTCCCATATGGAAGCTTTACACATATTCCTAAGCCATATGGAATAGACACTTTGACTTATATGCAAAAGATTTGTGGTCTTTGCAGAGTCATTACAATTTCTCTAGTGGTACAGATGAAGCCATAAATAAATATATTTATGTTTATTTATAAATAAGTATATTTATATATATACTTTATACTTTATTTATACTTATAAGTAAGTATATTTATAAATATGCACATATTACATAAATTGTCTCATATGTTTTTGAGTATCTTACTTGCTCTTACTCATCAGAGGTAAATCACTGCATAGGCCCATACTTAAAGGAAGTGTGCACAGTGGGTTTCATCAAATATAATATTTTTCTTCTCTTTGTACCCTCATCCAATTCCAGTAAGTACTTTACTTACACTAAATCCCGTCAACTTAACCTGTACTGGTTATTCTTGTAAAAAAGAAATGCTAAAGAGTCTCGAAAACATGGTATTTTTTCCTTCTAAAATTTTGTCTCTTTTTTAATGTAAGCTAAAAAGAAAAGATAATCATTCTATTAAAAACTTAGCCAACTGCATCTTCAGGTCTTCCTCTGTTATAACATATATTTTTAGTATACCCTTCATACTAAATCTCTAATAGTATTCATTTCACAGGCTTTTGTGCTCAGAAAGGAAAATAAAGGAGACCTTGAGATTATAATAGCATTGACTAGTATTAAATGTGAGAATTTGATACCCAAAAAAGATAGCATTTGTTCAAGTTTACTTTGGTTTTAAAAATTAATATTTATTTATTTGAGTAATAAATTCATAAACCTAATTCATTCTTATATTTTTAAGTTCAACAGGCAAAATTTATTACTCCATTTATAACTCAAATAATATTAACAATCACTTCTCAGGAGACTGAGATTACTTTATAAACACATTAAAAAGTTAGCTTAGGTAACCTGAGTGGCTCAGTCAGGTCAGCATCTGACTCTGGTTTTGGCTCAGGTGGTGATCTCAGGGCTGTGAGAAAGCCCCAAGGTGGGCACTTCACCCAGCATGTCTGCCTGTACCTCTCCCTTTGCCTCTGCCTCTCCCCCTTGCTCTCAGGAACATGCACGCACACACACCGTCTCTTTCCCTCTCAAATAAATATATAAAATATATTTTAAATTTTTTAAATGTTAGTTTAGATTTCTTTAAATATTTTTAATTGCATCTATATCTATTTGGATAATTAATTGTCCAATTTACAGACATATTTAAAATCTTTCATATATTTAACTCTTCTATACATAATAAATTAAACTTATAGACATGATGGACATCAAGTTCTCTTAAATATTCCAATATTATGCATAATCTTTTGACCTTTGACTTTAAAACCACAAGACTAAAATGATTATGCAGGCTACACATTTTGAATTAGAATCCTTATCTAATGTTATTTTTAATGAGTGATGGTTGACATGAAGACTAATAACCAATAACCTTCCAGATTCATGGTAAGAATGTGCTTTGAAGATAGGTAGGGCCATGTGATTTGTTTTGGCCAATAAAATAAGAGCAGAAGCAACATGTGTTGCTTGGATGCCAGAAAACTTAAAGAGGCAGTGCTATATTGTCTTCCCCCAGAAACATTGATCAGCATTCTCCAGATCGTGGTGACTCTGTCAGTGTCAGTCCCTGGTATTTTCCTGACCTTCCTTTTGTAACAACACGGGTGGAAACTGAGGGCATCATGCCAAGTGAAATTAGTCAGAAAAGAAAAATATCATGTGTTCTCTCTTATATTTGGAATCTGAAAAAGGCTTTCTACTTAGAGAGTAGAATGGTGGTTGCAAAGAGTTAGGTGCTGAGGAATATGGAGAGATGTTGGTCAAAGGGTACAAACTTTCAGGTAAAAGATGAATAGGTTCTGAGGATATAGCCACCCAGGCACCCCTAGAATGATTACTGTTTTAAAGACTGATAATACCAAGTGAAAATGTGGATCTACAGGAAATCTCAAACATTATTGATGGGAATATAAAATAATGTCATTGCTTTTGAAAAAAAAATTATACTTTAAGTTACATGTAACACCTACACATGACCAAGTATTTCCAAAAAAATAAATAAATAAAACTATATTTCCACCCAACATCTTCTATTTGAATTTTTAAAGAACTTTATTCAGAATAGCCCAAACTAAAAACAACCCAAGTGTTCATTAAATAGTTAAAGGATGAACACATTGTGGCATATTCACACAACAAAATACTACTCAATAGTAAAAGAATATGAACATAAGGGAATAATCTCTTATATATACAACATTGCAAATTAATTTTAAAGCATTATGCTAAGTAAAAGAAGCCAGGTACAAACACCAGATGTTATATGATTCCATAAACTACAGTGTAATGTGTAAAGAAAAGCAATTATCTAAGGTCACTGAAGACTGAGCAAAGCAGACATATGTCACAGGTAAGTCAACACTTGCTAGAAGAGAAAAATCCTAGGTAAGCTTCCTAGTTTCACTACTCAGTGCCTGAGGACAGACAGCACCAACATTAGTGCAATGTTGTGCAACTACAATACGGATGTGATAAAACTTTTTTAATAGAGTGATGAACCAAGAAGAGCAGAGTCTGGGACAACTACACAGCTGAAAAATTAAGAGGGTTCAGAGTAGAGTGAGGGCAGGATTTCTAAAAAGAGAGATAAGGTAGAAACATCACATTATGCCTAAATATTTGGCGAACTTGCCATGCATCACATGGAAAAAAAATGTAGTTTGAGTTCTTTCAAACTGCACACTCAAAAACAACAACAACAACATTCTTTGAAAGTATATAACCTAATCCAGAATCTCTACAATGTATAATTCATACCCAGAACACAAATCCAAATTACACAAATTCCAATGAAATGGAAAAATGCCACACTCAAAGAAAAAAACAATCAGCAAAGACAAAAGTAGAGATGGATCAAGATGTTGGCATCAGAACAGATTTTAAACAAGCTACTATAATTATCTTCATGGATATGGAAATACATTGATGATGAATAAAAAGACAAATCTCAGCAAAGCAATAGAAGCTATAAGAATAAAAAAGAAATTAAAAAGTGGAAAATACAATCTGAAATAAAAATTTCACCTGACAGGATTAACAACACATTGAGGATAAAGTAAATGAACTTTAAGACAGATAAATAATAAATTAGATAAGAAAGAATTAAATGCAAAAAATGAACAGACTCAGAAAAAGTGCAAGAATTGAAGATGGCCTAACATATATGCAGTGATTGTACTAGGAGAGGAAAAAAAAAAAATAAAGGGACAGAATAAATGGATGAAGAAATGTGGCTTGTTTCTCAAATTTGGTGAAAAACATAAATGTACAAATTCAAGCTCATTAGAACATAAGCATAGTAAATGCAAGGAAAATAACATCTACACACATACAGTCAAATGTATGCTTCATTTGAAAGTTTTGAGAGCAGCCATAGAAAACATATTAAACAACATACAGAAGAACAAAATTTACTTGAGATCAGTCAAGGTAACTCTTCAATCTCCACAATGTAACGCAGAGATGTCAGAAATAGTAGAAATCTTGTAGATATTTACTGAAGAGATAAGATATTTATTGAGACGTCCAAATGAGGCTATTAATTACTTCAGTTGGTGTAGGTAGTGGGAGAATCACAATATTTGGGGGTAGAAGAGCTCAGTTAAGGTTCACATTGACCATCAAGTAGCTGAGATTCTGAACAAGTTCCTTAGACTCTCTAACTTTCTAAGTCTAATCTGCTTATCTTTAAAATTGAAATAATTGCTCCACAAGGTCCTTGTGAAGATGACCTAAGACAATCCACATGAAGAGGTGCCTGGGTGGTTCACTCTGTTAAAGTGGCTGCATTCAGCTCAGGTGGGATTTCAGGGTCCTGGGACCAAGCCCAGAATTTGGATCCCTGCTCAGTGGGGAGTTGACTTGTCCTTCTCCCTATGCCCCTACCCCTGCTCCATCCCACTTGTGTGCCCACACTCTCTCCCTTTCTTTCCCTCTCAAATAAACAAATGAAATCTTGAAAAAAAAAAGATGATCCATGTGAAAATGTCTGTTTTTAACATATACAAATTATAATATTTATGATATTTAGTTGAATCCAAATGATGTTTCATGTTTGAGTATTTCTTACAAAGATACACTGTTTAATTTCTGCAGAAAGGCCATAATTTTGGTACCATTTTTCTGTATCAGTGGTTTATGGACTAAAAACAATCGTCCAATATAAAGGCAAATTACCTGTTGACATCTGCAAAATGACTTAAATCTTTAAAATCTTGTCCATATGTCCTCTCACTTCCCAGCATGGTGACAGAATTTTTAATTAATGCTTCTAGTTATTGATTTTCTACAACTGACCATCCTCCAAAATTTTCTTACATGGACTTTTAAAAATAATTCTTATATTAAGATTTCTAGGGGCGCCTGGGTGGCTCAGTGGGTTAAAGCCTCTGCCTTCGGCTCAGGTCATGGTCCCAGAGTCCTGGGATTGAGCCCTGCATCAGGCTCTCTTCTCGGCAGGGAGCCTGCTTCCTCCTCTCTCTCTCTGCCTGCCTCCCTGCCTACTTGTAATCTCTGCCTGTCAAATAAATAAATAAAATCTTAAAAAAAAGATTTCTAATAAATTGAAATTAATTTTCCTTAAAATTATTTGAGAATTTTATTTTGCATTTGCCATTTATTCCATCTCATTAAACATCACTATCTAATATCTACCTCCAAATAGCTACTAGCATTTTTAACATTTATACCACAATAAACTTTGATGGTCTAATAGTTGTCAAAGTATACTGCAATGTTTAGCTATACTGCTATTGCATATAAAATCAGGACTTGGTAAAGCATACCAAATATACACAAATGTACATTTTTTATCCAGTAAGATTCAATTTATCTGAGGTAGACTGTTTTATATAGAAGTCTCTCGAACAAATAGGAATATGTTTTCTTGTTTTATAGATTAATACTTCCAAAAAGAGATAGCTTATTTGACAAAGTTTCTGAAACAAACTATGACCTCCTACAAAACTGAAGTGATTGAAAAGATAAAATATTACTAAATAGCCAACAATACTATGTTTTTATTCGCTGGAATCTGGAGATTAAGGAAAAAATACACTCTACTCTAAACCATGTTAGGTTGGAATTATTATCCTAATACTGTGAAGAAAATTTTCATTAAGTCATGCATTTTTATGTGTGAAGTAGAAGCAGAGAATTATCTTTAGGAAATGGGAGAAAATTGCAACTACTTTTCAAATGTAACCTTGACATTTTGAAAAATGCAGTCATGGATCTGTCCTCATGGGGACAAATATATTACCCTTCATTTCTGCACCAAAATTCAGCACATCATAGCCAGATCTGATCTAATCTCCATGGTCTGTCTTAGGGGGTTATATGCTTATAAAGATATGTCCCAATGAACAGCAAAGATTCACTGAATGTTTCTGTTCCCCACCATTTCAATTGATACTGACAGTCATCCTTGTTTTTAGCCTCAGGTTTTTCAAGATAAAAATCAGTTTTTATGCAGTAAAATAGATGATTCAGTCAAAAGAAAAAGTTTGTGAGAACTTCAAAGCAACCACAATCCTTGGGACTAAGAATTAGACCCTATGGCTCCATTCTCCCAGTAGGACACACTTACAGAAATCAACATTGCTTACAAACATCCAGAGTTTGCCTTCATTTAACCCCTTATTAATGATAAATGGAAGGAAGATTTAGAGTCACTAAAATCCACTGCCACGTAGGTCATTATTTTCTTTTTTTCTCCTCTTTGCTTTGAGATAATCTATACAAAAGTGCTTTACCTGGTACCTGAAATAAATTAGTTATCCAATAATGTGTTCATTGTGGTCTTTTAATTGTTTTGTTTCATTCATTTTTCCCTTTACACCTTGAAAAGATTCTAATTAAGAAATTTTAATCAATACAGTCAAACAGCAGACATCCTGTTTATTATCTGCAGACCTTTATAAATCTCTAGAACAAAAACAAAACTTTTTAATGAATCTCATCATTGGCAAGTTCTTGCTGGTAATTTCATACGTGTGAGTCATTACAATTTTGCCTCTGTGTATGCTGAGGAATAGGAGAACTTCGATTTTTGTCACTTTGCCAATGTGCTCGACTTAAGCATAATCTCTTCTTATATTTCAATGTTGCTGTCTATCATGGGGTCTGAGGACCTGGTCTTTGAAAGCACTATAGAACTTGCTTCCAATGCAAACACAGTAATTTCACTTCAACACCATATCACAATATATCTAAACAGCAAAATCACATAGTTAACCCAATATAACTCAATAACTTATTCATTTCAGGGTTTTATTTTTTCCTAATTGCTTTATATTTGTACTGTCCACATGGAGTTTTGCTTTTATGTACCTCCATTTCCATAGTAGGCATATCAAACATTATGAACACAGTTCACTTACAAAGGCAAAAACCTTATGATAATTCATTTCATGCATTACTGTTTTTAACCTAATTGATTTTCCTTATGGAAAATTTTAACACATAAAATGACATAGTGCCTTTGTTTGTTTACTTACTTGCCATCTCTCTTATACACTAGAATATCAAGTTTAGGAGGGCAGGAACTGTATTTCTTTGCTGCTATATATCCTCATTGAATACAGTACCTAGCACACATCAGATGTACAATAAAGATATGTTAGATGAATAAGCAAATAAACAAAATCACAGTAAATGTCTGTCTGTACTTGTTCAATCTTATGTAGGGTCAAAAACTTACACTATTAGGTGGGACAATATGGCTCCAACGGAATGGAATTGAGTATTTTGCTCCTCTTAGGTCACTTAGGCTCTGTCAAAGGACCAGAAGGCTAGGGTGTGGTTAAATACCCTAAATAAGAAATATATTAAGAGCTGACATTATTATTTGTAATCTCAAGGACTCCAAATTCTGTTTTTTTTCTTCCATTTGTATCTTCCTTTCCCCAAATTATTTTATAGAGATCTGTCTGATCTATTGATCAGAGATCAACACTCTATGTCAGAAATAGCCTAATAGAATCTGTATTCTTAATATTTCTAATAATGTTCTAAAAATAAAACCAAAACCAATGTACTCATAAACATCATTTGAGAATCATAAATTTATGACATTTCTCTGTTTACATAATATTTGCACATACATGTACACTATATACTCATATTCTTACAAAAACAAGAATATAAAATGCATACACAAATTGAGAAATAAACCAGGAAAATAGTTTATAAAGAAGGAATGGTTCATATCAATTAAAATTGTGCAAGTTTTCATAAATTTCTAGTTGGCCTATTAGCAAATTGGAGGTTTTTTTGAATGGCCAATTATCTCCTTAGGAAGTATATATCTTCTAGCCTCCAAAGGTGACAGACAGGGCCAAAACAGGAAATATTATTAGTTGAATGGTATTAACAAGTTCTGAGTTCCAAGGTTGGAAAGTAAACTAGAGAGCTCCAAATGTGGAATTCCTGAAAAGTCAGAGAAATAAGTTCAACAAAAGAGCAACTGGCAAGGGATGGGATGTCTTAAAATTCGTTCATTGCATATATGATGTCTTTAAATATGCAGGTTTTGTTGTGCTAAAAAAAGTTCCCTTTTATGACTAGTGTTTTAAAATTTTGTAATCATTGAAAATACTGAACTTTATAAAATGTTGTTATGGGGTCTATGGGTGCCTTGGTAGGTTAAGTATCTATCTGCCTTTGGCTCAGGTCATGATTTGGGAGTCTTGGGATGGAGCCCCATGTAGGGCTGCTTGCTCAAGGAGGCTGCTTCTCCTTCTCCTCTGCCCCTCTCCTCACTTGTGCTTTCTTTCTCTCTCTCAAATAAAATCTTTTTAAAAATGTTATGACATCTACCAAGATACATATTTTTTTTGCACAGTGACACATTGCCTGACACTCAAATGATAAATCATCCTTGAATATTAGGATTAGATTCTCTCTGGGATCCCAATTATTCTAATGTTGTGTCATCTTATGGTTTCACTTATCTCTCAAATTTTCTCCTCGTGGTCCAGTATTTGTTTGTCTCTCTTTTGCTCAGCTTCTTTATTCTCCATCATTTGGTCTTCTGTATCACTAATTCTTTTGCCTCATTTATCCTAGCAGTAATAACTTCCATTTTTTATTGCACCTCATTAATAGCTCTTTTGATTTCAACTTGGTTAGATTTTAGTTCTTTTATTTCTCCAGAAAGGGCTTTTATCTCTCTGGAGAGGGTTTCTCTAATATCTTCCATGCCTTTTTCGAGCCCAGCTATAACCCTGAGACTTGTCATTCTGAACTCTAGTTCTGTCATATTACCAATGTCTGTTTTGATTAGGTCCCTAGCTTTGGTACTGCCTCTTGTTCTTTTTCTTGTGGTGAGTTTTTCCACCTTGTCATTTTAAGCAGATAAGAATATACAAAGGAGCAATTAAATGCTAAAAGGGTGGTAAAGACCCCAGGAAAATGTGCTTTAACCAAATCAGAAGAGACCCCAAGTTGTGGGAGAACGAAAGGGGATAAAAAAGAAGTTCAAGGGGGAAAGAAAAGGTTTAAAAAAAAGAAAACAAGGAAAAATATTTAAAAAGAAAAAAATATATATATACTAGACTTGTGACTAGAAGTGGGTCACTCACTTAATTTTGGGAGTATTTTGGTCTCTTAGAAGAAACTACCTCCCAAGATTTTAAAAAATGAAAAACATATAAGGGTAGGCACAATGACAGGATGGAATAAACCTATAAAAATGAGGAAAAGAATTTAATTTCTAAAAAATAAGTTGATAGAGCAAGTTGGTTGGGACAATAAAGAAAGATAAACTGGAGAGAATTTGCTCAGGCTGGACACTAGAACAATCTTGGAGCTAGATTTAGGGTATATTTTAATCTATTAGGAGAAATTATACCCCAAATTTTTTAGAAGAAAAAACCCTATGTGTAAAAAAAATATATAGTTAGATACAATGGAGGATAAAATATGACTATAATAATGAAGGTTCAAAATAGATTATTATTTTTTGTAAGGTATTTTAAAAATAAACTCGTTAAAAAATCATTAAAAGAGGAATGGGTAAAAGTTTAAAAAATTAGAAGAAAAAAGAAAAAATATATAACTGCAAGACTAAAGAATCATTGGGATAAAGCCATGAATTCCTTGTTTTGCTTTCTCCTCCTCTGGAATTCCACTGTTCTCTTTAGTAAGTGAAGTTGATCTTGGCTGGGTTTCTTCTTGGTCTTCTGGGAAAGGGGCCTGTTGTATTGATTCTCAAGTGTCTTTGCCTGAGATGGATTTGTCCTGCCCTTACCTGGGGTGAGGCTAAGTAATCTGGGAGCTTTTGTTCCCTGAAGGCTTTCCGTAGAGTTCTGTAGAGTTCTGGTTGATGGAATGATAATGGTATCACAATCCAGCACAGAGGAGTGGAGAGCTCAGGGCCCCGCTCCTCAGTGCACCCTCAGAGAAAAGTGCTTAATCACTCCCGTCTTCCCGGCCTCTGGCCATGCTTGGAGAAAAGCGCTCTGTCATTCGCACTCGGAGAAAAGTCCTTGGTCATTCTTATCTCCCTGGCCTCTGGCCGTGCTTGGAGAAAAGAGCTCAATTACTCCCATTCCCTGGCCCTTGGCCGTACTCCAAGCTCACCCTGCCTATGCCTGGTTTAAAGTAACCCCGGTTGAGAGCTCACTTCTCAGCTTTGTCTCTGTAGCTGGCTTCCCCACTCTAATACCTGTGAGTTCTGTGACACTCAGATACCCCTGGTCCTTCTGGGGCCCTGAGGGACCTGGGGCTATGCTGACCCCACTTGGGCTTCACTCTGGTTTAGCCTCTGGGGTGATATCCCTCAGTGGATCAAACTTAAAAAGTCCTGATTTTGTGCTCCGTTGCTCCACAGCTTGCCGGGAGCTGGCCCCTCCCCCAGCGGTCTACCTTCCCTTTCTTTGGGTTCACTTTTCCGCCAGTTAACCTTTCAGAAAGTGATCAATATTCTGTTTCTAGAATTGTTGCTCTCCTTCTCTTTGATCTCCCATTGGATTTGTAGGTGTTTTCAATGGTTAGATAAGCTATCTAGCTGATCTCCTGCTACCTGATGTCGTCTCAGCCTGCTACTTTTCTGCCATCTTGAATCCATCCACGGAATATGTGGTTTTTATTGTGTTGATGTGTATTCTTTCTGTACCCAGTTTGATGAGTATTTTTATTATGAAAGGGTGTTGAATTTTGTCAAATGTCTTTTCTGCATATTTTGAGGTGATCATATGAGTCTTTATTTATCATTCTATTAAAATAATGCATCACATTTACTGATATGTGCTGGTGAATTCAGTTTTGTAGCATTTTGTAGTGAATTTTTACATTTTTATTTATCAGGGATATTATCCAGTTCTTTTGTTACTGATTTGTTTTTTTTTTTTTTTTTTTTTTTTTTTTTTTTTTTTTTTTTTTTTTTTGTAGTGCTCCTGTATGGTTTTGATATCAAGATAATGCTGGCTTTGTAAAATGTGCCTTGGAGTATTTAAACCACTTCAACTTTTGGGGAAGGGTTTTAAAAGTGTTTGTATTATTCTTAAAATGTTTAGTAGAATTCACTGTGGAAATCATCTGATTCTGGACTTTTATTTGTTAGAATATTTTTATTACGGATTCAATCTCCTTACCCCTTATTGGTCTGTTCACATTTTTTATGTCCTTATGATTCAGTCTTGATAGGTTGCATGTGCCTAGGAATTTTCCATTTCCTCTAGGCTTTTGATTCACTGGCTTTTAACTGTCTTTTATCCTTTATATTTCTGTTGTATCTATTATAATGTCTCCTTTTTCATTTCTGATTTTATTGAGTCTTCTTTCTTTTTTCTGAGTTAGTCTAGCTGTCTTTTTTTATTTATCATTACCAAGTCTAATTTTATTTACCATTTTAAAAAATTTCTAGGTTTTAATTCTATATTTCATTTATTTCTGCCCTAATTTTTATTTTTTTCCTTCCTTTTGCTACTTTTAAGTTTACTTTGTTCTTTTTGTAGTTTTTTTTGAGCTGTTATATTAAGTTCTTCATTTGTAATCTTTTTTAATATACATTTATAGCTATAAAATTTCCTTTTATAACTGCTTTGCTGCTTCTCATAACTTTTTGGTATATATTTTTTATTTTCCTCAAAATGTCTTTTTATTCCCACTTTGTCTTCTTTTTTTTTTTTGATTTTTTGTTTGTTTAAAAATGTGTATGTCTGTGTATTTGTAAATTTTCCAAATTTCCTTATGTATTGAATTATCGTTTCATATTATTTTGGCTGGAAATATACTCGATATGCTCTCTATATTATTGATTTTGGGGGGACTCTTGTTTTGTGGTTTAAAATGTGATCTATCCTAGAAAATTTTCCACGTGTGTTTGAGAAGAATATTTATTATGATACTATTGGATGGAATATCCTGTAAATATGTTAGGTTCATTTGACATAGTTCTTGTTTTTTTTCTTTTGTTTTGTTTGTTTGTTTGAGAGAGAGCAGGGCAGAGAGAATGAGCAAGGGGTAAGGGCAGAGACAGAGTGAGAAGACCCCCTCCTGAGCAGGGAGCCCAATGAGGGACTCTATCTCAGGATGCTGAGACCATGACCTGAGCCCAAGGCAAAGGCTTAACTGACTGAGCCACCCATTTGTCCAGGCATAGTGTTTAAATTCACTATTTTCTAATTGATTTTCTGTCTGGATGATCTATCCATATGTAAGAGTGGGGTGTTATTGTCCCCAGATACTATTGTATTGCTATTTATTTCTCCTTTTTGTTTTGTTAGTATTTGTTTTATATATTTATGTGGCTCAATATTAGGTACTTGATATTTACAATTACTGTACTGATGAATTGATGACTTTTCTTATTGTATAATGACTGTGGTGATTTTTAGCTTATATAAACCCTATTTTGTCTCCTACAGTTATTTTTACCCTTGTTTTCTTTTGTTATCATTAGCTTGGAATATCTTTTTCCATCCCTTTACTCTCTGCCCATGTGTGTCCTTAAAGCTAAAGTGATTCTTTTATACACAACATATTGTATATGTGTTTTCTGTTTGTTTTTTTAATCTATTCTAGCCTTTCTATGTCTTCCAACTGGATGATTCCATTCACTTACAGTTATAGTAATTATTGATAGGTAAGGACTTAACTATTGCCTTTCATTCTTTTCATATTTCATGATTATTTAAATTTTAGTTAATATATAGTGTAATATAAGTTTCAGGCGTAGAATTTAGTAATTCGCCATTTACATATAACATTAAATGCTCATCACAAGTGACCTCCTGATAATTATTACTGACTCAGCCCATTCACCTGCTCTTCTCCCCTCCAGAAACAATTAGTTTGTTACTTATAGTTAAGTGTATTATGGCTTGCCTTCCCCTCCTTTAAAAAAAAAAAATTTCTTTCCCCAGTGTTTATCTGTTTTGTTTCTCTGTTAATTGTTTGCTCTTTTGTAGATGCTCTCCTCTTTATTTCCTGTCTCGTTCTCTTTGTTTGTAATCTGATGACTTTTTGTGGCAGTATGTTTTAACTTCTTTATCAAAATCTTTTGTGTATCTACTACATATTTTTTATATTTACCATTAAGCTTATATAAAATACGTTAGTTATAACATTCCATTTTATGTTGAAAACAACTGAACTTCAATAGCGTACAGAAAATTTATACTTCTACAATAAAAAGGTTATTGATGATTTGTCACCCACTCCCTGTGTGGAGAAATGGAAACCTGGCTGCTAAGGATACACGAGGAGACCACTAGAGCAGGCGCGTGTGCTCCACTCTGAGGAAGAAGTTTGGGCAAAAGGCAGGCCTGTACTGTGCCTTTGGGCCCAAGGGGACAGCAGCTTCTTGGTCACCTGTCCGTGGTGCAGACAAGTGCTTACTACCAGGCGCCCGCACCTGAACTCGCAGAAACAAATTCTGGAGCAATGGGCAGTCAGATGCCGTCTTGCTCCAGGATGTGTAAGCATTGACGGAGGCAGGGGGTTGCCCGGGGAAGGCGGGACAATTACCCATGGCTCCCCATTGCAGGGCGCGGGCAGTGTGCAGTGATGCTGTCGTGTCTCCTCTGGCTGGGGAAGGCAATGGCCTAGTCCCCTGTCCACCTGAACGCCAGAGCAAAAGGGCAGGCCATGCCTACGCCAGGAAATGGCATTGTAAGCAGAGTGCCATCCTAGGACACCCATGCTGCTGCAGGGTCGAGGCTGTTTCTGCTTATTTCGGCTTGGCAGGGTAAACCCAGGACGTGAACATGGAGCCCGGGAAAGCAAGGCCCAAGAGGCACCAGCTCTCCCGCATCTCTTCTTCCCTGACGCGACTAAAACCTTGTGGAGGAAGCAGCAGCATGTGCGTGTCGCTCCAAGCCCAAATCTTCTGCGAAAGCACAGCATTTGCTGAGAAATCAGAGTCGGTTCTGCGGGCTACTGCTGCTGCTTGCTGAGCCCACGCTCACGGTGGGAGAAACCCGCATACAGGGAAAGCATTTTTGCCCAGGCATCCCCGCTGGGAAAGCACAGAACTCTTTGGTAAATCAGTGTCGGGTTGGTGGGATGCTGCTGCTGCTTGCCTGTGCTAGTCTCCACAGCACAGTGTAATATAACCACGTGGAGCGAAATCCTCTTTGCCGGACATCCCCTCAACCGGAGAGAGATGCGTGGTTGCGCCTGTGAAAACAGTGTTAAGGAAAGGGACACGTGTGTCCCTGTGCACCCCAGGAGCATGTGTGGGAAGGTGCAGCACGTTGCCCCGGGAGAAGAGAAGGAGCCGAAAGACTTGTTGTCATAAAAGGGTCGCAAAGTGAGAGAGGCGGCCCTGTCAGGAACAGTGGGGCGGTGGCAAGACAAGTGTCCACAGCCCCCTGTGCGGAGAGATGGTAGCCTGACTGCTAAGGAGAAAGGAGGGGGCCACTAGGGCAGGCACGTTTGCTCCACTCTGAGGAAGGAGTCTGGGCAGAAGGCAGGCCTGTCTTGAGCCCCGGGGTCCAAGGCGAGAGCAGCTCCATGGCCACATGTCCCTGGTGCAGACATGTGCTTGCACGAGGCCCCTACCCTGAAATCGCAGAAGTAGCTCCCTGAAAGAACGGGCAGTAAGATGCAGTCTTCCACCAGGATGTGGAAGCGTTGGCGGAGGCAAGGGGTGTCCGGGGAAGGAATGGGGACAGTCCCCGAGAGCTCACCACCCCAGTGCACCGGCGGTGTGCACGGATTCTGTTGCCTCTCCTCTCCTGTGGCAAAGCACTGGCCTAGTCCCTGAGTCCGCCTGAGCCCAGAGCAAAATGTCAATCATTGCCTACGCCGGGAGATGGTAGCATGCATAGAATGCCATCCTAGGTCACACACGCAGCTGCAGGGTTGTGACTGTGTCTGCTTAGTTGGGCCTGGCAGGGTAAACCCAGGGCGCGAACATTGAGTCCGGGAAAGCAAGGCCCAAGAGGCACCAGCTCTCCCGCAGCTCTTCCCTGACGCGAGAGAGCGAACGCCCAAAGCCTTGCTGAAGAGCAGCAGCAAAGTGCGGTTCACGCCAAGCTGAAAAGCTCAGCGAAAGCATAGCCGTCGCTCGGAAATCAGAGGCATACTGTGGGCTGCTCTTGCTGCTTGCCTTAGCCTAGTATTCGCGACAGGGTGGGAGAAAGCCACATAGAGCGAAAGCCTCTTTGCCCGGTCATCACATCTGGGAAAGCACAGCATTCTTTGGGAATTCAGAGTCGGGTCTGAGGGATGCTGCTGCTGCTTGCCTGAGCTAGTCTCCACAGCACGGTGTAATAAACCCGCATGGAGCGAAATCCTCTTTGCCCCGGCATCCCCTCTTGGAAAGCAGAACATTCTTTGGGAAATCAGAGTCAGTTCTGTGTGCTGCTCTTGCTGCTTCCCTTGCTGCTCTTGCTGCTTAGTATTCGCAGCAGGGTGGGAGAAACCCGCATAGATCGAAAGCCTCTTGGCCCGGGCATCACCTCTGGGAAAGCTCAGCATTCTTTGGGAAATCAGAGTCGGGTCTGTGGGATGCTGCTGCTGATTGTCTGAACTTGTCTCCACAGCCCGGTGGAATAAACCCGCATGGAGCGAAATCCTCTTTGCCCGGGCATTCCCTCTGCCTGAGAGAGATGCTTGGTTGCACCTGTGGAAAGAGCCTTAAGAAAAGGGACACGTCTGTCACTGCACTCCCCAGGAGCATGTCTGGGGAAGGTGCAGCCCGCTGCCCTGGAGAAGAGAAGGAGCGGTTGATCTTATTGTCGGGATATGGTCGCGAAGCAGGAGAGCCGGCGCTGTCAGGAACAGAAGCCCAGAGGCAAGACAAGTGTCATCCGCTCCCTGTGCAGATAGAAGCCTTGCTGCTCAGGAGACACGGTGGGAACGACTAGGGTAGGGGCGCTTGCTCCACTTTGAGGAAGGAGTCTGGGCAGTAGGCAGGCCTGTCAAGAGCCTCTGGGCCCAAGGGGACAGCAGCTCCTTGGCCACCTGTCCATAGGGCATACATGGGCTTGCCACCGGCCGCTCGGCCCTGAACTCACAGAATCAGGTCCAGGAGGAACCGGCAGTCAGATGCCATTTTTCCTCCAGGATGTGGCAGCGTTGGCGGAAGCAGGAAGTGTCCTGGGGAAGGAGGGCCAGTTACCCATTACTCCCCATCGCAGGGCGCGGGCTGTGTGTAGTGAACCTGTCGTGTCTCCTCTGGCTGGGGAAGGCACTGGCCTAGTCCCCTGTCCACCTGAATGCCAGAGCAAAAGGGCAGGCCCTGCCTACGCAGGGATATGGCATTGTAAGCAGAATGCCATCCTAGGTCATGCATGCCTCTGCAGGGTCAAGGCTGTGTCTGCTTATTTCGGCCTGGCAGGGTAAACCCAGGACGTGAACATGGAGCCCCGGAAAGCAAGGCCCAAGAGGCACAAGCTCTCCTGCAACTCTTCTTCCCTGACGACACTGAAGCTTTGTTGAGGAAGCAGCGGCGTGTGGGAGTCGCTACAAGCACAAAGCCTCTGCGAATCCAAGCACAAAGCCTCTGCGAAAGCACAGCATTTGCTGAGAAATCAGAGTCAGTTCTGCGGGCTACTGTTGCTGCTTGCCTGAGAACAGGCTCATGGTGGGAGAAACCCACATACAGTGAAAGCCTCTTTGCCCAGGCATCCCCTCTGGAAAGCACTGCATTCTTTGGGAAATCAGAGTCCGGTCTGCGGGATGCTGCTGCTGCTTGCCTGATTTAGTTTCCAGAGCACGGCATAATAAACTCTCATGGAGCAAAAGCCTCTTTGCCTGGGCATCCCCTCTGTGAAAGCACAGCATTCTTTAGGAATTCAGAGTTGCGTCTGAAGGATATTGCCGCTGCTTGCCTGAGCTAGTCTCCACATCATGGAGTAATAAACCCGCGTGGAGCGAAATCCTCTTTGCCTGGCATCCCCTCTGCCTGAGAGAGATGCTTGGTTGTGCCTCTGGAAACAGCCTTAAGGAAAGGGACACGTCCTTCACTGCGCTCCACAGTGACATGTCAGGAGCGCAGACATGCGAAGACATCCTCATGTCTGGGGAAGGTGCAGCACGCCGCCCGGGAGAAGAGAAGGAGCCGTTAGCCCTGTTGTCGAGAAAGCGTCGCAAAGCAGGAGAGGCAGCCCTGTCAGGAACAGCGGGCCAGTGGCAAGACAAGTGTCCCCCGTGCCCTTTGCGGAGAGAAGGAAGCCTGGCTGCTAAGGAGACAGGAGGGTACCACTAGGGCAGTTGCGCGTGCTCCACTCTGAGGAAAGTGTCTGGGCAGAAGGCAGGCCTTCTTGGGCCCCTGGGCCCAAGGGGACAGTGGCTTCAAGGCCACATGTCCCTGGTGCAGACACATGCTTGCACTAGGCCCCTTCCCTGAACTCGCAGAAGTAGCTCCCTGAAAGAACGGGCAGTCAGATGTGGTCTTCCTCCAGGATGTGGACGCATTAGCGGAGGGACGGGGTGACCGGGGAAAGAGTGTGGAAGGTCCCGACAGCTCCTCATCCCAGTGCACGGGCGGTTTGCAGGGATCTTGTTGCCTCTCCTCTCCTCATCTCCTGCTTAGTTCGGCACTGGCTTAGTCCCTGAGTCTGCCTGAGCCCCAGAGCAAAATGTCAAGCGTTGCCTACGCCGGGAGATGGTAGTGTGCATAGTGTGCCATCCCAGGTCATGCGCGCAGCTGCAGGGTTGTGACTGTGTCTGCTTAGTTCGGCCTGGCAGGGTGAACCCAGGGCGTGAACAATGAGTCCGGGAAAACTATGCCCTAGAGGCACCATCGTTCCCGAAGCTCTTCTTCCCTGACAGGAGAGAGCGAACGCCCAAAGCCTTGCTGAAGAGCATCAGCAAAGTGCGGTTCACGCCAAGCTGAAAAGCTCAGTGAAAGCATAGCCTTCGCTGGGAAATCAGAGGCGTACTGTGGGCTGCTCTTGCTGCTTGCCTTAGCCTAGTATTCGCGGCAGGGTGGGAGAAACCCACATAGAGCGAAAGCCTCTTTGCCCGGTCATCACATCTGGGAAAGCACAGCATTCTTTGGGAATTCAGAGTCGGGTCTGAGGGATGCTGCTGCTACAGCACGGTGTAATAAACCCGCATGGAGCGAAATCCTCTTGGCCCCGGCATCCCGAAAGCAGAGCATTCTTTGGGAAATCAGAGTCGGTTCTGTGGGCTGCTCTTGCTGCTTCCCTTAGCCTAGTATTCGCAGCAGGGTGGGAGAAACCCGCATAGATCGAAAGCCTCTTTGCCCGGGCATCACCTCTGGGAAAGCTCAGCATTCTTTGGGAAATCCGAGTTGGGTCTGTGGGATGTTGCTGCTGATTGTCTGAACTTGTCTCCACAGCCCGGTTTAATAAACCCGCATGGAGCGAAATCCTCTTTGCCCGGGCATCCTCTCTGCCTGAGAGAGATGCTGGGCCACACATGCTGCTGCAGGGTCGAGGCTTTGTCTGCTTATTTCGGCTTGGCAGGGTGACCCAGGACGTGAACATGGAGCCCGGGAAAACTAGGCCCAAGAGGCACCAGCTCTCCCGCAGCTCTTCTTCCCTGATGCGACTAAAGCCTTGTGGAGGAAGTAGCGGCGTGTGCGGGTCGCTCCAAGCCCAAAACATCTGCGAAAGCACAGCATTTGCTGAGAAATCAGAGTCGGTTCTGCGGGCTACTGCTGCTGCTTGCCTGAGACCAGGCTCACGGTGGGAGAAACCCGCATACAGCGAAAGCCTCTTTCCCCGGGCATCCCCTCTGGGAAAGCACAGCATTCTTTGGGAATTCAGAGTCGCGTCTGAAGGATGTTGCCGCTGCTTGCCTGAGCTAGTCTCCACATCATGGAGTAATAAACCCGCATGGAGCGAAATCTTCTTTAGCCCAGGCATCCCCTCTGGGAAAACACAGAATTCTTTGGAAAATCAGAGTCAGGTCTGTGGGATGCTGTTGCTTCTTGTCTCAGCTAGTCTCCATAGCATGGTGTATTACACCCGCGTGGAGCGAAATCCTCTTTGCCTGGCATCCCCTCTACCTGAGAGAGATGCTTGGTTGTGCCTCTGGAAACAGCCTTAAGGAAAGGGACACGTCTGTCACTGCGCTCCACAGTGACATATCAGGAGCGCAGACATGCGCAGACATCCTCATGTCTGGGGAAGGTGCAGCACACCGCCCCGGGAGAAGAGAAGGAGCCGTTAGCCCTGTTGTTGAGAAAGCGTCCCAAAGCAGGAGAGGCAGCCCTGTCAGGAACAGCGGGCCGGTGGCAAGACAAGTGTTCCCCGTGCCCTTTGCGGAGAGAAGGAAGCCTGGCTGCTAAGGAGACAGGAGGGTACCACTAGGGCAGTCGCGCGTGCTCCACTCTGAGGAAAGTGTCTGGGCAGAAGGCAGGCTTGTCTTGGGCCTTTGGGCCCAAGGGGACAGCGCCTTCATGGCCACATGTCCCTGGTGCAGACATGTGCTTGCACTAGGCCCCTACCCTGAAATCGCAGAAGTAGCTCCCTGAAAGAAAGTGCTGTCAGATGCAGTCTTCCACCGGGATGTGGAAGCGTTGGCGGAGGCACGGGGTGTCCGGGGAAGGAGTGGGGACAGTCCCCCAGAGCTCCCCATCCCAGTGCACGGGCGGTATGCAGGGATCCCGTCGCCTCTCCTCTCCTGTGGGGAAGGCAGTAGCCAGACCCCAGTCCGCCTGATTGCCAGAGCAAAAGGCCAAGCCTTGCCTACGCCTAGAGATGGTCGTGGGCATAGTGTGCCATCCTACACCACGCACGCTGCTGCAGGGTTGTGACTGTCATTGCTTAGTTCGCCTTGGAGGGTGAACCCAGGGCACAAACATGGAGCCCAGGAAAGCAAGGCCCAAGAGGCACGAGCTCTCCCACAGCTCTTCTTCCCTGACGAGACAGAGCGAATGCCCAAAACCTTGCTGAGGAAGCAGCGGCGAAGTGCGGTTAGCGCCAAGCACAAAGCCTCTGTGAATGCATAGCAGGTGCTGGGAAATCTGAGTCGGTTCTGTGGCTTCTGTTGCTGTTTGCCTTAACGTTGTATTTATTTAATTAAATTGATATATTTAATATAAATGTTTAATAAACTAGCTAATCATTATTATAATTATGATATACATTATGTATTGTGTAATAATTGCATTTTAATAAATAAATAAATGTATTAGTTACATTATTTTATTTTATTTTATTTAGTTGACAAAGAGAGGGAGAACGCAAGCAAAGGAAGCTGCAGCAGAGGGAGAGGGAAAAATAGGCTCCCATCTGAGCAGAAAGTTCAACCTGGGGTTCCATCCCACGACCCTGGGTTCACCACCTGAGTCAAAGGCAGATGCTTAACTGACTGAGCCATCCAGATGCCCAAGGCTTTGTTTTCTTAGCTTCTAAATATTGATGCTGCTTCATCTCTGGAGTTAGTAAATTGATGTTGAGAATTCATATCAAAGAATTGATAGTAGCTGATAAACAGAAACATGTAATTTAGGGGGAAAAAAAAAGAACAGAAGGAAGAGAAAGGCCAAAAGTCAAAAGCACATTAATATAAAATTTAATTAGATAAATAAAGCTGATATTCCTAAAGGGGGCTAATAAGAGAGCTGCAAAGAGCTGATAGGATTAGGAAAATTCTCCACTCCTAGTCAATTCATAATTTTTAAACTATTCCTTATTAATAAATATACTTAGTTCCAGAAACACAACCACATAAGGACATTTCCCCCAAGTTTCCTCTAACAGCATTTACAAATTAGACGTTCAAACAATGTAGTTCGTTATATGTTGCATCTGTATCTTAAAGTTTAAAAACCTTCTGTGACACATTTTATTAAGGTATATATATACATATATCTTATCCCTAAATGAAACCTTATCCCTAAATCCTTTCCTTGTTTATTAGCTTAAATAGGTAAATTAACAACAACAACAACAACAACCAGCTAATATTATAGAGGTAGGAACAATTTACCTTTTCATTCATTGCTATTTTCTAAAAATTGCTATTTTATTTTTTTCTCAAGTCTGTCATAATAATTTTCTAAATCTCCTGCCTTATTCAATTTTTTTCTTTTAGTGGAAATCTCTATTTCATATTTTCTCTTCCTCCACTCTTTGCTCTAATAATTCAATGTATTCTTAGATTTTTCTCTTTATCCAGATATATCTTATCTTTCTTTCTTTCTTTTTTAAATAATTTGATTTGCTGGCATTTTACATCAATACATGCTTTCTTATGGATGTTAGAAATGTCTGTGGAACTACTAGAAGAATAAACTTTTTTACCTTTAAGAAGTTTACAGTCTAGAGTGCCTGGGTGGCTCAGTTGGTTAAGTGTCTTCCTTCAGCTTAGGTCATGATGCCAGGGTACTAGGATCCAGTCCTGCATCGGCTGCCTGCTCAACAAGGAGTCTGGTTCTTCCTCTCCCTCTGCCCCTCCCCGCCCACTCTCTCTCTCTCTAATAAATAAATAAAATAAAATAAAAATCTTACTGAAATCTGAGACTGAATTTCTAAATTCAGTCTTAATATAAGACAGCTAAACAAAGCAATGATCACAACTGGAAAATTTAGTCAGATCATGGTTTAACATTTTTGGTTGACACAAGACCTCTTTCAGTAAAACATTCCCTAAATATCAATTTCTTTTTAAGGCAAAAAATTTTGACAAGAAATTCAGATCCTTCTCATCATTTCACATCAATTTAATGTGACATCCTCGGAGTATATAATCAAATATGTAATTATTCTATCTGTTGCCTTGTATATTGCCTCTATCTTTTTCAGACTCAAAGTTCCATTGAGGTAGAGTTTTTTTTTTAAAGTAGAGATTTTTAAAGTGTTTAATATATAAAAGATGCTTAATAAGTGTTCACAAATCCTATGTATTTCAGAAGCCTTAAACAGGCTTTAAAATAATGTAGGTGATATTAGTAGTCATATCAAACAATTTGTAGGTTTCAGTCATGTAAATAACTACATTTCTCAGAGACAGAGAAACATACAAATGATCTGGGTCCAGTAGGATAATGCTATCATGTGTTGTAAATTCTCTTATATGACCTTATTCTTGCAAGAATTGGTTATGTGGCAGAAAAAAAAGGTATCACTATCTTATACTTTATTATTTAAAGAGATTTATGGAAGTTGTTATTTTCTTACACTACCCCTTTGTTTCAGTGGACCCAATTTCCGTGGTTATGGTGAGAGGAAAGTAGGCAATTTAGGCAGCAGCAAAAATCTCCTACAAGGCACTATAAAATTAGGCTTATTCTAGATCATGGGTCTGTCCAAAGGGGAATGTTAAGGGATAGGATGGATGATGGTGCATTGTGGACTTATAACTATAAGATTAATACTGTTATGCCCCAATAATGGGTCTGTGATTAAAGGAGATAGACTGATATAAAGCGAAGGTCAAGCAAAGCTTTATTTCACACCAAGCATCAAGAATCTAACCGAACGTTTGGGGCCACACCTCTTACGAGAGAAGGCAACCCTTCTCTGTTTCACAGTCTAGCTTTTAAGGGCAAAGGCCATGTGGTCAGGCCTGGCCACGCACAGGTGACCAATGAGATTTTAACACACACAGGAAACTCCACAGTGATGCTAGGTGACCAATTGTGGTACAATTTACCCTAGTATAGACATTTGAACCACTCTATTACACCTTGATTAGGATTGGTGCCAAAAAGGTTCCCAAAGGGCGGAGGAGTGGGGCATACTCCTTAGTATCTAGGGAGACAGTATGCACCACCACCCCCGCTGATTGATGTCTCCACCTGGCCTGACCCACCCTTGTATATAGGCTTTGTTCCCTGGAGCTGATTTCCAGGACTTGTTTTTAAGTGAATCCCCTGGAGGAAGGGGAGCAAGGACACTTTAAGGGTTAAACAACATTTTTGTTTAACCTCAATGAAAGCCTCTTGCTAAAATATAAAAATGTAAAATAGGTCCTTATATTACAACAACTCAGTAGGGAAAGTCCCAGTGTGGTGATAAAAGAAGTGGTGTAACTTGCATTGCACATTTTATTTTTAAAACGTGTAAGTCGTATTTTTCCCTGCCATGACATCATACTTTATCTTCATCTCTGTTTACTAGTTTAAAACTAGGTAAACAAACTCAACAATTAAAAAAAATTTTTAATTATTTATTTGAGAGCAAAAGCCAGAGAGAGAGAGAGAGAGCATGAGCAATATGGGGCTCAATCCCAGGTCTCTTGATATCATGATCTGAGCCAAAGGCAGACACTTAACTGACTGAACAAATGAGACTCCCACAAATTCAACAATTTTATAAAATTTTTATTTGTTGGGGTGCCTGGCTGGATCAGTCAGTAAAACATGTAACTCTTGATCTTGGAGTTGTACGTTTGAAATCCACCTTGGGTGTAGAGGTTGTTTAAAAATAAAATCTTTAAAAATTTTATTTTTCATTTTTTATTTAAGCCTTTGTATGACAGTGTTGGTCACCATATTGTACACCTGAAACTAATATTAACCTTATTTTACCTAACTGGAATTTAAATAAAAACTTTAATAATAAAATAAAAATAATAATAAAAAATAAAAAAGAGGAATAGTTATTTGGGAGGCAATTTTCTTAATTGCATTATTATTTATTATTATCATAGTGTGTGTGTGTTGGTGGGAAGTGTTCCATATCTGTGTTACACTGAGGTCCATGTCTGTAGTCAGTCTTTTTTTTTTTCTTTTAATTTATTTTCAGTGATCCAAAATTCATTGTTTATGCACCACACCCAGTGCTTCATGCAATAAATTCCCTCCTTAATACCCACCACTGGGCTCACCCAACCACCTGCCACCCTCCTCTTCAAAACCCTGTTTGTTTCTCAGAGTCCACTGTCTCTCATGGTTTGTCTCTCCCTCCGATTTCCCCCAGCACACTTCTCTCCATCTCCCAGTGTCCTCCACGTTATTCCTTATGTATTGAGTCTTATAAAAACTTTTATTTCTTTCCCTATTCTGCTCTGCATATGCTTACCTTAGATGTTAAAATGTTATAAACCTCTCCTGCCTGGTCCATTTTCTCTCTCTTCTCTCATGATTTCTCATGCTCTCCCTGCCAACCTCACATGCCTTACAATAGCTGGATATGACTAATTTCTTCCTGAGCTAAAATATTCTACTCTGCCATACGGTTGCCCTTCCCTCTTCTGTGCCATAACTTCTATCCCCTGCATTTGTGCTTTAACAATACCTAATTCTTTTCACTACATCTATATCTTTGTGGTCAATACTCAGTAGTGCATTTGCTGGGTCATAGGCTAGCTCTATTTTACTGAAAAGAAGGGCCATATGCACCCCAGTGTTCATAGCAGCAATGTCCACAATAGCCATTCTGTTGAAAGAGCCAAGATCCCCTTCAACAAACAATCGGATAAAGAAGATGTGATCTATGTATACAATGGAATATCACTCAGCCATCAGAAAGGATGAATACCCAACTTTTGCATCAACATGGATGGGACTGGAGGAGATTAGGGTAAGTGAAATAAGTCAAGCAGAGAAATTCAATCATCATATGGTTTCACTTATTTGTGGAACCTAAGGAATAGCATGGAGGACATTAGGAGAAGGAAAGGAAAAATGAAGTGGGGGGATTGGAGGGGGAAATGAATCATGAAAAACTATGGACTCCAAGAAACAAACTGAGGGTTTTAAAGATGAGAAGGGTGTGGGGATGGGTGAGCCTGGTGATGGGTATTAAGGAGGGCACATATTGCATGGGGCACTGGGTGTTTTACACAAACAATGAATCATGGAACACTACCTCAAAAACTAATGGTAACTAACATAACATAATTTTAAAAAAAGGTGGAGAACAATACCTAACACTCAATCTTTGCTAGTTTCTTGTTTACCTCCTTTTAAGAGTAAGCTCATTAGTGGTTTTTTGTTTGTTTGTTTTGTCTCAACTAAAAGAAGAAAAATAATACACATTATTTTGAAAACTTTTTGAACAGTGTACAAACCTTAGTCAAGTCCACAATGTCTCATCTCTTTTTCCTCCTAACATGGCTAAGTTGAAAAACCCTTTATCTGGGAAAAGTTCATTCTCCTGCTGCCTTGTGTAAGATTTTGGCTTTAGCTTAGATTATCCTTTCTTTCCTTTTCTGAAAATAAGTTAAAATATTAATAGCCTCAGTTTCTTCTTCCAAAATATGACTGCTTCTTTACCAAGTGCAAAATCAACTCATTTTGACCATAGTAATCAGCTTGGACCTACTTTTTTGGCTCACCGTTTTAGTGAGACAAGTGGAGTGAAGATGACACACCATTTCCAAATGTATTAATAATTGGTAGACCATACTTCTAAATTGAAGTTTTGTTGCCATTAAACTACGACCAGACTCGCTATAATTACAGAGGTAAATTCTTTATATTTACTATATTTGAAATTACCATATAATAACAAAATAAAATTATGATTCTGTGAAGAGTCTGTAATATTAAGAAGATGACTTTGAAATTATTGCTTATCTAAATGAAATTTCCCATTTTCTAATCTTGTATAAGCTTCCGTTGTCATTTCCTATTTAAAATGTATTAGAAGGCACTCTTATTTTCCCTTAAGTGGGAAGTCAAATATGGAACAAATTCATCCCAAAGGAACTGATTCTATATTCCACTGAAGACCAGGTGGCTTCCATGTGGCATTTTGCCTCTTGCATATTGTTCATCTCCTAGAACAAATGGGGGTATGCTCTTTAGTAAACTAATTCAACTCAATTAGAGACATTGTCTTCAAGGGATAACATCATAGAGACTAGAATCAGAATCATACTTTTGGGAAAATTGGGCCCAGGTTTTGTTTTGTTTTGTTTTGTTTTAAGATTTTATTTATTTATTTGACAGACAGATACCACAAGTAGGCAAAGAAGCAGAGAGAGAGGGGGAAGCAGGCTCCCTGCTGAACAGAGAGCCAGATGCAGAGCTCGATCCCAGGACCCTGAGATCATGGCCTGAGCCGACGAAGGCAGAGGCTTAACCCACTGAGCCACCCAGGCGCCCCTGAGCCCAGGTTTTAATGGCTTCTTTCCTCAATCTTATAAAACCTATTTGAACTCTACTGGATGCCAGAACTGCTTAAAAATATTTGGTCCCTTGTAATTTTAACCTTCCAGTATTCAATACACCTGATCCATGTAATATCCTATAGTATTTTTGTCAAATGAAGACTCTCAAAGTGTGTTTCTTGGGAGACACTTTTCAATTGGTTGCTTACATTTCTGCATTTATTATTTGTTCTAGACCATCCTTTGAAGATGGTTGTATTGAATAGACTTGGAAGACAGAAATACTATTTTTTTTAACTTAACCTGTTTTGTTTGCAAATATTATCTGCCTCTGTTTTGATTCTTCTTGTGGGAACTGAGGCTCAGAACTGATATATAACTCCCACCCCTACACACACACACACACACACACACACACACACACACACACACAAAATACTGTTAATATTCTGGCTACCTCTATTTCTGTGAATAATAAACTATATTATTTCTGAACCATGAGTCTGCGTCTTCTATCAACACCCAAGAAACCATGGCAGACTCATACACCAGCTTTCAAATAAGGGAAAATAATCTCAGATGCTTTATATCCCACCCCTGCACACACACACACACACACACACACAAATATTGTTAATATTCTGGCTACCTCTATTGCTGTGAATAATAAACTATATTATTTCTGAACCATGAGTCTGCGTCTTCTATCAATACCCTAGAAACCATGGCAGACTCATACACCAGCTTTCAAATAAGGGAAAATAATCTCAGATGCTTTTATTTGATGTTTTAATTTTTTTATAAACATGTATTTTTATCCCCAGGGGTACAGGTCTGTGAATCATCAGGTTTACACACTTAACAGCACTCACCAAAGCACATACCCTCCCCAATGTCCATAACCCCAACCCCCCTTCTCACAACCCCCCTCCCCCCAGCAACCCTCAGTTTGTTTTGTAAGATTAAGAGTCACTTATGGTTTGTCTCCCTCCCAATCCCATCTTGTTTCATTGATTCTTCTCCTACCCACTTAAACCCCCATGTTGCACCACTTCCTCATATCAGGGAGATCATATGATAGTTGTCTTTCTCTGCTTGACTTATTTCGCTAAGCATGATACACTCTAGTTCCATCCATGTTGTCACAAATGGCAAGATCTCATTTCCTTTGATGGCTGCATAGTATTCCATTGTGTATATATACCACATCTTCTTGATCCATTCATCTGTTGATGAACATCTAGGTTCTTTCCATAGTTTGGCTATTGTGGACATTGCTGCTATAAACATTCGGGTGCACGTGCCCCTTTGGATCACTAAGTTTGTATCTTTAGGGTAAATACACAGTAGTGCAGTTGCTGGGTCATAGGGCAGTTCTATTTTCAACATTTTGAGGAACCTCCATGCTGTTTTCCAGAGTGGTTGCACCAGCTTGCATTCCCACCAACAGTGTAGGAGGGTTCTCCTTTCTCCAAATCCTTGCCAGCATCTGTCATTTCCTGACTTGTTGATTTTAGCCATTGTGACTGGTGTGAGGTGATATCTCATTGTGGTTTTGATTTGTATTTCCCTGATGCCAAGTGATATGGAGCACTTTTTCATGTGTCTGTTGGCCATCTGGATGTCTTCTTTGCAGAAATGTCTGTTCATGTCCTCTGCCCATTTCTTGATTGGATTATTTGTTCTTTGGGTGTTCAGTTTGCTAAGTTCTTTATAGATTTTGGACACTAGTCCTTTATCTGATATGTCGTTTGCAAATATCTTCTCCCATTCTGTCAGTTGTTTTTTGATTTTGTTAACTGTTTCCTTTGCTGTGCAAATGATTTTGATCTTGATGAAATCCCAATAGTTCATTTTTGCCCTTGCTTCCCTTGCCTTTGGCGATGTTCCTAGGAAGATGTTGCTGCGGCTGAGGTCGAAGAGGTTGCTGCCTGTGTTCTCCTCAAGGATTTTGATGGATTCCTTTTGCACATTGAGGTCCTTCATCCATTTTGTGTCTATTTTTGTGTGTCCTGTAAGGAAATGGTCCAATTTCATTTTTCTACATGTGGCTGTTCAACTTTCCCAACACCATTTATTGAAGAGGCTGTCTCTTTTCCATTGGACATTCTTTCCTGCTTTGTCGAAGATTAGTTGACCATAAAGTTGAGGGTCTATTTCTGGGCTCTCTATTCTGTTCCATTGATCTATGTGTCTGTTTTTGTGCCAGTACCATGCTGTCTTGATGATGACAGCTTTGTAATAGAGTCTGGAATTGTGATGCCACCAACTTTGGCTTTGGCTTTCTTTTTCAATATCCCTTTGGCTATTCGAGGTCTTTTGTGGTTCCATATAAATTTTAGAATTATTTGTTCCATTTCTTTGAAAAAGATGGATGGTACTTTGATAGGAATTGAATTAAATGTGTAGATTGCTTTAGGTAGCATAGACATTTTCACAATATTTATTCTTCCAATCCAGGAGCATGGAACATTTTTCCATTTCATTGTGTCTTCCTCAATTCTTTCATGAGTACTTTAGTTTTCTGAGTATAGATTCTGTGCCTCTTTGGTTAAGTTTATTCCTAGGTATCTTATGGTTTTGGGTGCAATTGTAAATTTATCTTTCTTCTGTCTTGTTGTTGGTGTAGAGAAATGCAAGTGATTTCTGTGCATTGATTTTATATCCTGACACTTTACTGAATTCTTCTATAAGTTCTAGCAGTTTTGGAGTGGAGTCTTTTGGGCTTTCCACATACAGTATCATATCATCTGCAAAGAGTGATAATTTGACTTCTTCTTTGCCAATTTGGATGCCTTTAATTTCCTTTTGTTGTCTGATTGCTGAGGCTAGGACTTCTAGTACTTTGTTGAACAGCAGTGGTGATAATGGACATCCCTGTCGTGTTCCAGACCTTAGCGGAAAAGCTTTCAGCTTTTCTCCATTGAGAATGATATTTGCGGTGGGTTTTTCATAGATGGCTTTGATGATATTGAGGTATGTGCCCTCTATCCCTACACTTTGAAGAGTTTTGATCAGGAAGGGATGCTGTACTTTGTCAAATTCTTTTTCAGCATCTATTGAGAGTATCATATGGTTCTTGTTCTTTCTTTTATTGATGTGTTGTATCACATTGACTGTTTTGTGGATGTTGAACCAACCTTGCAGCCCTGGAATAAATCCCACTTGGTCGTGGTGAATAATCCTTTTAATGTACTGTTGAATCTTATTAGCTAGTATTTGGGTGAGAATTTTCGCATCTGTGTTCATCAAGGATATTGGTCTATAGCTCTCCTTTTTGATGGGATCCTTGTCTGGTTTTGGGATCAAGGTGATGCTGGCCTCATAAAATGAGTTTGGAAGTTCTCCTTCCATTTCTATTTTTTGGAACAGTTTCAGGAGAATAGGAATTAGTTATTCTTTAAATGTTTTGTAGAATTCCCCCGGGAAGCCATATGGCCCTGGGCTTTTGTTTGTTTGAAGATTTTTAATGACTGTTTCAATCTCCTTACTGGTTATGGGTCTGTTCAGGCTTTCTACTTCTTCCTGGTTCAGTTGTGGTAGTTTATATGTTTCTACGAATGCATCCATTTCTTCCAGATTGTCAAATTTGTTGGTGTAGAGTTGCTCGTAGTATGTTCTTATAATAGTTTGTATTTCTTTGGTGTTAGTTGTGATCTATCCTCTTTCATTCATGATTTTATTTATTTGGGTCCTTTCTATTTTCTTTTTGATAGGTTGGGCCAGGGGTTTATCAATTTTATTAATTCTTTCAAAGAACCAGCTCCTAGTTTCGTTGATTTGCTCTATTGTCTTTTTGGTTTCTATTTCATTGATTTCTGCTCTGATATTTATGATTTCTCTTCTCCTGCTGGGCTTAGGGTTTCTTTCTTGTTCTTTCTCCAGCTCCTTTAGGTGTAGGGTTAGGTTGTGTACCTGAGACCTTTCTTGTTTCTTGAGGAAGGCTTGTACCTCTATATATTTTCCTCTCAGGACTGCCTTTGTTGTGTCCCACAAATTTTGAACTGTTGTATTTTCATTATCATTTGTTTCCATGAATTTTTTCAATTCTTCTTTAATTTCCCAGTTGACCCATTCATCTTTAGAAGGATGCTGTTTAGTCGCCATGTATTTGGGTTCTTTCCAAACTTCCTCTAGTGGTTGAGTTCTAGCTTCAGAGCATTGTGGTCTGAAAATATGCAGGGAATGATCCCAATCTTTTGATACCGGTTGAGTCCTGATTTAGGACCGAGGATGTGATCTATTCTGGAGAATGTTCCATGTGCACTAGAGAAGAATGTGTATTTAGTTGCTTTGGGATGAAATGTTCTGAATATATCTGTGATGTCCATCTGGTCTAGTGTGTCATTTAAGGCCTTTATTTCCTTGCTGATCTTTTGCTTGGATGATCTGTCCATTTCAGTGAGGGGAGTGTATGTCTATTACAGAGCATGTATGATTTCTATTCATTGCTATGTTGTGGTGAAGAGATTGTCTGAAGTAGTCCTTTATTTATGCAGGTAGATCTTAATCTACAGTGCTCTTGTTTATTTGCTTGCTTGTGATCAGTATGTCTGAAAGATGGTAACTATTGCATCAGGGTATGATGATTAAAAAATATTATTGGTGTCTGATACACTGTGATGAAATAGGTAAGTTGATTCATATTTTGTTAATTAAATTAGAAAAGAAATTCCTTTGGATTTGTCCTTTATTAAGAGTTTTTTTTAAACGAATTCCTTGGGATGGTTTTTGTGTAATATATATCACATGCCTCAACCTTTAAATTTGAATGTAGAAAAGAGTTATCAGAATGAGGCTAGAAAATATTGTTATGAAATATTTTTGTTCTATTATGTTAACTTAGGAAATAATGGTAGTTATTTTTATTAGCATTTCCTACTTTCCACATGCCCTTACAGATGAGATATCATGTTTTTCCTACTCTTTTTATCGTGGTTGTTATATTCTTCATGATCAATAACAATCAATGAAAATTCATAACACTAATCTTCTTTGGGAAAGTGATATTTTAGCAAGAATCCGTGACCAAAAATTTTAGCTGTTGTTCATCCAGTAGGTGAGACTATCAATGTTCCCAAAATTTCAAGAAATAGAACTTATTAATTCTGTTGGCTAATGTTTATTGACTCTGAACTTAGAGGTACATAATTCAATTTAAAATTTATCTTGAATTGAAAACAAGATCTTACTGAAGTTTAGTCATCCCACTTTATATCAGGCCTCCAGTACATTCTAATTTATTTATAGAAAATATCATAAACATGAATGTCACTTTTCCTATTGCATTTATACTGAAACTGCAATGACTCAAAGATGTCAGATCTGAAAAGCACTACCTTTCTATAATTTCTGTTTCCTAGGAGGAATGGATATACCATTTTAGCACAATTATCCAACAGTATTCAAAACCACCATGAATTTTAAAACATAGTTATTACACTCTAAAAATCAAGTATGAAAATGTATAAACAACCAAGTCTCTATCTGTAAATGAAATACTCCCACACAGACTGGTTTTAAAACTTTCTAACTTAAGGAATTTGATAGTACAGACTCAGGGTAGTAGTTTCAGGGCCTACAGTATACTTTCCGGGAGAGAGTAATGTAGGCTCTGAGTCACTTTCTGCCTAGAGATGACCTAATAGTGGTTCTGGCATTGTTTGTTTGTTTGTTTTTGAAAATACTTTCCTGGGCGTCATTCAGAAAATGCAGAGTTTGGCAATCTATATAAATTAAGGATGATCTTTTTGAATGTTTGTCTTTCACTACATCAAATTAACATAATTGGACAGAAATTCCACTAAATTAAGCATTGTTAGGAAACGTGTAAATTGGAGCTGCTCAAATTAGTTGATCTTTGAACTATGTGCTGTTGGTTCAGGATTAGATAAGGAGTTTGAAGGGAAACATAAATCATTGCTTTCTTTTTTGAGAGAGTCTTAGCATATTTTCTTAAAATTAGCTGAAATAAACAATGTGTTTAGTCGCAAAGTGATTTGCATTTTTGCACAAACTCCCTATCTCCTTGAGAATTATAACAAATATTTCATGAAACATCATTGATCTTTACTTTGTTACACTGCTGTAAAGTACAGAGTTGCCAATTAAAAGTGTTAGTGTTGAGATGAAATGTCATGCATTTTACTTCACTTCCATGCAAATGAACACAGTAATTTATTAAGACACAATGAAGAAAAAAAAATTGACAATGAGTTCCAGATTTTAAAATTCACTTGCCATTCAATCCAAATTGTGAGTTTGGTCGGTTACCAAACACTTTATAATGCACCCCCGGTAATTTTACAGAGATTATTTTTTTCTTACCAATTCTTGATTATTCTGTCTAGCAATGCAGAGAAAGCTAACTAATTTAAAATAAACTCCCATTAATTTTGATTGTTATAAACTTAAAATTGATTAATTTCCATATACAGAGTTTAAAATGTTCACAATTTACATTAAATATATATTCTGTGTATACCTTGAAAAATTATACTGAAAATTGAAATTAAAATGATGTTGTATATAGCTGCAAGAAGCCTCCTGTCCCATTTCATCTTACTATATAAGTTGTGTCAAGTAATTTATAAAATCCCTACTGCATAAAAAATCTATTTTTTGTTGGAATGAGTAGTAATGTTTCTTCTTATTTCTAAATAAGAGTTGGTCTATGAGTGCATCTGCAACTGTATTTTTCCTAAGTGGCTTCATGGTCTTGAACTGAAGAAGTTCAGAACATAATATATTTTGACATAATTAGACATCAAGGAAATGCAATTAAAATGACACTGAATTATCACTACACACTTATCAGAATGGCTAAAATAAAATATAATGACAAGACCAAAAGAAAAAAATATACCATTTGATGATACACAATGGCAAGTTGTACCATAACTTAACCATCTCAGACCAGTGTAGTGTTAAATTTGTTTTTCTAAGCAATGTTTTGGGTCACTTACCACTTTTCAAGGATATAAAGTGCTATCATTTTACTTAAAACTGTGAAATTTGGTCAGATTTAAATGTCAATTTATGTTAAAACATTCTGTAAACTGTGTTAAACTTTGACATTTGTTCCCTCTGTTCAGTGAATAACACTGTATCATATTCTGAAAAATACACTAATTTTCATTTTGAAAAATATCCCTTTTTCCTCTTATCGTAATTATTAATATGAATTAATAGTAGAATTTGATATGGTTCCATATGACCATAAATACTTTATTGTATATTATCAAATTTAATAATGAATATAATATACTTCTTTGGACAATTTTTAAAGACCAGTCTACTCTTTAAAAAAAAAATGGAGACGCACTTCTTTAGTTCACACAAATTTCATTTTATTATATATAACATCAGATAAATTTCAACAAATCATAATTTATTAAAATTATGTCTACTTAAAAATCTCAAAGACGAGTAAAACCATCAAAAATAAAAATAAACACACACAACACACACATCACCCATGTATTGGCAAATCACAATTGCTGTAACAATACATTAGGCATTCCACAGTTAAGGGCTATGAAAATTTCCATCAGTGACAAAAAGATTTGTATCCAAATGGACTGATTTTCCAGAATCCAAGAAAAAATCTCCTATGGTTTATTTAAAGATAAATATTTGAACAAATACTTCTTAAATTTAGGAAATTCAGAACATAAGGATTAAAGAATATTTGCAGTGCAGACTATATTCAATCCTTCCTTCAAAATATGCCTTTGAGTACATAATTCTGTTTTCTCTATCTAAATTGAGTTGTCCTCCAAGGAAGTTTTCTAAAATGTGTGTCTCTGTGTGATAAATGTTCTAAGACCTAACATGCTTCATTGTATTTTTATTGTGTTCTCAAATTTAATAAATAATTGGGCTTGATGTATAATATCTAGTTTCAAATATCCTTTCCATCTATACAAACACCCAGCTGTCTCCTTTATATGCTATTACTATTGAGAATTCTGCAGTCAGTATTATTCTTGTACATTTTAGGTGATCTGTTCTTCTCTTGGGCATCATTTATGCTCTTCTCTGTTTTTGATATTCTTAAAACTCACCATAATATATATGAATAGTTTTTTTTTGTGTGTGGTTTTTGTTTTGTTTTGTTTCTGATTTCTCATGTTTGGCATTCTTTTAAGTCTGGTATCTTTCATCTTTCTTTAATTCTCCAAAATTTATCTCAGTACTTATTTAAATATTTTCTTTCTTTTTTTTTTCTCTTCTGCTGCATTTGGGCAGAAGTCATGAATTTGTTTGTTTTTCCCAACTCATTTATTCATTTTACAGCTATATTCATCTTAGTCTCCATTTACTGTATTCTTTATTTCAACAATTTTCACTTAATTTATATTCACAGTATAGTATCTTTCTTTTCTTTTTATATGTATATCATTATTTTATCATATACTTTTAAGCTATTTTTTAAACATACAGTTATTCTTTTTTTGTTTTATGATTTTATTTTTTTATTTATTTGACAGAGAGAGATCACAAGTAGATGGAGAGGCAGGCAGAGAGAGAGAGAAGCAGACTCCCTGCTGAGCAGAGAGCCTGATGCGGGACTTGATCCCAGGACCCTGAGATCATGACCTGAGTTGAAGGCAGTGGCTTAATCCACTGAGCCACCGAGTAGCTTCCTTCTATTTTGCAGCTATAGTGTTTGGAAAAACTTGAATTGTGATATCACTGTGATAATGTGAATTAGTCAGGGTTTTTCAGAGAATCTGGAAGAGAAAAAAAGGAAGATATTCTCTAGGGCCAACTCTAGAAATGACTAGTAAAACATCTGTCCAAATCCAATTGAACAAAACTCAGCAATGCCATCTCCAATGAAATACAAAGAAGATTATATATAGTTCTGGGCACACACATCTCATTTGACCCAATGATGTGCATCAATGAAAGACTGAAGACCAATCACCACTCCATGGGAGAAATTAAAAATAAATTTACTAATGAGGCCAAGAATTCAGAATCACAAATACTTCAGAACTAATAAAAACTGCCTTCACTTGATGTTATTCTATAAGATAAATCCTACGATCAAGTTTCAATTTTAAATTCTTACAATTTTAAATTCTTAAATCCTTATGAAGAAGCATCATTTGGAGGGAGCAGTTTTCATATTTTATCATCCATCAGCCTTATTTATTTTTTTAAGATTTTATTTATTTATTGGACAGAGAGAGAGAGAGAGAGATCACAAGTAAGCAGAGAGGCAGGCAAGCAGGGTGGAAGCAGGCTTCCTTTTGAGCAGAGCCCAATGTGGGGCTGGATCCCAGGACCCTGAGACCATGACTTGAGATGAAGGCAGAGGCTTACCCACCACCCACGTGATGAGAGAGCCACTCAGGTGCCCCTCATCCATCAGCCTTAATTGTTTGGAGGAAAATGTGTGGAGGAATAATGCCTTATGGGGCTAATCTCTCTAAAGAATTTTCAAGTCTTTACCCCTTCAAGGTTTTTGCACAGTTCTGATAGCCTCTAAACATCCAGCTGACTTCTACAGTGACAGGCCTGTTAAAACCTGTCCTCAAACCAGGAATAGAGCTTGAAACATACCAGTCAAGAGCAACTTTGAGTCTTTTAAGGAATTTATCATCATTTCTTTGTTTTGGGTTAATATCTGAAATAGTTCTATATTACACTTGCATAATTTCTCCAGAGCTGACTTTGAAGGAGGCATTCCGTTCCAGCTAGTTCCATATTTTGGCAAGAACTATAATTCTATATAAAAAAACATATTTTAGGGCGCCTGGGTGGCTCAGTGGGTTAAAATCTCTGCCTTCGGCTCAGGTCATGATTCCAGGCTCCTGGGATTGAATCCCACAATGGGCTCTCTTCTCAGCAGGGAGCCTGCTTCCATTCCTCTCTCTCTGCCTGCGTCTTTGCCTACCTGTGCTCTCTGTCAAATAAATAAATAAAAATTTTTAAAAAACATTTTATACCAGTTATTCATGTTTATTAACTAAGATATCACAATACAAATAATACAAACAGTTGCTCTTTATTAATACCTTCAACCAAGATAAAAAAAATATGTCGTATTTTCTCCAAAAATTTTATATCATCTGATAGGTCAGATATATATAAAATTACATTTAAAGTTTTAAAAATATCAGCAAATATTTTCATTTAAATGCAAACTTGAAAAAAATCTACTTTTCCAAACGACTTTTTATCTTATTTTTTTTAATTTTGTCGACAACTGATAAAATGTTTAGCGAGACTATAAATGTTAGATCGTAAAAATGAATAATAGATGTAGTTTTAAATTATTATGCTCCATTAAAAATGATTTAGTCTTTGATGAACATCTGTTTGGTAATATGTTGTATCCAGATATAGTAAATTAATGACATATATAAAATTATAGGGAAATTACACCTTCCATTCCATTATGAGTAGAGCTTTTAAAATACTATTTGTCATCACCTGTCATCTTGTCATTATGTAGCATTATGTAGCATTTAAAAAATGTATACTCTTCACTTTGAAGTCTCTTAGAAATCTAAATTATGACTTTCTATGGTTTGTGTTTCCATATTCCTTTATTGCCAGTTTGAACAAATCCACATGCTTTGATTCAAAGGTAATAAATTCCTCTTATTTGGAAAAATGATGTTTATTTTTGTTCTCTCACCCTTAGCAGGTGGTTTCATTTTAGCACACTTCAGAGTTATAATTTCATGCTTACTAAAAACATTTATTATGATCCACATAGATGAATGAAACTTTTATTTTATTATATTATTTGCCAAAAAATCTGTAATTTTTAAAAATGTATTTCCTTTTAAAGGTTATTTTGGAGCGTTCAGAGAGGATCTAGGAGTGTGGTATTATGCGATTTTTAAGTAGGTATGAAATGGTTATTTACATGATTGTTTCTTTAAGGCTTATGTATATTGTCCATTATATGCTATAAAATATTTTGAAAGTAAATTTAAGGTATGTTTTACATAGTTTATTTTTTGGAAAACATTATTGAAATGACTTATGAAATTCAGTATACTCTCAACATTAATTTATTCTGAAATTTACCAATTGTCTATTGAACCTATTATATGGCAGATATTACTTCAGACTACACTGGTAAATGAAATACTTGGCTTTGTAGAACTTTTATTTTAATGGGTGAGACAATTAAAAGCTATAAACCTTAATAAAAATTGCATAGTGCATTCAAAAATGGTGAGTACAATGGGGAAAAAGAAAATTTAGATCAGCGTGAGAAAAATCAACGTTGCTAGGCAGGGGATGGGGAGTTAAAATTTTTAATAGGAAGATCAGGGTAGTTACAATGAAGCTGACAATTGAACAAAGGTATGAAAGGTGTTGAATTTGCCCAGAACTATCAGCAATAAGGTCACTCCAGACAAAGGAATTGGCTATCTTGAAGGCCATAAGGTTGGATCATGCCTGGAATATCTGAGGAATAGCAAGGATGCCACTGTGAGTGACTGAAGAGTAACAGGGAAAGAGGTCACAGAGGTTAAATGAGTGGCTAGATCATGTAAAAGCTTAGAAGTCATTGTAAAATTCTGGCTTTTATATTTAGAAACTTACTGTGTGATAGAATTTCTGCTAATAACTGAGAGTTCAAATGTCCATAAAATTTCAAGGATTCTTATTCTAGTAAGACAGAATAAAGAAAAAGAGTTCATATTTTCACATGGTGTAACAAATGCTTGGAGATCCAAGTGTAGGAAGCTATGGGAGCACAGAAGAAGGCACTAAAATCACATCAATATATTTGATGACTGTGACTATATATAAATTTGTATTTTCTAGATTTTTTATAGTCATGGAATCACACAGTATATACTATTCATTGCCTGGCTTTTCTTTTCTCAGCATCATTACTTTGAGAATCTCCAATTGTAAGTAGTTCATTTTCATGTTGAATAGTAATCTCTTTAATGAATAGATCATAATTTGTCTTTGCTCTATTGATGGACATTGCTGAACATTTCCACTGTTTTCAATTCTTAAAAATAAAGCTGCTATGGAATTCATATACAAGTCCTTGTATGAACATAGGGTTTGTTTCTCTTGGCTAAATGCCTAGAAGTAAAATGGCTACATATTTTGCATTTAAAAAATTTTTCAAACTATTTTCCAAAGTGGTTGTATCATGATATATGCCAACAACAGTTTAGATTTTTTGTTGCTTCTCAATCTAGCTCAGACGAAGTACAATTAGCCTTTATAATTTTAGCCATTCTAATAGATATGTAAGCATGTCTCATTATGATTTTAATTTGTATTTCTTTAATGTCTAAATGTTGAGAAATTTTTCATGTGCTTAGAACCATCCATATATTTTTGGTGACATGTCTCTTCAATTATTTTCTTCACATGTAAAATTGGATACTCTGTTTGGTATTAGTAAGGTTTTTTATTTTTATTCATTTTTTAATAATCAGAGTAGATGTCCATTATCAGATATATAAATTGCAAATCCCTTCTCCATCTTTATGGTTTCTCAATGGAGCTTTGATAGCTGTGTCATTCAAGAAATATGTTACTTCTTTCCTGGTACACGGAGGTATGACTAGAACATTATCAATGTTGACCTTTGCAAAGAAAATCATGGCTTAAGATATATGTAGTCTGCGGTTGTTGGGAGTGCTCTCTAATATCAACCATATCTAGTTAGTTGATAATTTTGTTCAAGTCTTACATATCTTACCAATTTGATGACCATTTGTCTATATAATCTTAAAATAAAGGTGTTGAAATTTTTTTCCATTTCTCTTCTAAGGTAGAAGTTATGATTTTTGTTCTTAGTTTTTCCCTATATATCCCCAAATCTGTTATTAAGTATGAAAAGTCAAGAATTATTATACTCCCTGATGAATTCATCCGTTTACTCTTCTGTAATTTTGACTTGATTTTTATGTCTGATAATGAAATTTGCTTTAAAATCACTTTTCATTATCTTGATATAACCACCAAAGCTATAGTGTGATTAGTGATAATATAGCATATTTTTTTCTTTTACTTTTTAAAGCACTTCTATATTTAATCCTGACAAAGAAACAAAACAGCTTTTTAACTCTGGAAGCATCTTTCTAAGTTATCTTTTTTTTTTTTTTTGAATGAAGCAGTAGCAATTTTTGTTAAGAGACCTAAACTGAAAGTAGGTTTAGAACTTTATTTATTTATTTATTTATTTAGTAAAAGATTTTATTTTGTTTATTTCACAGTGAGAGAGAGAGAGAGAGAGGAAGCGCACAAGCAGGGGGAAGCACGTGCAAAGGGAGAGGAAGAAGCAAGCACCTTGGGGTGCAAGTAGTCCCATGCAGGGCTGGATCCCTGTACACTGGGATCATGACCTCAGCCAAAGGCAAACATCTGCTTAAACAACTGAGTCATACAGGCACCCCTAGAAAATTTAAAAAAAAAAAGACCTTTTAAAAACATTTTCTTTCTTTCTTTTTTTAAAAAATAGTTTATTTATTTGACAGACAGAGAGACAGGAAGAGAAACTATAAGCAGGGCAGAGGGAAAGGGAGAAGCAGGTTTCACACTGAGCAGAGAGCCTGATGTGGGGCTCCATCCCAGGACCCTGGGATCATGACCTGAGAAGAAGGGACACTTATGGAGGAAGCCACCCAGACACTTATTTTCTTTGTTTTTAATATATGGCAACTGATGCTTCCCAGCCACAAGGAGCATATTACCCATTGATTAAATCTTTAATAACAACCTATTTAAAAAGGTGTGTAAATATATACTTACTCAGATTTATACACTTTGTGTTTTCTTCATAGTTTGGGGCTGGACCCCATGGTCACAACACTGCTTCCAGTCTTTGCCTTCCCATCTTTTGATACCAGGTATTTGGTCAGCAAAGCAAATTAGTATCAAAATTAATAAGCCCTTGGCACCATATCTCTGGAGCAGCAGTTGCTCTTAGCCAAGGCCCAGAGCAGTTGACCTCCCCTCGCTAGTGCTATAGCCCCAAGGACTAGGTCCCTGCCACAAGAACTCAGTCTTACATGTTATGCTAAGCAGACAAAACCAAAACGGGAAATCTCTGACAGCTTTCACTGGCATGCATTATCTCCCACTCCCTCGACGTCCAGGCAGTACCAGATGACAGGGAGGGGTCTTGGTCCAACATATGGGAGGGAAGGAAGTAGCCACGAGCAAGTACCTGCCTCTCTGTTCCTTTCTTTCATGAGAAGGTTGTAAGGAGGAGGAAGAGGAGGGGGAAGAGAGGTGAAATTCAAGGGGTGAAGGCCTCAGGTAGGCAGCTGGCTCCTGCCAGTAGGAAAGGGACAAAGGAGAAGGCAGTGAGTCTTGCAGGGAGGGTGGGGGCTAAGGGTTACAGCTGATGATGGAATCTGGACAGGAGTAATAGGGATACTAGTCATTTGAGTCCACCATTGGCAAGCTGGGCTGGGTGTCAGGGCAGATAGGCCTCCCTGGGCAACGGCTCATGAGAGAAGGTGGAATTCTTCTCTGAGGAGCAGGTGGAGCTTTGGGTGTTGGGAAAGCATAGACAGTATTGTTCCAGGGCCAAGGACAGGTCCGGGTACTCCTAGTTGGAGGTCAAGGCAACAGGATGATCCAGGTCTTCTACCAGCAGCTTGAAGGTACCACATGCCATCCACCCCTCATTATTGTGTATAACTCTCTGGTGCAGTTATTGGCTTACCCATCAAATGACTCCTTCAGCAGCTTGAAAACCACCTCCACAGGCACTCCAGGATATGGGAGGCTTCCAGAGTGAAGATTTCACACAGGATCGCCCCAAAAGACCAGAAGTCACTCTGGTGGATGTAGATCTGGTCAAACATGGCCTTAGGGACCATCCACTTCACAGGCAGTCCACTGTTGGTTGTCTTTCTATAGTAATTGATGTGGTGATATCTCTGGCAAGGCTGAAGTCTGAGCTCTTCATCATGTTGTCCTTTGTCACCAGCACTTCCCTGGTGGCCAGGTCTTGGTGTATGCACTTCTTGGAGGCAAGGTACTCCATGCCTCAGGCTACCTGATAGGCACAGGATACCAGGTCCTTGGAGGAGGCCTCTGGGCCTGCAGGTACTCCTGTATGTTGTCTTTGGAGGCATACTCCATGATAGTGTACAAAGGACCGTCCTGTGTGCAGGACCCAGCAGGTTGATGATGTCCTTGTGCTTTCCAATCATCTTCATCATCTCCATTTCTGAGATTAGGTTTGACAGGTCTTTCTCTGTTGCATCTGACTTCAACATCTTCACAGACACTTTAGTCAAATGGTTGGATTTGTCTTTGTCCAGCCCAATGGCCTCCTCCAACACCACCTGCCCAAAGTAGGCCTTTCTTCGGGGTCTGCCTAAACTGCCTACAACCAGCCTGTCTCAAGGCAGTTATGAACTCTAGATTATCCTCAAAAACATTAAACCACAGGCTAAAAATTCTCTTCACTAGGTCTCTGTCACACGTCTAATTTTCTTATCTTTCATCATTTACCTTTTTCCTAATTCTTATTTTCAGTATAGTTTATTTTGCTTCCAGGTGTTTCCCCTGTGTTCTGTATGCTGTTTCATAGGGAAGAATTCTCCTGTCATAAAATTATTTCTTGAGAATTCATTACATCTCTCAGTTAAAATGGGTTTTTTTATAGTATTGATTCATTTGAGTTTTCTCAAAATGGGAAGAATTTTCAAAATGGTGTTTTCCTCAAGGTTCAGAGTATGTCTTAGCCTCATCTTTGAAATTCACTTTTCAAATTCTTGTCCCTTTTTATCTTTTTAAATTAAAATGTTTTATTTTTACTATTTTTTATTTGAGTATAGGTGATATTCAGTGTTACATTGGTTTCAGGTTTTCAATAACTCCATACATTATTCTATGATCACTACAAATATAGCCACCATCTGTCACCATATAACACTATTATAATATCATTGACTATATTCTCTACACTGTCCCATATCTCTTTTTAAAATCTCTGATTTTTATGTTTTCTGTTATTCCAATTTTCGACCATCATTTTACTTGGTTACTTTAATAAAATATGCCTGATTACACACTCTTCGCTGAAAACCATAGCATTGGATTTATAGTAGTCCTCTTCTTCTTCTTTTTTTTTTAAATTAACATATAATATATCCTGCAGATGGAAGCAATAAGAATAGAGCCCTGCTGCCTGTTCAAATGAGTAAAAAGCCTGTATTAAGTGGATATTTTAAAAGCTAAATGAATGGCTTAATAGTTGTATATAGGGGGAAAGGGAACATATTTTCCACAGTTTAGAATTTGAATTCTTTTTTTTAAAAATTTTTTATTTTTTATAAACATATATTTTTATCCCCAGGGGTACAGGTCTGTGAATCACCAGGTTTACACACTTCACAGCACTCACCAAAGCACATACCCTCCCCAATGTCCATAACCCCACCCCCCTTCTCCCAACTCCCCTCCCCCCAGCAACCCTCCGTTTATTTTGTGAGATTAAGAGTCACTTATGGTTTGTTTCCCTCCAAATCCCATCTTCTTTCATTGATTCTTCTCCTACCCACTTAAGCCCTCATGTTGCATCACCACTTCCTCATATCAGGGAGATCATATGGTAGTTGTCTTTCTCTGCTTGACTTATTTCGCTAAGCATGATACACTAGTTCCATCCATGTTGTCGCAAATGGCAAGATTTCATTTCTTTTGATGGCTGCATAGTATTCCATTGTGTATATATACCACATCTTCTTGATCCATTCATCTGTTGATGGACATCTAGGTTCTTCCCTTAGTTTGGCTATTGTGGACATTGCTGCTATAAACATTCGGGTGCACATGCCCCTTTGGATCACTACGTTTGTATCTTTCATCAAGATCAAAAGTTTTGCACAGCAAAGGAAACAGTTAAACAAAATCAAAAGACAACTGACAGAATGGGAGAAGATATTTGCAAACGACATATCAGATAAAGAACTAGTGTCCAGAATCTATAAAGAACTTAGCAAACTCAACACCCAAAGAAAAAATAATCCAATCAAGAAGTGGGCAGAGGACATGAACAGACATTTCTGCAAAGAAGACATCCAGATGGCCAACAGACACATGAAAAAGTGCTCCATATCACTTGGCATCAGGAAAATACAAATCAAAACCACAATGAGATATCACCTCACACCAGTCACAATGGCTAAAATCAACAAGTCAGGAAATGACAGATGCTGGCGAGGATGTGGAGAAAGGGGAACCCTCCTACACTGTTGGTGGGAATGCAAGCTGGTGCAACCACTCTGGAAAACAGCATGGAGGTTCCTCAAAATGTTGAAAATAGAACTTCCCTATGACCCAGCAATTGCACTACTGGGTATTTACCCTAAAGAAGTGGAGTTCTTTTATAGAGTTCTTGTACAAGCCTACACTATTGTACGATAATGGGCAGTTGTACATTACAATTATACAAACACTTTGGTAATTTATATCCTTTTTTTGTAATTCATGACTGGATCATTTAATTCCTTAGGAGCATTATAGCATTTCAACTTTTCATGTTCAATAAACTTATTGGGGTTGCTACCATTTTTATTCAAATGGAGAAAGAGTCATGATTTAATCTAAATAAAGTGTTATTGATTGTGTTGTTTTCTAGGAATGAGTCACACAACCTAGTTTAAAAGTTTTGTTAAATTCCCAAGTCTGTCACCGATAAAAGCCTTTTGTAGATTAGTAACTTGATACAAAACAGAAAAGTTATGTAACACTCAATTGTTATACTATCTATGTTTCCATCTTGCAATGTAATAACACCCATCTTAACTCTATTTAAGACAAATCATTGCCAGATGGCTTTCTGGCATTGATTGCATGATATGAAATCTAGTATAACTAAAAGTTTTTGGTTTTAGTAGCATATAAATCAATTTAGAAAAATATATGTATTTGAATATAAGATAAAGTTTTAAATTATTTGGCAATGGTAAACAACTTTTTTTTGTAAATTTTTATTTTCTAAAATTTCATTGAGCTCTTTTGCAATAAGAAACAAGTTACAAAAATTAATATTTATTTACACCAATTCAAAATTATTAGGAATATAATCATAGAGGTTGAAGTATTTAAAATATTGAACCCAAAATATATTATTAGGTAAATTCATGAATGCTGAGCATTCACTGTTAAAATATACTAATACTATTGATAGACTGGTGGAAGCCTAAAATCAAATATTTATTAAATATTTATATCCATATCTTTTCATGGCTTGGTAATTCATTTCTCCAGCATTAAATAATATTCTATTGTTTGCATGTACTACACTTTATTTGACCTTTCACCTATGGAAGGATATCTTGGTTGCTTCCAAGCTTTTGTCAGTTATGAATAAAACTACTATAGACATCTTTGTGGGTATAGTTTTCATCTTCTTTGGATAAATACCAAGAACTGATACTGCTGAATCATCTGGCAAGAATATGTTTAGTTTTGTAAGAAACTGCCAGGTTGTTTTCCATTCTTTATTCTCAATAGACATGGAAGAACATTCCTGCTGCTCCACATCCTCACCAACATTTAGTGTTCTGTTGTCAGTGTTCTGGATTCTGGGTATGTACTGGTGTCTCTTTTTTGTTTTAATTTGCATTTCCTGATGACATATGATGTGAAGCATCTTTTTATATGCTTATTTGCCATCTGTAATATTTTCTTTTGTGAGGTATCTGCTAAGGTCTTTGGCTCATGTTTAATCAGGTTTTTCCCCCATTGTTGAGTTTTAAGGGGTCTTTGTGTATTTTTGATTAACAGTCCTTTGCCAGATGTGTATTTTGCAATTTTTTTTCTCATAGTCTGTGCTTTGCCTTTTCATTCTCTTGGCATTGTGTTTCACAGAGTAGACATTATTAAATTCAGTGCTTGTGCTTTTGTAGCTAAAGTTATTGCCAAAACCAAGGTCATTTAAATTTTCTTCTATATTACCTTCTACATGTTTCATGTTTAGGTTTATAATCCAATCTGAGTTAATTTTTGTGAAGAGTGTATGATATCTGCCTGAATTTATTTTATTTTATTATTTTATTTTATTTTTATTTTATATTTTTACATTTAGCTTCACCATTACTCCAGAACCATTTGTTTAGAAGATTGTATTTTGCTCTCTTGTATTGCTTTTGCTTTTATATTAAATATAAAATATAATTGATAATATATATTCTTTTCCTTTAATCTAGTATTTCTGTGGCATTACAATATCTTGATTACAATTATTGTTATGGTAAACTTATTTAAAATTTTATTTATTTATTTGACAGAGAGAGAGATCACAAATAGGTAGAGAGACAGACAGAGCGAGAGATGAGGAGAGGCAGGCTCCCTGCTGAGCAGAGACTCAATGTGGGACTCGATCCCAGGCCTCTGGGATCATGACCTGAGCCGAAGGCAGAGGCTTAACCCATTGAGCCACCCAGGCGCCCCATCGTTATTGTAAACTTTGAAGTCAGTCCTCAGACTTTGTTCTCCTTCAACACTATGTTGACTATTGTGAGTCTTTACCTCTCCATATAAACTTTAAAATAAGTTTGTTAATATTAAAAAAAAAAACAACTTGCTGGAATGCATTAATTGTATAGATAAACTTGGAAACCAGTGACCTCTTGAGCTTAGCAGGAGATAGACCATGGACATCAGTTGTCACAGTGATGCCTCTGGTAGAACTTATTGCAAATCCCTAGGCAAAATGAGACCTCAAGGATCTGAGAAAATGTCTAAGAAGTACTTGATACATCCCTTGAGTATGGTTTATTGAAGTGTCCACCGGTCTGAAAGCTGGGGAATCTAGATAAGGGAGGGAAAATTAGTTATGATAAAACATATCAACAAACATCAATAAATTTTGTAAAACTAATTCTTATGGCTCATATACAATATGACCAACAGAAGGACCATCAGAGGGAAAGCATCAGTTATGTTTATTGTGAATTTTTTATTCAAAATAAAGCAATGTGAGGGGAAGATACAATGAGAAAATTACCATTTTTAAGTGGTAAACTTCTTACAAAATGGAATAGGTTTTATATTCTAAGAAGTATATTGAAGAGTAAAACATTAAAAAATAAAATTTTAATTTAAAAAATTATGTAATTTTAAAAAAAGGTTAAAAATAGCAGAACCATTTTTCTTATAACTGGAAAATACATTGTATATATATCTATCAAAAATAACTGGTCATGGGGGCGCCTGGATGGCTCAGTGGGTTAAAGCCTCTGCCTTTGGCTCAGGTCATGATCCCAGGATCCTGGGATTGAGTCCCACAGCGGGCTCTCAGCTCAGCAGGGAGCCTGCTTCCTCCTCTCTCTCTGCCTGACTCTGCCTACTTGTAATCTCTGTCAAATAAATAAATAAAATCTTTTATAAAAAATTAAAAAAAATCACATGTGATGTCTGGAATCAGGAGCATATGGAAAAAAATAATATCTGAGGACAACACTTCTGCCATGTTTTGTGCCTTGTTAATATTTTTAAACAGTCAGGCAACATTTAGCTTTATTGAAATACCACCTAAGATACCAGCTGTGCCTTTTGGAGCCCTATGACTATAAAAATTAATTGCAAATATTCAAAATGTTTACTATGGTGTCACTATTTAGGGCCACCCCCAAGTATGTTTCAGAAGTAAGCTTAACTGTTACTCTTCCGTAAGGCTAAAGAGCATGTTTTCAGGAGTTCCATCTGCTGTACCAGGAGGTGAGTCAGGTAATGATTTTTGTCTATAAAATAATTCACTTTTCAATCTAACACTCCTCATTCCACGTTATAATAATAAAAACTAGGAGGAGACTAAAACAAACAAACAACTACCACTACAACACCCAGCTTTTCCTTCAGTGGAAAAGTAAATATAACCTTATGAGTAGCCTGAAATTTATTTTTAAATATTTTTAAGATAAACGTTTTTGTTAGAAAACCATATATTTTATATTACTAAGAAATAACAGGTGAGTTTTATTAACTTCTAAAAAGTCTAGTTACTTTCATTTATCTATTAACTCATCTCTTTATGAAGTAGAACATGATCACACCTATTGTATCTACCCAAGTTTGTATGCTTTGGTTATTTGATGTTTGCTATTTCCTTGCTTAATTTTTACAATATTTGATACATAATAGTATCTTTAAGTCCATCTATGGTTTAACAGAATTTGTTTGAACTTCATAAAAATGTACCATACTTTTTGCACTGTCCTTGTTTTACTTCTCTATTAACTTTCCAAGATTTATTCACTTTAGAGTGTGTAGCTATCGTTTATTTTTATTCCTCCATAATGCTGTTTACAAATTTGTATTTATCTGTACTTTTAAGAATATCTTAATTATATACCATTTCTCATCTCACGTAACACTCATGTTACTTCTGCACTTATCAGATATTACGTAACTGAAAACCACAACTCAGCAACAATATAACACAATTTTTCAAAATTAAATGGCTTACCAGAATTCTTTAATTCTATCCTTTATTTGTATGAGATGACCCTTTATTCTGGTATTTGGCATTGTTCATATTGAGGAAAGCTTATAAGTTGATATTCCATAAATAGAAGGATTTATTATGATTGATTAATTATTTTCATTTAGAATGCATAGAATATGGTTGATTTAATATTTCTATCTTACTCTCTGCCCGGAACATAGTGCTATCTATGTAATAGCCACTAAAATATTAAGTTAATTACCAAGACTTTAAACTGCATATTAATAGGAATAACATACAGAACTCTTCTCAGATTGGGACACCTGGGTGGCTCAGTCAGTTAAATGCCTGAGCCTTTAGTTCAGGTCATGATCTTTGGGTCCTGGGACTGAGTTCTGCAACAGATTCCCTGCTTAGCCGGGAGTTTGCTTCTCCCTCACCCTGCTGCTCCCCCTGCTTGTGCTCTCTCTCACAAATAAATAAAATTAAAAAAATAAATTATTCTCATATAGCTAATATAGAATATCGTCTTTGTATTCATCAAAGGGAAAGTGCCATATAATAATGAAATTCAGACTACTTCAAATTCATTTTTTAACCAGTAAGAAAGTACTGGAAACAAACCAAAAATGTGTTCAATGAATTAAATAGATTGATTTTCAATATCTTAATGTTTCTAAAATAAATTTCAAGATTTTTATACTAGATCTCAGTGTAAATATTCATTATACAAGGATATTCTAAAAATAAACCTGAGAAAACTACTTGACATATATGATGACAAAAACGAGTTTGACAAAGTCAGTTTGGGTAAAACTTACAACAGCTACCACCTGAAACTCTTGTTCTATAATTTAATAATTTTAATTTACAAAAATACAAAAATAACATATCAAAGTAAGTATATTGATAGCTTTGAAGGTATGCTCTGGTTGTGCACTGTTTACTATTTAAAGGGGAATTAAATATGTGATGCTTATGGTGTGACTATATTAAAATTCAACAAGTTCAGAAGCATACGAGGAATAGAATAAAGACAAAAGATAACCCTTACTTATCCTAAAGATAGACAATTGTATATATGTGCTAGTTGGGGAGAGAATCCAATCAGTAGATGGAGGATGTGGTAGTGGAAAAAACAAAAGACACAACGTTTTGGTTGAAACTTTAGCACTGTATTTAACAAAGTGAAATTGTGTGTTAATAGCCTTGAATAAAATCTAAAAAATATTTTCAATTCATTGAAGACTATTTAGGAAAAACCTGAAAAATACAACTTGATAAGCATTCCAATGAAAGATTCATAAGCAATACAAGTTTCAGAATTTTCAGTATATTTTCCCTAAAAAGCCATTTGATTTAAATTAAAAAGAATTCTATTTACCTGCCACTTAAATAAGAGGAAAATATTTGGTTTTGTAATAAGTCAATAAAATAAATTAACATATCTTTAGAAAACAGACATGCACACTAATTTAAAAATAATAGTGCTTAATCTGTTCAGCAAACATTTGTAAAATTCCTTGCTGTCAGCTAGTTCTGGAGTTCTGCTAGGTGAGTAAGGCCATGTATGTTACTGCTCAGAGCACTGACGCAAAGCAATTGTCCCCTTGACATCCATTTTTTGCTGTTGATATGTCATGCTATGTTGTTTAGAGATCCATAGATGGCCCTACATGAAGGCCTTTTTTTGTGTGTATATGGGTGACTGTGATTTAACTTTCAAATAAGATGGCTCCTGATTTACAGTGATTCAACTTATGATATATTTTGCAATGATGTGAAAGTGAAAGTGATTCAGTAGAAACTGTACTTTGAATTTTGAATTTGGGTCTTTATAAAAAGGGCCAGTGACATGTGGTATGGTGCCGTCTTATGATGCTGGGCAGGGGCAGTGAGCCACAGCTCCCAGTCAGCTAGAAGATGACAGGGGTGAACACCTGATATACTTACAACCACTCTATATGTAACCATTCATCTTTTTTTTAGTGTAATATTTAATAAATTGCACGTGATATTTGATACATTGTTATAAAATAGGCTTTGCTTAAGATGATTTTGCCCAAATGCAGGCAAATGTAAGTGTTCTGAGTATGTTTAAATAAGGTTAAGGTAATCTGTGATATTTGATAGTTTAGGGGTATTAAATGCATTTTCAATTTTTTATGTGTTTCTCTGTACATAGCCCCCTTGTAAGCTGAGGAACATCTCTATATGTATATGTAGCCTTGGTATGGCTTACATATTATTGGCATGAAACATCTAGAACAGTACGTGTGCCATATAATTGTCTACAACATCAGACAAGTTTCTTGAAAACTTGTGCCAAAGTTGTTATATCTTTAAGGATTCTTATTTCAGAAGGGTTCTCTCAAACATAAGATTTTTCAGAAGTTAAGTGAAAATCTCACCAAACTAAACATTTTTCCATTTTCTTTAGTGAGCAAAGAGAGCTAAAATCTATCTGCAATTTTCAACATTGTACTCAACGATTGTAATTCTAATTTAAGAACAGATTATTTATATCAAAACCACATGTTGGCCTAATCTTATACAATATTCATAAATCTCACTCAGAGCCTTGGATACTTTTATTTGTTGAGTCTATATGGTACTACGGACATTCATCTTTTTTGACCTCATAGCTTCATGTATGTCTATACTTTTGAAAATATATGCATCATAGTTCCATTGTAAAATGTCTGGGTTATAAAATGTGCTATGCTATCAAAATGGTAATAAGAACATACAAATGACCTGATGTAATGAACTGGACCAGATTGCCAGATATCACATTTCATACCAGAAAGATTCAATGGTAAATTTTAAAATGGCCAGCTATACTTTGACTGAATTATAACTCATTTAACTTCTTTCTTTGTGTACAGTATTATACATTAGTCAGTATTATAGTAAATAAGTACTTTGGACAGATGTAAATATGCTGTAATAAAAAATGTTTTTCTTCTTTCTTTCAGTCCTTTTAACTTGTAAAACTAGCCACAAATACCATGCCTCCCCCAAAATAATTTGCAATCCAAATTTATCTCTAAATGAATTTATTGCACAGAAAAAAATATATATACATTTACAGTAGACATGTTCAAAAATAGTTACACAACAGCAGGGCCCTGAATGTAAGCAGTATAGTTGTATTATTTTGTTTTGTTTAAAAAAAATAGGTTATGTGAAATATTGGAATTTTATTTCAAGGCCTAGTATTTCAAGACAGTTAACTACACTTACGGTGTCAACAGTCTCTTGTTGGCAGTATGATTTTATTGGCTCCAGGAATAACAGCAAGAATTTACCATTGCTTCTTTCTTTTATGACACACACACACAAAGAAAATTGACACATTTGCTCAAGACCAACCAGAATCATTTTAACCTATCAAAATTGATGGGAGGCCTTCACTGCCAAAGTCACTGCTGGGTTTTCACAATTCATTGCAGACAATCTGCTACTCCCATTATCATAAAGGAGAGAAGAGTCATAATCAGGGAAGAAAGCTAGATTAATACTTGTAATTATCATTGAGTTATTTAGCCTGTTATACGATTATTATTATTACTGTCATTTGATAATTTTCTCTCATTTTATTAAACACAACTGTGAGTAATTACCCTACCTAATATTTCTCTGTATTGGCTGACTAGCTAGCAAACATTCATGAAAATATCCACTAGCCACACATATAAAATGCTGCATTATGATGCTGTTGAATCAGAACATACCACTACCTGATCCTGTAGCTCTTTGAGGATTTGCAAATCAACTAATTATATGTTTCTTGGATTCTTCCCATACAATTAGAAAATTTATAATAGAGTCCATGAACATTATTAGTTTTACCATTTTAAACCAGCAATCACACTTTGATTTTTACAACAAAAGCAGAAATATAAACACACACATTTGGATCAGTTTTCTGTTCGTCTGTCCGGACTTCAAAATCCTATTCCTCAAGATAATGCACACCAAAGTTCTGATTAAACAAGAAATTAGATGGCACCTGAACACTTGGTTTAATATTCTCAAAAGGACTATGCAACTTATTTCTTACATTATGACATTGTTTTACAAAGATCCACACTTTTATTATGTTAGTATTTTTAATAATCAATAAAGTCAATTAATCATGATTAAAAATCAAACATAAAAATTTCTACTTTTTGCTTTTGCCCCCTCCATTTGGAACTTATTTATAGCCTGATAATTCAAAGGTCCCTATGTTTATGAAAATCTGGACATAAATAGCTCTAAGATCCCATTCAGAACTTGATATTAACCTAAGTATTTTGGCTCCATTTATCCTGAGAGCAAAGAGTAGGACAAAGGATTTGAGTACTATTAGTTTATCTGGGAGATTATCCAAGGTAGAAAAGAATGGGAAAGTGAGACAGTGAAGAAGCAACTTTGTCAAAAAGGTACATTGTTGATATAATTGTTGTGGATAGAAAATGAAGGCTTGCTTTTACTGAAAGTTCCTGAGAAACTTCTTTAAGTTGTCCTCATGAAGACCTGGAAACTGACAATTTTATCTATGGTTCTTATTTCCACTTCACTGAGAGCTGTCCTCAGAGGACATTAACTCTCCTACACTTTTGGGTTGTTTTGGAGACATTCTAAAATGAGAGATAGAACATGAGATGCAATCAGTGTTAAGTAACTGTGATTTCCCATGGAACTATCCACCACAGGTGTGGCTATAATCAGGTGTTGGGCCTTGATATCAGAGGTATTTGAGGCAGTATCATTTTAGGTTAATCACTATATCTGAAATTTCCAAAAACTTCAACTGATGAAACTTTGATTATAAATCTATAAATATAACAATAAATCTACTGTATTCAAATTATTTTCATAGAAATTCACAGACAAAGCATCAATTTATTAATATTTAAATGTTACAAAATACTGAACTGAAAGAATTTGGTCATATAACAACGTGTAAGAAGTAGAACTTCAGTTTAGGTTAGAACTCAGGATGCATTTGAGACTCAGTTAAGAAATTGAATGGAGGGACGCCTGGGTGGCTCAGTGGGTTAAGCCAATGTCTTTGGCTCAGGTCATGATCCAGGGTCCTGGGATTGAGCCCCAAATTGGGCTCTCTGCTCAGCAGGGAGCCTGCTTCCTCCTCTCTCTCTGCCTGCCTCTCTGCCTGCTTGTCATCACTCTCTGTCAAATAAATAAATCAAATCTTAAAAAAAAAAAAAGAAATTGAATGGATGTCTGACTATCTTATAGGTTTGCTAAAAATCAGTGACTTTGTGTTCACATGTGGCTATGCAGGAATTTTTAACTTTCTCTAAGAAGTTATTAGATTTGATTATATAATGGCAGTAAAGGATGGGGAAAAGCAAAGTACAAACCCCATAAAGAAAAGGTTGGTTTGGGACATTGGAATGAATTTACTTAATGGGTCTGTATGTAATTGGGTTGGAGGAAATTTTTAATTTCTACAAAAATTATTAGAATCCTATCTTATTCTCTTTTGTTAATTTTCACATGTTAACAAAGCCAATGTTTTTGTCTAGCAGACAAGATCTTAAATCCTAACAAAACTCAATTTTTTCCTTTTTTTTTTTTTAAGTTTGAGAGCCTCATGTTCTCTCATGCTCTTTAAATACAATTCAAAAAAAAGGAGCTAAATGGGGCAGTAAGACCAGAATTTTTATTTTATTTTATTTTATTTATCTTATTTTTAATTAAAAAAATAAAGATTGTATTTATTTATTTGAGAGAGAGAGAGCATGAGTGGGGCAGGGGGAGGTAGCTGCAGAGAGAGACTGAGAAGTATACTCTCTAATGAGTAGGAAGCCCGATATGGGGCTCAATCCCAGGATCCTGACTGAGACCATGACCAGAGACAAAGGCAGATACATGGGCAAAATCCCCTTTTTCTGGGAAACAATACTTTACAAGAGATGTTTGAAAAAGTACTGGGGAATCAACTTTAATCGGAGATACAAAAATTTAATTGATTTTTGTAAAGCTACAGGGATCCAAATGATGGGAATGCCAGCCCGTTTAGGTTGTGGACCACAGAGTATTCTTCTCTGTAATATTTTATTTTCTTCCATGTCTACTAACTCCAGTCCAAGTTCACTGATCTCTTTTTAGATAGTGCAAAACATGGCAAAGAATACCAAACAAGTGCCCAATATTCTACATTTATTATATCATTTCTAACATATAGAAGTGTGTTATCAAGGCTGGTTCTGTGAACGAACATAGTTATGTTAAAGTGTATTTGTTCTCCAAGAAATTAAATGAATGATTATCACACAATTGTAAAATACTTGTGTCAAGAATTTTTATTCAAAAATTAATAAGAGAAGGAGATATTAAAACTAGTTCACATGGTAATTTGGGATATAAGCAGAGTTGTGCAGCAGAAGTGCTCTGGGCCCATAATTTGGGTTATAGAATTTATGTTTTTCTAGTGAAAAATCATTAACTTGCATTATTGTTAACAAGAATCTTGTGCATTACCATCAGTTTTCTACATTATAACCTCTTGCTCTACAGTTTGTAAATAACTTTGTCAATAGCAAGCTAATAAACGGTGTGACTCCAAAGGATTGAGATAATCTCCAGAGTTTGTGCTACATAATGCCCAGAACTCCATTGAAAGGACACATAAGAATTTATTTTGCCCAAAAATTTGATCATTTTTTTCACTGTCCTTACCTATTTTCCAAATCTAGTCCTTTTGCTTCACCTTTCAGTCTACGGACAACCTTGTATCTGACTGACTTGTTAATTCTGGGAATGTTTTGCAGATTAATTTGCTTGCCAGAGGTGGTTCCTCTAATTGATGTCTAAGAACCCTAATTAGTTAAGAAAACTTTTTTTTAACATTTTCATTGCTATTTATTTTTATTATTATTGCTAATATCTCTATTATAAATAATTCACAAAGGCATCTTTCTGACAAAAGACAAAGAGCTGGCTACTAGTAGAAAAAGTACATTTGACTCTGTCAGTGAAAATGGTAAAGGGATTTGAGAAAATAAGGCAAAACACAGGAATCATGTGTTAAAACTTTAAATATTATAGACACATTTACTTAATTTCTAATACTGTTGATGCTTATAATTAAATAAGATGTTTCCCATGAACCACGCATTACAGCAAATATATTGTTTATACAGATTAAATTTCCATCAAAAGGGACACCTGGGTGGCTCTGTTGGTTAAGCGGCTGCCTTTGGCTCAGGTCATGATACCAGCGTCCTGGGATCGAGTCCCGCATCGGGCTCCTTGCTCAGCTGGGAGCCTGCTTCTCCCTCTGTCTCTGCCTGCCATTCTGTCTGCCTGTGCTTGCTCTCTCGCCCACTTTCTCTGATAAATAAATAAAATCTTAAAATAAATAAATAAATAAATAAATAAATATATATATAGTTAATAGACAAAGCAAAATAAAAGCAGATTATGAAAATAAATATAAAGATTTTGAAATGAAAACAAGTTCAAAATAAAATAGAGAAGGCCTACACAGCTAAAAATTCATTCAGAAAATCTACTATTAAAGAAGTCAGTATGACACAATGTTAAGATATCTAAAGATTTGAGCATGTACTTTACAGAAAGGGTAATCCAAATGGCCACTCATATATAAAAACTCTTTATCTTTATTATGAATCTGGAATTAAATTAAATTAAATTTAAATTAAATTAAAACCTAGAATGGCATACTATTACACACTTACCATATTGGGCAACAGTAAAAATGTCTTGCAAGAATGTGAAAGAATGACAGTGCCCATAATAAAAACATTTGAAGTAAGTTGGACAATATTTAGAAAACTTAAAAAAAAAATTGGTCCATTCCTAGAAATACAACATGGAACTAAATGAATATTTTCACCAGGATATGCAAACAGATGATTATAGTTATTTCATTCATAACAGCAGATCAGTAGTGGTATATTTGCACAATGTTACATTAAATAAGAGAGAATATTAACAAACTGGGAGGAGGGGCTAGGTTGTTATCATAAAGAGATCTTCTATGGTGCTGATTATGTTCTATTTCTCAAAATCTTTAAGTTAAAAAAGTTTTCCAATTTACATCTAGATAGATAGATAGATAGATAGATGATAGATAGATATCCCAGAAGCTGCAATGCTAGGCTAAGACCAGGCTTTAAAGGGCTTTTCTATATTCTACTAAATACTTTAAACCATTCATTATATCATAGCTCAGTGTTCAAATCTCCATTTGTTTCCTCAGTTTCCTAATATTTACCTTAAAGTGACCTGATCTAAACTTTTGATCACCTTTGTCTAAATATTTCTATTTTAACAAAGTCCTTTTTAACACTCAGAGACTAAAACTTTGAAAAATACTCTGATTGTTATCTCACTAGAGTGGAAAATATATAGTTACCCATTAACTAATGATATCCATGTCTACATTAGATCCATGACATTTTTAATTCTTGGGAGCTTTTGGTTAAATGAATTTTTTAAGCTTCCTTTAAATGAAGCTTTAAGCCATCACCACATGAATAAAATTAAAGAACTAAATGAAAACAAGCCATGTATTTACAGAGTAATAGAATGTGCAGTGGAAAGAGTACAATTCTGAAATCATAAAGCCTAAATTAGTGTGATGCATCTTTACTAGCCATGTAATCATAAACCAGTTATCTAAATGTGTTAGTCTCTGTTTTTTCACCCATGAAATGGTGATGATAATACTTATTATGCAGAGTTGTTGTGTGGATGTAATGAAGCATGGAGCATGAGAGTCTCATATGCCATGCTAAAATGATAGCTATTTTTATACTTATAATAATTCTAATAATAGTAATTAAATTGTTCAAAATGGTAATATTCATTTATATTGAGGCATTGTATTGACTATTCATAGACACATTTACCAAAATAAATTTCATTTTACTTTACTCCCTCTGAGGATATATATTCCCTAATTCAATATGAATCTCATTATGAATAATAATTATCATAATAAATATGCTGATTTTTCTTCTATTTATTTTTAGGGAAGCATCCTTTACTGTTGAACGTAAAGAAACTTAAGCAAGTCTGTCTTATTCAAAATTTGCATGCTGCTTTCTTATGAAACTAGATTATAGAGTTGTATGAAATAAATTCATGCAGTTAAGACATTTATGTTTGGAAAACTGGGTGGTCAGTTTAGTATTTCAAAAGAAGATTTTAAATTTAAACCTTAAAACTGAGCTCTTTCAGCCTTATTTATAGACCATCCTTCATGCTTCATAAGTATTCCTTCATTGTAAACTAATAGTTTTTGTCACAGTGTATATAACTAAAATGGATTTTATATTCTATTATTTCAGAGTTAGTTGCAGTTTCTACTTCCTTACTTCCTTTTTTGAAAAATAGATTAATTCTACAAAAAGTTTCTTCCAGCTTTATTGAAAAATAAATGATTTCTTATAAAATTGCAAACTTTTAACATTGTGTAAATTTTGTACAATTTGATAAATTGGTATACATCTGTATTGCAATATAATCTACATAAAAATGTTAATACATCTACTATCTCATATAGTTGCCACTGTTTTTTATGCATGTATCATAAGGAATTTTAAGATCTACTCTCTTAGCAACTTTTATGTATATAGTACAGTAGAGATAAACTTCAGAGGTATTGTGGGTTTTGTTCCAGACCACCTCAATAAAGTGATTATCTCAATAAACTAAGTCAAATTATTATTATTATTTTTTTTGGTTTCCCAGTGCATATAAAAAATTATGTTTCCCAGTGCATATAAAAAATAAACACTATACTGTTCAAAAGCATTATGTCTTTAAAGAAAAACAATGTATATACCTTAAGTAAACTAGTTCTGAGTTTTTAGTGGCTCATAATTACTGATCACAGATCACCATAACAAATGCAATAATAATGAAAAAACTTGAAATATTGCAAGAATTACCAACATGTGACAGAGAGACACAAAATGAACAAATGTTGTTAGAAAAATGGTGGCAGCAGACCTATTTTATACAAGATTGCTATAAACTTTCAACTTGTAAGAAGGTGATATATGCAAAGTTTAATAAAGGGAAGCCCAATAAAAAGGTATGTATATATTATTAACTATGATCATCATGCTGTACATTAGATCCCCAGAACTTTTTCATATTATAGTTGCAAGTTTATACCCTTTGACCACCTTACTCCACCCCAGGTTCACCCCTTGTGAACTCAACTCTAAGTTTCCATTAGTTTGCCTTTTCTTCAGATTCTGTATGAAAGGGATATCATAATACATAAATTAAAAATATATATAAAATCTTTGAAATATTTCACTCAGTATAATACCTTCAAGATCCATCCATGCTGTTGTAAATGGCAGTATTTCTTAATTTTTCATGGTTAAGTAGTATTCCATAGTATATATTTACCATACTTATTTTATTCATTCATCCATTAATCGATACTGAAGTTATTTCCATCTCTTACTTAGAGTTAATAATTTTATAATGAACATAAGAGTGCAGATATGTCTTCGAATAGTGACTTCATTTCCTTTAGATATATACCTAGAAGTGGGATTACTGAATCATATGGTAATTTTACTTTTAATAATATGAATAATCTCCATACTGTTTTCCATACAAATTTATATCCCTATCACAGTGCATAAGTTCCCCATTTTCCCCAATATTTACCAAAATTTGTTAGTTTTAATTTTTTGGTAGTATATATTCTAATAGGTAGTAATAGACGTAAACAACAACAACAACAATATAATGACTTTGCCCTGAGTTTTTACATTGAGCACTTTTTAATGCTCCTGTTGGTCATTTATATACTTTATTGAAAAAAAAAAAGTCTTGAGATCCTTTTGCTATTTTTTAAATTATATATTTTTTCTATTTGTTGGTTATTAAGCTCTTTTCAGATATAAGATTTGTAAGTATTTTCTTCCATTCTGTGGATTGTGTTTTCATTCTCTCTCTTTTTTTTGGCAATGCAGAAACTTTAGTTTGATGTAATACCATTTATTTATTTTTGCTTTTTTTGCTTGTGTTTTTGGTCTGGTATCCCAAAAACTATTGGCAAGACCTATGTCAAGGAGAATTTTTCCTATGTTTTCTCTTAGGAAATTTAGTTTCATGCATTACATTTAAGTCTTTAATCTATTTCAAGTTAAGATTTATGAGTGATATAAGGTTCCAGTTTCATACTGTTTTATGTGACTATTCAGTTTTAAATATTATTTATTGAACAGACTATCTTTACCCATTACATATGTTGGCCCCTGTCAAATATTATGAAAGGATTTATTTCTGGACTCTCAATTCTGTTCTACTTGTTTATTGGTCTGTTTTTATGCCAGTATACTTTATTGTTTTGAGCATGAGGCCTTTGTAGTATAGTTTCAAATCAAGAAGTGTAATTTCTCTTCTTCATTCTTTCTCAGAACTGCTTTGATTATTTGTTGTCTTTTATGGTCTCATATAAATTTTAGGATTCTTTACTTACTTCCATAAAAAATAATATTGGATTTTTAAAAAAGATTATTTATTTATTTATTTGACAGAGAGAGATGACAAGCAGGCAGAGAGGAAGGCATGGAGAGAGGAGGAAGCAGGCTCCCTGCTGAGCAGAGAGCCTGATGCAGGGCTCGATCCCAGGACCCTAGCATCATGACCTGAGCTGAAGGCAGCGGCTTAACCCACTGAGCCACCCAGGCGCCCCTAACATTGGATTTTTGATAGGAATTGAATTTACAGATGGTTTTCAGTAGTATGAACATTTTAACAATGTTAATTCTTACCATTCATAAATATGGGCTACCTTTCTATTTGTGTCTCCTTCAATTTCTTTATCAATGTCATAGTTTATGGGGTACAGATCTTTCATCTTAGTTAAATCTTTTCCTAAGTATTTTATTATTTTTGATGCTATTGTGAATTAGTTTGTTTTCTTTATTTTTTCAGATAGTTGATCATTAGAGTGTTAAATGCTCCTGTCTTGTGCTTACTTTGGAAGCACATATACTAAAATTGGAATGATGCAGAGAAGATTAGCGTGATCACTGAACAAAGATGACATGAAAAACTGGGAAGCATTCCATATTAAACAAAACAAAACAAAACAAAACAAAATTCTTGTCTTTTATATAATGATCTTGTATTTGGCGGCTTTACTAAATTTGCTTATTCAAATTTTTTTTGTGAAGATTTTAGGATTTTTACATGTAAGTTCATGTTATCCAAAAAAAGAAAATTTTACTTCTTCCTTTTTTTTTTTTTTTTTGGAGTCTTTTATTTCTGTGTGCTCCTTGTTTCTCTGGCTAGGACATCAAGTACTATGTCAAATGAGAGTAGTGAAAGTGGACAACACTTGTCTTGTTTCTGATCTTTAAGGGGAAAACTTTCAAACTTTTTTGATTGAGTATGAGATTAGCTCTTGGCTTGCAATATGTGTTTTTTTTATTGGATTTTTTAAAATAAACATATAATGTGTTTTTATCCCTAGGGGTACAGGTCTGTGAATCACCAGGATTACACATTTCACAGCACTCACCATAGCACATACCCTCCCCAATGTCCATACCCCCACCATTCTCTCCCAACACACCTCCCCCCAACAACCCTCAGTCTGTTTTGTGAGATTCAGTCTTTTATGGTTTATCTCCCTCCCAATCCCATCTTCTGTTATTTTTCTTTTCGTACCCCCCAAACCACCTATGTTGCATCTCCACTTCATCATATCAGGGAGATCATATGATAGTTGTCTTCTTCAGATTGATTTATTTCACCAAGCATAATACCCTCTAGTTCTATACACGTCATCACAAAGAGCAGGATTTCATTTCTTTTGATGGCTGCATAATTTTCCATTATACATATACACCACATCTTTTTTATTGATTCATCTGTTGAAGGACATTTAGGTTCTTTTCATAGTTTAACTATTGTGGACATTGCTGCTATAAACATTCGGGTGCATGTGCCCCTTCAGAATGCCACGTTTGTACCTTTAGTGTATATACCCAGTAATACAATCACTGGGTCATAGGGTAGTTCTATTTTCAGCTTTTTGAGGAACCTCCACGCTGTTTTCCAGAGTGGTTGCACCAGCTTGCATTCCCACGTACAGTGTAGGAGGGTTCCCCTTTCTCCACATCCTCGCCAGCATCTGTCATTGACTGACTTGTTCATTTTAGCCATTCTGAAAGGTGTGATGTGGTATCTCATTCTAGTTTTGATTTGTATTTCCCTGATGCTGAGTGATGTGGAGCATTTTTTCATGTGTCTGTTGGCCATTTGGATGTATTCTTTGCAGAAATGTCTGTTCATGTCCTCTACCCATTTCTTCATTGGATTATTTGTTCTTAGCGTGTTGAGTTTGATAAGCTCTTTATAGATTTTAGATACTGGCCCTTTATCTGGTATGTCATTTGCAAATATCTTCTCCCATTCTGACAGTTATCTTTTGGCTTTGTTAACTGTTTCCTTTGCTGTGCAAAAGCTTTTTAATCTGATGAAATCCCAATAGTTCATTTTTGCCCTTGCTTCCCTTGCCTTTGGCAATGTTCCTAGGAAGAAGTTGCTGCTGCTGAGGTCAAAGAGGTTGCTACCTGTTCTCTATTCAAGGATTTTGATGGATTCCTTTCTCACATTATTCTTCTTCATCCATTTCCAGTCTATTTTCATGTGTGGTGTAAGGAAGTGGTCCAATTTCATTTTTCTGCATGTGGCTGTTCAATTTTCCCAACACCATTTGTTGAAGAGGCTTTCTCTTTTCCATTGGACATTCCTTCCTGCATTGTTGAAGATTAGTTGACCATAGAGTTGAGGGTGTATTTCTGGGCTCTCTTGATGATGACAACTTTGTAATAGGGCTTGGAGTCTGGAATTGTGATGCCACCAACTTTGGCTTTCTTTTTCAATATTCCTCTGGCTATTCGAGGTATTTTCTGGTTCCATATAAATTTTAGGATTATTTGTCCCATTTCTTTGAAAAAAATGGATGGGATTTTGATAGGGATTGCATTAAATGTGTAGATTGCTTTAGGTAGCATAGACATGTTCACAATATTTGTTCTTCCAATACAGGAGCATGGAACATTTTTCTATTTCTTTGTGTCTTCTTCAATTTCTTTCATGAGTACTTTAGAGTTTTCTGAGTATAGATTCTTTGTCTCTTTGGTTAGGTTTATTCCTAGGTATCTTAGGGTTTTGGGTGCAATTTTAAATGGGATTCACTCCTTAATTTCTATTTCTTCTGTCTTGTTGGTATAAAAAAAATGCAACCAATTTCTGTGCATTGATTTTATATCCTGACACTTTACAGAATTCCTATACAAGTTATAGCAGATTTGGAGTGGAGTCCTTTAAGTTTTCCACATAAAGTATCATATCATCTGCAAACAGTGATAGTTTGACTTCTCTTTTGCCAATTTGGCAAAATTTGGATGCCTTTAATTTCTTTTTGTTGTCTGATTGCTGAGGCTAGGACTTCTAGTACGATGTTGAATAGCAGTGGTGATAACGGACATCCCTGCCGTTTTCCTGACCTCAGTGGAAAAGTATTCCGTTTTTCTCCATTGAGAATGATATTTGCAGTGGGTTTTTCATAACTGGCTTTGATAATATTGATAATATGTGCCCTCTATCCCTACACTTTGAAGAGTTTTAATCAGGAAGGGATACTGCACTTTGTCAAATGCTTTTTCAGCATCTATGGAGAGTATCATATGGTTCTTGTTCTTTCTTTTATTAATGTGTTGTATCACATTGATTGATTTGCAGATGTTAAACCAACCTTGTAGCCCTGGAATAAATCCCACTAGGTCATGGTGAATAATCCTTTTAATGTACTGTTGAATCCTATTGGCTAGTATTTTGGTGAGAATTTTCGCATATGTGTTCATCAAGGATATTGGTCTATAATTTCTTTTCTGATGGGCTCCTTGTCTGGTTTTGGGATCAAGGTGATGCTGGCCTCAGAAAAAAGAGTTTGGAAGTTTTCCTTCCATTTCTATTTTTTTGCAACAGTTTCAGGAGAATAGGAATTAATTCTTCTTTAAATGTTTGGTAGAATTCCCCTGGGAAGCCATCTGGCCCGGGGCTTTTGTTTGTTTGGAGATTTTTGATGACTTTTCCAATCTCTGTACTGGTGATGGGTCTGTTCAGGTTTTCTATTCTTCCTGGTTCAGTTGTGGTAGTTTATATGTTTCTAGGAATGTATCCATTTCTTCCAGATTGTTGAATTTGTTGGCGTAGAGTTGCTCATAGTATGTTCTTATAATTGTTTGTATTTCTTTGGTGTTGGTTGTGATCTATCCTCTTTCATTCATGATTTTATTTATTTGGGTCCTTTCTCTCTTCCTTTTGATAAGTCTGGAAAGGAGTTTATCAATCTTATTAATTCTTTCAAAGAACCAGCTCCTAATTTCGTTGATTTGTTCTATTTTTTGTTGCTGTTGGTTTTTGTTTTATTGTTTTTTTTTGTTTGTTTGGTTTTTTTTTGGTTTCTATTTCATTGATTTCTGCTCTGATCTTTATTATTTTTCTTCTCCTGCTGGGTTTAGGCTTTCTTTGTTGTTCTTTCTCCAACTCCTTTAGGTGTAGGGTTATGTTGTGTATTTGAGATCTTTCTTGTTTCTTGAGAAAGGCTTGTACAGCTTTATATTTTCCTCTCAGGACTGCCTTTGCTGTATCCCACAGATTTTGAACACTTTTGTTTTCATTATCATTTGTTTCCATGAATTTTTTCAATTCTTCTTTAATTTCCTGGTTGACCAATGCATTTTTTAGAAGGATGCTGTTCAGTCTCCATGTATTTGTGTTCTTTCCAAATTTCCTCTTGTGATTGAGTTCTAGTTTCAGAGCATTGTGGTCTGAGAATATGCAGGAGATGATCCCAATCTTTTGATAATGGTTGATATCTGATTTATGACCCAGGATGTTGTCTATTCTGGAGAATGTTCCATGTGCACTAGAGAAGAATGTGTATCTGTTATTTTGGGATGGAATCTGTTGAATATACCTGTGTTGTCCATCTTGTCCAGTGTGTCATTTAAGGCCTTTTTCCTTGTTGATCTGTTGCTTGGATGATCTGTCCATTTCAATGAGGGGAGTGTTAAATTCCCCTACTATTATTTTATTATTGTCAATGTGTTTCTTTGATTTTGTTATTAATTGGTTTATATAGTTGGCTGCTCCCACGTTAAGGACATAGATATTTAAAATTGTTGGGTCTTCTTGTTGGACAGACCCTTTGAGTATGATATAGTGTCCTTCCTCATCTCTTATTATAGTCTTTGGCTTAAAATCTAATTGATATGATATAAAGATTGCTACCCCAGCTTTCTTCTGATGTCCATTAGCATTGTAAATTGTTTTCTACCCCCTCTCTTTCAATATGGGGGTGTCTTCAGGTCTATGATGAGTTTCTTGGGCAGCATATTGACGGGTTTTGCTTTTTATCCATTCTGATACCCTGTGTCTTTTGACTGGGTCATTTAGGCCATTTACATTCAGGGTAACTATTGAGAGATATGAATTTAGTGGCATTGTATTGCCTATAATGTGACTGTTACTGTATATTGTTTCTGTTCCTTTCTGATCTACTACTTTTAGGCTCTCTCTTTTCAATATTTCCTGGAGATTTGGTTTGGTATTTGCAAATTCTTTCAGCTTTTGTTTGTTCTGGTAGCTTTTTAATCTCTCCTATTTTCAATGATAACCTAGCTGGATATAGTATTCTTGGCTGCATGTTTTTCTCATTTATCACTCTGAATATATCATGCCAGTTCTTTCTGGCCTGCCAAGTCTCTGTGGATAAGTCTGCTGCCAATCAAATGTTTTTACTGTAGTACAATACAGCCTTCTTCTCCCAGGCTGATTTCAGGAATTTCTCTTTGTCGTTAACAGTTGTAAATTTTACTATCAGGTTACGGGGTGTGGACCTACTTTTATTGATTTGGAGGGTCATTCTTTGCATCTCCTGGATTTTGATGTTTGTTCCCTTTGCCATATTAGGGAAATTCTCAACAAAAATTCTCTCCAATATACCTTCTGCTCCCCTCTCTCTTTCTTCTTCTTCTGGGATCCCAATTATTCTAATGTGTCGTCTTATGGTTTCACTTATCTCTCAAATTCTCTCCTCGTGGTCCAGTATTTGTTTGTCTCTCTTTTGCTTAGCTTCTTTATTCTCCATCATTTGGTCTTCTATATCACTAATTCTTTTGCCTCATTTATTCTAGCAGTAAGAACTTCCATTTTTTATTGTACCTCATTAATAGCTCTTTTGATTTCAACTTGGTTAGATTTTAGTTCTTTTATTTCTCCAGAAAGGGCTTTTATCTCTCTCTGGAGAGGGTTTCTCTAATATCTTCCATGCCTTTTTCAAGCCCAGCTAGAACCTTGAGAGTTGTCATTCTGAACTCTAGTTCTGTCATATTACCAATGTTTGTTTTGATTATGTCCCTAGCCTTTGGTACTGCCTCTTGTTCTTTTTCTTGTGGTGAGTTTTTCCACCTTGTCATTTTGAGCAGATAAGAATATATAAAGGAGCATATAAAATGCTAAAAGGGTGGTAAAGACCTCAGGAAAATGTGCTTTAACCAAATCAGAAGAGACCCCAAGTTGTGGGAGAACGAAAGGGGATAAAAAAAAAGTTCAAGGGGGGAAAAAAAGGTTTAAAAAAAGAAAACAAGGAAAAAATATTAAAAAAGAAAAAATATATATATATACTAGACTTTTGATTAGAACAGGGTCACTCACTTAATTTTGGTAGTATTTTGGTCTCTTAGAAGAAACTACCTCCCAAGATTTTAAAGGATGAAAAACATATAAGGGTAGGCACAATGAAGGGGTGGAATAAACCTATAAAAATGAGGAAAAAAATTTAATTTCTAAAAAATAAATTGATAGAGCAAGTTGGTTGGGACAATAAAGAAAAATAAACTGGAGAGAATTTGCTCAGGCTGGACACTAGAACAATCTTGCAGCTAGATTTAGGGTATATTTTGATCTATTAGGAGAAGTTATACCCCAAATTTTTTAGAAGAAAAAACCTTATGTGTGAAAAAATATATAGTTAGATACAATGGAGGATAAAATATGACTATAATAATGAAGGTTCAAAATAGATTATTATTTTTTGTAAGGTATTTTATAAATAATCTAGTTTAAAAAATCATTAAAAGAGGAAAGGGTAAAATTTAAATAAATTAGCAGAAGAAAAAAGAAAAAAATATAACTGCAAGACTAAAGAATCATTGGGAGAAAGCCATGAATTCCTTGTTTTGCTTCCTCCTCCTCTGGAATTCCACTGTTCTCCTTAGTAATGAAGTTGATCTTGGCTGGGTTTTTTGTTGGTCTTCTGGGGAAGGGGTCTGTTTTATTGATTCTCAAGTGTCTTTGCCCAAGATGGATTTGTCCTGCCCTTACTAGAACTCCTCAGTGCACCCTCAGAGAAAAGTGCTTAATCAATGCCATCTTCCCGGCCTCTGGCCATGCTTGGAGAAAAGCGCTCTGTCACTCGCACTTGGAGAAAAGTCCTTGGTCATTCTCATCTCCCTGGCCTCTGGCCGTGCTTGGAGAAAAGAGCTCAATTACTCCCGTCTCCCTGGCCCTTGGCCGTGCTCCAAGCTCACCCTGCCTATGCCTGTTCAAAGTAACCGTGGGTTGAGAGCTCACTCCTCAGCTTTGTCTCTGTAGCCGGCTTCCCCACTCTAATACCTGTGAGTTCTGTGGCACTCAGATACCCCTGGTCCTTCTGTGACCCTGAGGGACCTGGGGCTATGCTGACCCCACTTGGGCTTCACTCTGGTTTAGCTGCTGGGGTGATATCTCTCAGTGGATCAAACTTTTAAAAAGTCCTGATTTTGTGCTCCGTTGCTCCACAGCTTGCCGGGAGCTGGCCCCTCCCCCAGCGGTCTACCTTCCCATTCTTTGGGTTCACTTTTCTGCCGGTTCTACCTTTCAGAAAGTGATCAATTTTCTGTTTCTAGAATTGTTGCTCTCCTTCTCCTTGATCTCCCATTAGATTTGAAGGTGTTTGCAATGGTTAGATAAGCTATCTAGCTGATCTCCTGCTACCTGATGTCGTCTCAGCCTGCTACTTCTCCGCCATCTTGAATCCTTCCACGGAATATGTGGTTTTTATTATGTTGATGTGTATTCTTTCTGTACCCAGTTTGGTGAGTATTTTTATTATGAAAGCGTGTTGAATTTTGTCAAATGCCTTTTCTGCATATATTGAGGTGATCATATGAGTCTTTATTGATCATTCTATTAATATAATGCATCACATTTACTGATATGTGCTGGTGAATTCAGTTTTGTAGCATTTTGTAGAGAATTTTTACATTTTTATTTATCAGGGATATTATCCAGTAGTTCTTTTTGTTACTGCTTTGTTTTTTTGTTTGTTTGTTTGTTTTTGTTTTGTTTTTTTTGTAGTGCTCCTGTCTGGTTTTGATATCAAGATAATGCTGGCTTTGTAAAATGTGCCTCGGAGTATTTCAACCTCTTCAACTTTTTGGGAAGGGTTTTAAAAGTATTTGTATTATTTCTCCTTAAAATGTTTGGTAGAATTCACTGTGGCAATCATCTGATTCTGGACTTTTATTTGTTAGAAGGTTTTTATTACAGATTCAATCTCCTTACCCGTTATTGGTCTGTTCACATTTTTTATGTCCTTATGATTCAGTCTTGATAGGTTGTATGTGCCTAGGAATTTGTCCATTTCCTCTGGCTTTTGATTCGCTGGCATTTAACTGTCTTTTATCCTTTATATTTCTGTGGTATCTGTTATAATGTCTCCTTTTTCATTTCTGATTTTATTGAGTCTTCTCTCTTTTTTCTGTTAGTCTAGCTGTCTTTTTTTATTTACCATTACCAAGTCTAATTTTATTTACCATTTAAAAAAAACTTTCTAGTTTTTTAATTCTATATTTCATTTATTTCTGCCCTAATTTTTATTTTTTTCCTTCCTTTTGCTACTTTTAATTTTACTTTGTTCATTCTGTACTTTTTTTGAGCTGTTATATTAAGTTCTTCATTTGAAATCTTTTTTTTATATATACATTTATAGCTATAAAATTTCCTTTTATAACTGCTTTGCTGCTTCTCATAATTTTTTGGTATATATTTTTTTATTTTCCTCAAGATGTATTTTTATTCCCACTTTGTCTTCTTTTTTTGATTTTTTTTGTTTGTTTAAAAGTGTGTATGTCTGTGTATTTGTAAATTTTCCAAATTTCCTTCTGTATTGATTTCTAGTTTCATATTATTTTGGCTGGAAATATACTCGATATGCTTTCTATATTATTGATTTTTGGGGGACTCTTGTTTTGTGGTTTAAAATGTGATCTATCCTAGGAAAATTTCCACGTGTGTTTGAGAAGAATATTTGTTATGATACTATTGCATGGAATATCCTGTAAATATGTAAGGTTCATTTGACATAGTTCTTGTTTGTTTGGTTGGTTGGTTTTGTTTGTTTTTTTGAGAGAGAGCAGGGCAGAGAGAATGAGCAAGGGGTAAGGGCAGACACAGAGTGAAAAGACCCCCTCCTGAGCAGGGAGCCCAATGTTGGACTCTATCTCAGGACCCTGGGATCACGACCTGAGCCAAAGGCAAAGGCTTAACTGACTGAGCCACCTAGTTGTCCAAGCATAGTGTTTAAATTCACTATTTTCTTATTGATTTTCTGTCTGGATGATCTATCCATACATAAGAGTGGGGTATTATTGTCCCCAGATACTATTGTATTGTTATTTATTTCTCCTTTTTGTTTTGTTAGTATTTGTTTTATATATTTATGTGGCTCAATATTAGGTAGTTGATTTTTACAATTACTGTATTGATGAATTGATGACACTTTTCTTATTGTATAATGAACTTCTTTGACTCCTGTGGTGAATTTTAGCTTATATAAACCCTATTTTGTCTGTTATAATTATTGCTACCTTTGTTTTATTTTGTTATCATTAGCTTGGAATATCTTTTTCCATCCCTTTACTCTCTGCCCATGTGTGTCCTTAAAGCTAAAGTGATTCTTTTATATGCAACATATTGTTGGATCTTGTGGTTTTTGTTTGTTTGTTTTTTTTTAATCTATTCTAGCCTTTCTTCTGCATGTGGCTGTACAATTTTCCTAACACCATTTATTGCAGAGGCTGTATTTTTTCCATTGGATATTCTTTCCTGCTTTGTCGAAGATTAGTTGACCATAGAGTTGAGGATCTATTTCTGGGCTCTCTATTCTGTTCCATTGATCTATGTGTCTGTTTTTGTGCCAGTACCATGCTGTCTTGATGATGACAGCTTTGTAATAGAGCTTGAAGTCCGGAATTGTGATGCCACCCACTTTGGCTTTCTATTTCAATATCCCTTTGGCTATTCGAGGTCTTTTGTGGTTCCATATAAATTTTAGAATTATTTGTTCCATTTCTTTGAAAAAGATGGATGGTACTTTGATAGGAATTGCATTAAATGTGTAGATTGCTTTAGGTAGCATAGACATTTTCACAATATTTATTCTTCCAATCCTGGAGCATGGAACATTTTTCCATTTCTTTGTGTCTTCCTCAATTTCTTTCATGAGTACTTTATAGTTTTATGAGTATAGATTCTGTGCCTCTTTGGTTAGGTTTATTCCTAGGTATCTTATGGTTTTGGGTGCAATTGTAAATGGGATTGACTCCTTAATTTATCTTTCTTCTGTCTTGTTCTTGGTGTAGAGAAATGCAAGTGATTTCTGTGCATTGATTTTATATCCTGACACTTTACTGAATTCCTGTACAAGTTCTAGCAGTTTTGGAGTGGAGTCTTTTGGGTTTTCCACATATAATATCATATCATCTGCCTTTCTACGTCTTTCAACTGGATTATTCCATTCACTTACAGTTAAAATAATTATTGATAGGTAAGGACTTAACTTGCTGTGTTTTTCAGAGGTAAACAACTTCAGACAATCTCGTCACCACAACATAGCAATGAATAGAAATCATACATGCTCTGTAATGTACATACAGATGAGATAGAAGGGGATGGGTGTTAATATATGCAGAATCTTTATTAATTACATTGTAAAACATAATATGGAAAAACAGAATACAATTTTAGAAATACCCAGGTCACCATCATTGTTTTATTTTTATATGTGTAGATAAGGAGTTTAGTAAACAATCCATGACTATTCAACTTCTTATATTTTGAAAATTTTAGCAAAAGTAACAAACCTAGCAACTAGAAAATTGTATCTATCTGCAAAATACAGCTTTGCAAGCATGGTAGAGAAAAAGCAAAACAAAATAAGTAAGAAAAGTTTAACATTTCACAAGAGTTTTACTTTTATTTTTTAATTTATTATTTTTTATTTTTCATTTATTATTTTCTTTTATTTTCTACTTTATTTTAATGAAAATGTCATGACCATAACATAAAGCAGAATTAAACCAACATGAGAAATTATTTTTTCATGAGTTATAATAAACTAGCTTGGTGATAAATTAAAAAATTATATTACAAACTCCAGTGTTCTTGCAGTAAGTATCACTTCATAAACAAATGAGTCAGGAGCCATAAACTAATGATGATTCTAAATGTTATTTAGAGAGACATTCTGTTCTTAATATATTTCAAATATTCTACACAAGGCAAAGTGGATCCAAGTAATCTGTAGGCAAAATAAGATTTTAGAGAAGTATATATTTCCAACAGTATTTATAAAATATTACCTTTATGTAAGGCATCATCCTGGACTTTGTGGAAAACATACAAAGGAGTAAGAAGTGGCCCTTCAAGAAACATATACAATATCAAGGTTTAACATGAAGCAGCATGTCTTCTCTAAGTAAAAAAACATTGTACCAACTGACTTTACTGAAACTTTATATTTATTGCTCTCATTTTAGGTCATATTGTCCTTCTGCATGCAGGCTGCTATAACAGACATGATATAGACTGAATAGCTTATAAAGAACAGGAATTTATTTCTCACAGTTCTAGAACTGAGAAGTTCAAGATTAAGGAATGGGCAGATCCAGGGAGAGCCCACTTCCTCATAGATGGCTATCTTCTCACTGTAAACGTACATGATGAATGAAGCAAGAGAGCTCTCTGGGGTCTCCTTTAAAAGGACTGTAATCCCACTTATGACCTAATCACCTCCCAAGGGCCCCTATGTTTTAATACTATCACTTCCAGAGTTAGATTTCATAATATGATTTTGGGAGACACAAACATTCACACCATAGTATATATAAACAAAAAAAAAAGACACAAAAACAACAAACAGCAAAAATTATTTTAACTACCTATTATTTTCAACTATATAAAATTTTAATTTGTTTCTATATAATATTAAATAACTCATTTGAGTGATTCACTTATATCCAATGCATCTGAGTGCAATTAAATTTGCTTACCCAACATATCCAGCAGCATATTTCTTCAGACTATCCCATTCCCCACCTTACAGGATTTACCACAATTAGAAGATAGGGGATAGAGGATAGATAGATAGATGTATACATAAACACACTTGTACATACACATATGCATATTTTTTCCTGTTAATGATACTCATGCAAATAAAATTTAAGCTCAAGGAAACCTGTCTTGTTTTTACTTAATATCCAGTTTTTAGTCAACATCCAAAACCAAATAATCCAATAAAAACATGGATAGAAGACATGAACGAGTGTTTCCCCAAAGAACACATTCAAATGTTCGGTAAATACATGAAAAGAGGTCCATCATCATGTATCATCAGGAAATTGCAAAGCAAAACTAGAAAGAGATACCACCTCACACCTGTCAGAATGGCTAAAATCAACACTACAAGAAACAAAAGATGTTGGAGAGGATGTGAAAGAGTAACACTTGTGGGGGATGCCTGGGTAGTTCAGTGGGTTAAGCCTCTGCCTTCAGCTCAGGTCATGATCTCAGGGTCTTGGGATCAAGTCCCACATCGGGCTCTCTGCCAGGCGTGGAGCCTGCTCCCTCCTCTCTCTCTCTACTTGTAATCTCTCTCTGTCAAATGAATAAAATATTAAAAAAAAAGAAAAAGTAACAATTGTGAACTGTTGGTGGTAATGCAAACTGATACAGCACTACTGGAAAACAGTATGGAATTTCCATAAAATTTAAAAATATAATTCCTTTGTGATCCTGTATTGACCCAATGAATATAAGAAAACTTATTCAAAGGGATACCAGCACACCTATGTTTATAGCAGCATTATTTATAAAGCTAAGATATGGAAAGACCCCAAGTATCCATCAATTGATGAATGAATAAAGAATAAGTGATATGTATATAAAATGGAATATTATTCAGCCATAAAAATAGTCTGAAATCTTGTCATTTGCAATAATATGGATGGAACTAGACAGTATAATGCTAAAAGTGAAGTAAGTCAGTCAGAGAAAGACAAATACCTTTACTCATATATGGAATAAAAGAAACAAAACAAACCAGCAAAGGGGAAAATAATAAGACATAGAAAGAGAAACAAAGCAAGAAACAGACATTTCATTACGGAGAACAAACTGATGGATACTTGAGGGGATCTGAAAGGAGTGATGGATTAAATAAGTGATGAGGGTTAATTAGGGCACTTGTCATGATGAGCATTGAATGTTATATATTATATTGTACACATGAAACTAATACAACTGTATATGTTAACTAACTGGATTTCAAATGAAAACTTTTTAAAAATACCCAGTTTTTAGCTCACATTCTGGCTTACAAAAGGGATTTAGTCAGGAATTTGGAGATGAGTTAATGAACAAATAAAGGGGTGAACAGGCAGTTGTTAGATAAAATTACTATCCTTTCTGGCACGATCTTATACCTTTTAACTAGAATTATTTTTAGCACTTCAGACTATTCCTATTTTATTTTGAGTTTGTAATATTAAGTAATATTGAGTCTGTAATATTAAGAAGTGGAATATAGAATCAGTTCCTTTGGGATGAATTTGTTCCATATTTGACTTCCCACTTAAGGGAAAATAAGAGTGCCTTCTAATAGATTTTAAATAGAAAATGACAACAGAAGCTTATACAAGATTAGAAAATGGGAAATTTCATTTAGATAAGCAATAATTTCAAAGTCATCTTCTTAATATAAAGAATTTACCTCTGTAATTATAGCGAGTCTGGTCGTAGTTTAATGGCAACAAAACTTCAATTTAGAAGTATGGTCTACCAATTATTAATACATTTGGAAATGGTGTGTCATCTTCACTCCACTTGTCTCACTAAAACGGTGAGCCAAAAAAGTAGGTCCAAGCTGATTACTATGGTCAAAATGGGTTGCTTTTGCACTTGGTAAAGAAGCAGTCATATTTTGGAAGAAGAAACTGAGGCTATTAATATTTTCAAGTTATTTTCAGAAAAGGAAAGAAAGGATAATCTAAGCTAAATCCAAAATCTTACACAAGGCAGCAGGAGAATGATCTTTTCCCAGATAAAGGGTTTTTCAACTTAGCCATGTTAGGAGGAAAAAGAGATGAGACATTGTGGACTTGACTAAGGTTTGTACACTGTTCAAAAAGTTTTCAAAATAACGTGTATTATTTTTCTTCTTTTAGTTGAGACAAAACAAACAAACAAACAAACAAAAAACCACTAATGAGCTTACTCTTAAAAGGAGGTAAACAAGAAACTAGCAAAGATTGAGTGTTAGGTATTGTCTCCCGCCTTTTTTTTTTTAATTATGTTATGTTAGTTACCGTACAATACATCATTAGTTTTTGAAGTAGTGTTCCATGATTCATTGTTTGTGTAAAACACCCAGTGCCCCATGCAATATGTGCCCTCCTTAATACCCATCACCAGGCTCACCCATCCCCACACCCTTCTCATCTTTAAAACCCTCAGTTTGTTTCTTGGAGTCCATAGTTTTTCATGTTTCATTTCCCCCTCCAATTCCCCCACTTCATTTTTCCTTTCCTTCTCCTAATGTCCTCCATGCTATTCCTTAGGTTACACAAATAAGTGAAACCATATGATGATTGAATTTCTCTGCATGACTTATTTCACTTAGCCTAATCTCCTCCAGTCCCATCCATGTTGATGCAAAAGTTGGATATTCATCCTTTCTGATGGCTGGGTGATATTCCATTGTATACATAGATCACATCTTCTTTATCCATTTGTTTGTTGAAGGGGATCTTGGCTCTTTCAACAGAATGGCTATTGTGGACATTGTTGCTATGAACACTGGGGTGCATATGGCCCTTCTTTTCAGTAAAATAGAGCTAGCCTATGACCCAGCAATTGCACTACTGAGTATTGACCTCAAAGATACAGATGTAGTGAAAAGAATTAGGTATTGTTAAAGCACAAATGCAGGGGATAGAAGTTACGGTACAGAAGAGGGAAGGGCAACCGTATGGCAGAGTAGAATATTTTAGCTCAGAAAGAAATTAGTCATATCCAGATATTGTGAGGCATGTGGGGTTGGCAGGGAGATCATGAAAAATCATGAGAGCAGAGAGAGAAAGTGGACCAGGCAGGAGAGTTTTATAACATTTTAACATCTAAGGTAAGCATATGAAATGCAGAATAGGGAAAGAAATAAAAGTTTTTATAAGACTCAATACATAAGGAAAAACGTGGAGGACACTGGGAGATGGAGAGAAGTGTGCTGGGGGAAATTGGAGGGAGAGACAAACCATGAGAGACTGTGGACTCTGAGAAACAAACTGAGGGTTTTGAAGAGGAGGGTGGCAGGTGGTTCGGTGAGCCCAGTGGTGGGTATTAAGGAGGGAACTTATTGCATGAAGCACTGGGTGTGGTGCATAAACAATGAATTTTGGATCACTGAAAATAAATTAAAAGAAAAAAAAAGACTGACTACAGACATGGACCTCAGTGTAACACAGATATGGAACTCACTGTAAAACCAGCCACTTCCCACCAACACACACACACTATGATAATAATAAATAATAATGCAATTAAGAAAATTGCCTGCCAAATAATTTTTCCTCTTTTTTATTATTATTATTATTATTTTTATTTTAAAGTTTTTATTTAAATTCCAGTTAGTTAAAATAAGGTTAATATTAGTTTCAGGTGTACAATATAGTGATCAACACTGCCATACAATGGCTTAAATATAAAAATGAAAAAAAAATTTTTAAATATTTTATTTTTAAACAATCTCTACACCCAAGGTGGATTTCAAACGTACAACCCCAAGATCAAGAGTTACATGTTTTACTGACTGATCCAGCCAGGCACCCCAACAAATAAAAATTTTATAAAATTGTTGAATTTGTGGGAGTCTCACTTGTTCAGTCATTTAAGTGTCTGCCTTTGGCTCAGATCATGATCTCAAGAGACCTGGGATTGAGCCCCATATTGCTCATACTCTCTATCTCTCTCTGGCTTTTGCTCTCAAATAAATAAAATATATTTTTAAAAACTTGTTGAGTTTGTTTAATTAATTTTAAACTAGTAGACAGAGATGAAGATAAAGTATGATGTCATGGCAGGGAAAAATAAGACTTACACGTTTTAAAAATAAAATGTGCAATGCAAGTTACATTACTTCTTTTATCACCACACTGGGACTTTCCCTACTGAATTGTTGTAATGTAAGGACCTATTTTATATTTTTATATTTTAGCAAGAGGCTTTCATTGAGGTTAAACAAAAACGTTGTTTAACCCTTAAACTGTCCTTGCTCCCCTTCTCCCAGGGGATTCACTTAAAAACAAGTCCCGGAAATCAGCTCCAGGGAACAAAGCCTATATACAAGGGTGGGTCAGGCCAGGTGGAGACATCAATCAGCGGGGTGGGGGGGTCCATACTGTCTCCCTAGATACTAAGGAGTATGCCCCACTCCTCCGCCCTTTGGGAACCTTTTTGGCACCAATCCTAATCAAGGTGTAATAGGCTGGGTCAAATGTCTATACTAGGGTAAATTGTACCTCAATTGGTCACCTAGCCTCACTGTGGAATTTCCTTGTGTGTGTTAAAATCTCATTGGTCACCTGTGCATGGCCAGGCCTGACCGCATGGCCTTTGCCCTTAAAAACGAGACTGTGAAACAGGGAAGGGTTGCCTTCTCTCGTAAGAGGTGTGGCCCTGAACGTTCGGTTAGATTCTTGATGCTTGGCGTGAAATAAAGCTTTGCTTGACCTTCGCTTTATATCAGTCTCTCTCCTTTAATCACAGACCCATTATTGGGGCATAACAGTATTAATCTTATAGTTATAAGTCCACAATGCATCCATCATCCATCCTATCCCTTAACATTCCCCTTTGGACAGACCCATGATCTTGAACAAGCCTAATTTTATAGTGCCTTGTAGGAGATTTTTGCTGCTGCCTAAATTGCCTACTTTCCTCTCACCATCACCACGGAAATTGGGTCCACTGAAACAAAGGGGTAGTGTAAGAAATTAACAACTTCCATAAATCTCTTTAAATAATAAAGTATAAGACAGTGATACCTTTTTTTTTTCTGCCACATAACCAATTCTTGCAAGAATAAGGTCATATAAGAGAATTTACAACATATGCTAGCATTATCCTACTGGACCCAGATCATTTGTTTCTCTGTCTCTGAGAAATGTAGTTATTTACATGACTGAAACCTACAAATTGTTTGATATGACTACTAATATCACCTACATTATTTTAAAGCCTGTTTAAGGCTTCTGAAATACATAGGTTTTGTGAACACTTATTAAGCATCTTGTATATATTAAACACTTTTAAAATCTCTGCTTAAAAAAAAAACTCTACCTCAATGGAACTTTAAGTCTGAAAAAGATACAGGCAATATACAAGGCAACAGATAGAATAATTACATATTTGATTATATACTCCGAGGATGTCACATTAAATTGATGTGAAATGATGAGAAGGATCTGAATTTCTTGTCAAAATTTTTTGCCTTAAAAAGAAATTGATATTTAGGGAATGTTTTACTGAAAGAGGTCCTGTGTCAACCAAAAATGTTAAACCATTATCTGACTAAATTTTCCAGTTGTGATCATTGCTTTGTTTAGCTGTCTTATATTAAGACTGAATTTAGAAATTCAGTCTCAGATTTCAGTAAGTTTTTTTTTTAAGATTTTATTTATTTATTAGAGAGAGAGAGAGTGGGCGGGGAGGGGCAGAGGGAGAGGAAGAACCAGACTCCTTGTTGAGGAGGCAGCTGATGCAGGACTGGATCCTAGTACCCTGGCATCATGACCTAAGCTGAAGGAAGACACTTAACCAACTGAGCCACCCAGGCACTCTAGACTGTAAACTTCTTAAAGGTAAAAAAGTTTATTCTTCTAGTAGTTCCACAGACATTTCTAACATCCATAAGAAAGCATGTATTGATGTAAAATGCCAGCAAATCAAATTATTTAAAAAAGAAATAAAGAAAGATAAGATATATCTGGATAAAGAGAAAAACAGAAAATCTAAGAATACATTGAATTATTAGAGCAAAGAGTGGAGGAAGAGAAAATAAATATGAAATAGAGATTTCCACTAAAAGAAAAAAATTGAATAAGGCAGGAGATTTAGAAAATTATTATGACAGACTTGAGAAAAAAATAAAATAGCAATTTTTAGAAAATAGCAATGAATGAAAACGTAAATTGTTCCTACCTCTATAATATTAGCTGTTTGTTGTTGTTGTTGTTGTTAATTTACCTATTTAAGCTAATAAACAAATAAAGGATTTAGGGATAAGGTTTCATTTAGGGATAAGGTTTCTATATATATATATATATATTTTCCATTTAGGGATAAGGTTCCTATATATATAGATATAGATATTTATATATATATCTATATCTATATTTATATCGATATCTATATATATATATATATATTTTGTTAGAAAATGTGTCACAGAAAGTGTTTAAACTTTAAGATACAGATGCAACATGTAACGAACTACATTGTTTGAACGTCTAATTTGTAAATGCTGTTAGAGGAAACTTGGGGGAAATGTCCTTATGTGGTTGTGTTTCTGGAACTAAGTATATTTATTAATAAGGAATAGTTTAAAATTATGAAATGACCAGGAGTGGACAATTTTCCTAATCCTATCAGCTCTTTGCAGCTCTCTTATTAGCCCCCTAGGAATATCAGCTTTATTTATCTAATTAAATTTTATATTAATGTGCTTTTGACTTTTGGCCTTTCTCTTCCTTCTGTTCTTTTTTTCCCCCTAAATTACATGTTTCTGTTTATCAGCTACTATAAATTCTTTGATATGAATTCTCAACATCAATTTACTAACTCCAGAGATGAAGCATCATCAATATTTAGAAGCTAAGAATACAAAGCCTTGGGCATCTGGATGGCTCAGTCAGTTAAGCATCTGCCTTCAACTCAGGTGGTGATCCCAGGGTCGTGGGATGGAACCCCAGGTTGAACTTTCTGCTCAGCTGGGAGCCTAATTTTCCCTCTCCCTCTGCCTGCAGCTCCCTTTGCTTGCATTCTCCCTCTCTTTGTCAACTAAATAAAATAAAATAAAATAATGTAACTAATACATTTATTTATTTATTAAAATGCAATTATTACACAATACATAATGTATATCATAATTATAATAATGATTAAATAATTTATTAAATATTTATATCAAATATATCAATTTAATTAAATAAATATTTTTTAGAATTTAAAATATTTCAAATTTAGATTAATTATTAAATCATTAATTTAATAAATAAATATCTAAAAGTGATTAAATAAAGTAATTTATTTATTAAAATGAATAAAATAATATTGTCATTATCTGAGCATGTATTTTAAATAGTCTTATTATAAAAACCATCTAATAAAGTCTAAATACATTGAGTTCAGATATTTACACAAGTTAACCCAGACACTCAACCCACAGACAGTTTCAAAACATTTGTTTTTATCTACTACTCAAAATACGATTGTAATGTATTTATTTATAACTTTGACATAGCAAGGAAACTTGGAGGAAAAGGAGACATTTGATTTTAATATTTGAAAATTATTTTGTTGATTTAAACAAAATAAGAACCTTAACACAGAAACATTTCTTCTTAAATAACACTGTGAAGTTTCTGAGTCACATTCTATTAAAAGTGCTGATAAAATGGCCTCAGTTACTCATTTAAATTATCAGCTGAATGGGTAACAAATGAAGTAGAGAGCTTTTTAATTATTTATGAATGTATTGCTTGTGGATGGAGTGCCACATAGAGTTACCTCTCTTTTTGGCTTTGTTTTGTGAGCAGCAGTGGAAACTATGAATGAGATTAAACATAAGGACATTCACAGAAATTCTTAATGAACTTCTGGGGAAGGGCAATAAGTGCAAGGAAAAACTGCAGCAAGACTAATTACAAATTTCAAGTGGTCATCGCTTAATTATAGAAGCTTTTAAGTTCAAGTAATATATCTTTTTTATGAGCCTATCATATTGTATTAATTACCACAAACTGCACTCTTGAACACTTATCTTTTCACATATTTCTTATTCTTAGTACTTAAAATTACCCTTATGATTGATAAGTAATGGATTTTACTGACAATGCATTTATTTACATAAATAAATAATGCTGTTTATATATATATATAAACAATTGAATATGTGTATGTGTTCAATGAAATTTTTTTTTCAAATTAACATCTTAATTCTACCACATTGGTTACAAATAGATATAGACTTTATAGATTCATCAAATATTTTATTCTCAAATTTATATGTCCTTTGTGAAGTAAATGAAACTGTATATATTAAATATAATCCTATCACATGTAACAGTTACTAGTGCATCCCAGGACATACATAGGTCAGGTCCTACTCAAGGCATCATGGATAACTGGATTTAACTTTCTATCCTAGGAGTCTTCTGTATATTTCTGTGGCTTTTATACTACAATCAGGAGGAAGAATTCTTTTGCTAAAAGCTTCCAAATGACTATGTGAGTAGATTATTTGTAGACTAGTGATATAATATTATAGTTTAATATGTAAAGCATGATAAAATAAAATGCTATTGCCATATTTAATTTGTTCAGTAAAGCATTCATTTAGTTATCAAGCATGCATTTTCTTTTTTTTAAAGATTTTATTTATTTATTTGACAGACAGAGATCACAAGTAGACAGAGAGGCAGGGAGAGAGAAAGGAAGGGAAGCAGGATCCCTGCTGAGCAGAGAGCCTGATGTGGGGCTCTATCCCAGGACTCTGGGATCATGACCTGAGCAGAAGGCAGAGGCTTTAATGCACTGAGCCACCCAAGAGCCCCAAACATTCATTTTCTTTATACAGAAGAGATAGAACAATATTATATAGTAGAAAATACAGTAAATAATCTAGAAACCTTGATTATTTTGTTTTGGCAATTTTAGAACATAAAATTAGCTAAAGCTCAAGTGCAAGTTATATTTGTATCATAGGAGGAAAAGTTAATTAAAAGTTTGTTTATTACCATAGTTTAACACTTCAACAAAATGATAACGAGTCAAAAATTAATGAATATATGAAGTATACAATAAAAACAATAATCTTGAGTGTATGTGACTCACTGTAGGTATTGATAGGCTAGAAATCAAAGGGAAAGTATCTATAGGGTTTGTTCAGTTCCATGCTCATCAGATTAATAGGCTTTCTCATATTGCTTCCTTCACCACATTAATTTGTCTAATGAAGTTTTCAAGAGTTAAAGACAGTGATAGGTTCATGGCTGGAGAGAAGGTACAGAATCTAAGATAGTTCAGCAGTGCTTATTATTTAAGAGAAAGACAGCATGGCAGGTGAGGGGTGGAAGGAAAGGGATAAGAAGAGAGAATCTTAAGCAACCTCCTTGCCCAGCACAGAGCCTATAGGGGCTTCATCTCATCGCCCTGAGATAACAGCCTGAGCTGAAATCAAGAGTCAGATGCTTATCTAATTGAGTCACCCAAGTGCACCATTTTTTCCCTGTATCTTTATTTTCATCTCTTTCTGTAACTGAGTTTCCCTTCAAAATCAGGACTTGCATACACAACCTAAATAATTATTTTGGGATTTGATCACGTGGAAGAGGAGAGAATGAGAAGAGCTAAGTGGTCCAGGAGAAACATATATGAGTTCAGACTGAGTGGATTATGATTGTGGACAACTGAGCATCAATCCTAATGCACATAATACATCTCAGAATTATTTTCCTGAAACAAGAAAGAATCTGTTTAACCCACTGGCTTCTGCATACTATCCACAGTGGTTAAAATTCATCCCAGAAGTAATTAATGTCCCTGACTTTACTTTTACTGGGCATGAGAGAGGAGCTGAGTGGGCTTGGTCAGTGTCCCACCTAATGAAAGGCAGAGCAGATTCAGGCAAAAAAAAAAAAAAAATTATTAGTTCTTTCCAAATTAGATTTAATGGGATTCTATTTTTCATTCATGAATTCATTTTACATTTTATATTTTATCGATTTTTCTAAGCTTTGGCCAATATTCACTGCATTTTTGAATAGCTTTTATCTATTATTGTAAATCATTTTTCTGCTACATTTGTTTAGTCATGGTTATCCATTTCTTCTTCCAAGTTTTTCAGATATGTGATATCAATTTCCAAATAAATTATTTAAAATGTTTATTTTTTATACTAAACTTCTATGAAAAACATTGATATATGTATTATGGCATATTGTTCCCCTTTCAACTTATTTTTTAAAATGTGAATGTGCCTTGGCAAATATATATTGTTTCTTTTTATGTTTATGTAGATTCTTCATAATTTTCCCAAGTTCATTGGCTTATGGTTTATATTTTTTTAATAATTTTCCTACTGCCAATTAATAGATTTTTTTCCATTACATTGTCTAAGTTGCTATTGCCATTATAAGTAAAAAGCATCTGGAAATCTATATCCCTGTCCAGTTTCCTCAAATCACTCATTATTTTCAGGATCTAGTTGGATTTTCTTACAGGTTCCAGCTGGACAAGCTTTTGAACTGGTGCTAATTATTATTTCTGTTTCTGACTTCCTGCATTTACCAGCTTAGGGATCATTTTTAACAATTATGATGAAATGAGGCATCATATTCTTATTCTCAACTTCATTAATAATGATATTAGTGGAACATGTCCTACAAGATAATAATAGATACATGTAAAATAATTTCATTGACCAAAAAAGTGGTGGAAAATGTAAATAAAACACAGTGGCAACCAACTAGTCATTTCAAGTTGAGCTATTTTTTTCCCCCTTTATCTCCCTGTCTCTTTAATTTCCTGTAGCACATTCCTACAAAGTATTTTAAGGTGTTTTATATGCACATACATAGAGATCATCATGGAGTCTAAATCTAATAATTCCTTGTCAGTTTTAAATATTTTAAGTATTGTTCATTCCTATGTCAGTTGTCTATTAACTTTTTCTCCACACTGTACTTAATTGCAAGGAAATATTTAATTTTAATATAAATTAATTAATCAAGTTAATAAATATTTTTGCCTTATGGATTTATCTTTGATGCTTATTTCTTAATTTTTTTAACTTTTAAAATTTTATTTATTGAGAGAGAGATAGAGAGAGAACAAGAACAAGCAGGGGAAGCTGCAGAGGGAGAGGGAAAAGAAGAAGCAGGTTCCCCACCAAGCAGGGAGTCAAGCTCAGTCTCAGGGCCTTGGGATCATGATCTGAGGTGAAGGCAGAGGCTTAGCTGACTGAGCCACTGAGTCTAATTGTTATCTTTGATATTTAAGGAAATACTTTATCATCTCTAATTGATCCCCTATGTCACAAATACAGTTTTCTCTATGGTGCTATTAATTTTATTGTCTTAAAATTAGACTCTTTTTCTAGAAGCATTTTTAATCAGTCTCTTAGGTCTATAATTTAGTTTTTATACATTTCATTTAGTATTTTATTATATCTTCATAATCTCTGAGTATTCCTGACCAGTACTCATTGGTCAAATCTTTTTTATTAATCTATTCCACAAATTTGTTTGTTTCTATAATATTTTGTTATTACTGCTGTCGTTCTTAGGTTTTGCCTTTATATTCTTTTGTTTTGTTTTGTTTTTTTGTTTTATGCTTTGGTGTTTTTGTTGTATTGTTTTATTTTCCTTTTGAATTAATAAAATTAAACCTTTAGATTTCCTTAATACGTTTAACTATTGTCACTTATTTTCACAAATGATATTACCATAGTACGGTAATTCTAAATATTTCTGAATTAGCTGTATTATTTCTTTTTAGGTATAAAGTTAACTTCCAGTTACATGGACTTAATATTTTGATCATTATATTCTAGTTTTATTGCCTTATCATTGGAAAATATAGCCTGATGCTTAACTCTAGGGAATGATGTGGGAGAGCTAGGTTCTTGTCTCTTGGAGTCAAAGAAGGAATCTTGTGGGCAATGGAGAATGAGTAAGTGATAGAAGTTTATCAAGTGAATATATAGAAAAAGCTCTCACAACTAAGAGGGGTCCCCACACAGTTAACAATGAGTGCCTTCAGGGTTTATTTTTTATAAAAAGGTAACCAGGCAACTTTAATCCTTTTAACATCTCTATCAATAACTCCAATGGCTTACCTCCTTTTTAGGGTCTGATTATTCTTTTTTGGTTACAGGTGATTATCATAGAGACACCCACCCCACATGACCCACCCCATACACCTATGGCAGGGTGGTCCTCCATCCCACATGCCTAGATCAGGGTGCTCTCCCCTGGGGTAGGGTGGTCCAATTTATCTCTTTACTCTGGTTTTCCCACACCACATTTTGGGGATTTCTGAGAACCTGTTCACAAAGTTCCCTATGGATCTCTTCCTCCCTAGCCCGTTACTCATTTTGAGAGTTGATATTACCATTGTACTGTAATTCTAAAAATTTCTGAATTAGCTGTATTATTTCTTTTTAGGTATGAAGTTAACTTCCAATTATATGAATTTAATATTTTGGTCATTGTTTTCTAATTTTATTGCCTTATTCTTGGAAAATATAGCCTGATATTTAACTCTAGGAATTTATTGGCATATACTTCTGGCCTAAATAATGGCCTGTTTGTGTAAATGTTCAACTTATGCTTACATACTTACTGAAGACTATTGTTTTGGGGGTCAGGATGGCTACATTTATTAATAGATCAGGACTATTAGATTCTCTAAATTTTGATGTCTCTTAATTTAATCTAATTAAATTATCAGTTAATGAAAGAGGTTAAATTGTTTACGTACTACTGCATCTAAACTTATCAAAGTCTTTTGCCATAATTAGACAAGTATGTCATCCTGTTTTTATACCAAGTCTTACATTAAAAAAAATCATACTATCTAAAATATTATTTCTTTATTATTATTATTTATTTTTATTTTTATTTTTAAAGATTGTATTCATTAGGGTACCTGAGTGGCTCAGTCAGTTAAATGTCTACCTATAGCTCAGGTCATAATACCCGGGTCCTGGGATAGAGCCCCGCAGGGGGTTCCCTGCACAGTGGGGTGCTTCTCCCTCTCCCTCTGTTATTCCCCCTACTGTGTGCATGTTTTTCTTTTCTCTCTCTCTCTCAAATAAATAAGTAAAATTTAAAGATTATCTCTCTCAAATAAATAAGTAAAAATTTTTTTCTCAATGGGAGGGAGAAGCAGACTCTCCACTGAGCAGGGAGCCTGATGCAGGGCTCAATACCAGGACCCTGGGATCATGACCTGAGCTGAAGGCAGACACTTGAACCGACTAAGTCACCCAGGCACTCCAGTTGTTTATTTATTTATTTATTTATTTATATTATGCATATGTTTTATCTCTCTTTTCTTCAAGTCTTTTTTTCTATCTTTTTACTTTTTTCATAAGACTGAATTATTTCAAGATGACTTGGTCATCCTCTTTTCCCCAACCCCATAGGTCATAGAGTACATATTAATTGTTAAAATAATATTAGTATTTAAGTGCTGCCTACACAAATTAAGGCAAATTATCTGTGGTCTGTATTCCTGAAAATATTTTTTTTATTATGCCTTCCTATTCCAATGACATTTTATAAGGATCTAAAAGTTTACATTTGTGATTATTTTTTTCAAGATAATTAAGCCATTACTTCATTCTTTTTTATATCTGATGTTATTTAAAATTTTTCTGTCAGTCTGATTCTTGTTTCTTTATTAATGAATTATATTTTTTCTCTCTAACACTTATGATTTTTTTTTTGTTTGTTTTTGGTATGTATGCCCTAGTTTGGGATTTATAGAGTCAACTATAGTTATGAATATTTTCTTTCTTTTCTTGTATGTAAGTTTTAATCCAGTGTCTTGACTATTTTATGCTTGAGAAATAGATGTACATTAATATTCAAATATTTCTTTCCTTTTTTCTTCTTTCGTTTTAAAAAAAAGTCATTTAATTTATTTTATTTAAAAAATATTTATTTATTTATTTATTTGGAGTAGAGAGAGAGAGAGAGAGGTCATGAAGAGTGGCTGATTATATACTTTCAATTTGGGAGGAGGTTAGGGATAGCACAAGCCTCCAAGGTATTTTATAAACAAGGTTTCCAGGACCTTGAGGGGGCTAGCTATTGTTAGGGAAAGGTCATTTATTATGATTTAGTAAACACTCAGGGAAGAGACTCTTCTGATGTGTATCAGTGGGTATATGCTTGGGAGATGATTGCCAATGTATATCTTGAGGGAAGGGGTGGGGAGTAGAGATAAAGAAGTTTCCAAAGTAATTTTTACATGTGAAAGTAGATTTTCAGTGTCCTGGGGGGTGGACTAAGAATGCTTTTTGCCCTGAGTGGACGTGTCCACATTGAAGCAGCTGAATCCCCAGAGGAACTTCAAAGACTTGTCAACAGGCTTGAGTAGTAAGGAAATCTAATTTTTTCTCTAGCTTTTGTTCCACACACATCACCTACATCTTACACCTCTTTTATATTGATAATTTTAATGCTTTGCTGGTATCCAGATGACTATATCCTTAAGTGACTTCTTATCTCTATCGAACCCATTACGTATTCTATCCATTGTATCCTTAATTCAACTAGATTACATATATTTAATCTATTAGTACCAATAGGTTCTTATTCTTGTTTTTATTTCAAAATCTTTCCTTATTTCCTTACACTATTTATTGGGTATATTTTAAATCCCTGATATACTCACTTATTATATATAAGCTGTCAACCTTATTCTTATTTTGAGGTAGCTATATCTTTTTGGGTTTTAGGACATCATACCAACAATGCCAAATAATTTTCAGACAACAGCAGAGTCTCCAAGAATTCAACTAAATTCTGACACTATCTACCTGAACATAGTGTAAGATTTCATCAGTTAAGGGATCAGTCCTCCAAGACTATCTCCAACCCCACCTCAGATGCCAGTCTCACTGTAGGCCCCAGGTTATTACCTGTGCTTGTGACTGAGCAACTATAGGTTGGAGGTCCCAGTGGCCTACTTCTTACGATCTTTTAATTTGCTACAGGAACTCACAAAACTCAGAAATATACTTAATTTATATTTGCCAGCTTATTAAAAGATATAATAGAGGATTTAAATCAATAGCTAGATAAAGAAGTACACAGGGCAAGGTATGGAGAATGGGCACAGAGCTTCTATTACCTTCTGTAAGACTGTCACTCTTCCTGCCTTTTCATACATTTAACAAACTAAAAGCTTTCTGAACCCAGTCCTTTCAGGTTTTCTGTGGAGGCTTCATGACATAGTCATGACTGACTAAATCATTGTCATTTGCTGATCTAATCTCCAGCTCCTCTTCCCTCTTCAGATAACCCTGAATTGGGGGGAAGGGGAGGCATGTTGGGCAAAAAGTTATAAAGGCTTTCACCAAGTGGTTGGTCCTTCAGGCAAACAGCCCTTGCCGTTGAGTGAGGTCTGAAGGTCACTTCATTAACATAACAAAACACACCTCTCTCACCCTTGTCACAGGAAATTTCAAGAGTTTTAGAAGCTGTGAGTCAGTAACTGAAAGACCCGCGGATCCCCTTACCCAAGAATCCAACACTGCCACTGGATGCAATCAGCAAGAGGTTCTTTATTGTTACGCAGGCGCCTGCGGGTGGTCAGCGCACGCCTGCGGGTGGTCAGCAGCTCCTGCTAGCTGAGCACACCCGGCTGTGGTGGCGCCGGGTTTTTATAAACAGGTACAAACAAGTTTTGGGTGGGGCGCAACTGATTGGTTGACAGTTAGAACTTTTGAAAAAGGCATACGTGGAGTTTGCTGATTGGCTCTAAGGACCCACGCGCGGGAAGAGAGAGGCGGGAAGAGAGAGGCGGGAAGGGGGAACAAGCTGATTGGTTCTGAGGGCCCGCGCGCGGGAGGAGAGAGGCGGGAAAGGGGAACAAGAAGGGGGAAGGTAGGAATGCCATCATGGCATCTCTATTATTTCTATAAGCCAAGCGGTTACAGAAGGGCAAAAGAGCGATTAATAAGCAATTAATAACCTAATTAATAACCTGGTCTATACCTAAAAGCCAGCGGTTTACAGAAAAGCAAACAAGCGGTTAGTTATCCTATCTATCTTCTAGGGGAGGAGTCTTTCATTCCCCCCTTTTTCTTTATCATGGATAGAATCTTCTATCCATTCGTCTTGTTCTTGCATGTCCTGCCCTTGCATTGAGCTAGTCCGGGGCTCTGTTTGTTTGAGGAGTTGGTATCGCTGTGTCAGTACCATAGTCTGAACAACAGACAGGCGATCTTTAATGAACTGTACTAACCTGTTTAAGACACAAGGACCAAAAGTTAGAATTAGTAACAGAATGATGAGAGGGCCCGTTATAGATGACAACAGAGTAGTAAGCCAAGGCAATCTGTTGAATCAGTTTTCGCGGTGGAGAAGGGTGAAGAGGGGGTGCAAGGCATCAGCCCCTTCTCCATCCTCAGCCAGCCTCCTGCTCCTTCATCATTTCCCCCTGAACAATTTTGACTCTTAAATCTTTAAGGTGGTTGAAGGTGGAAGGTCTCATCTTCTGTAACTTCTTCCTGCTGAATAGGGGCGTAGAGCTGTCCCTACCTACTGGGGTCAATATTGATCAGTGGAGGAATGTATAGGGGAGTTACGAAAGGCGGAGGCAGCCGAATCCAGCGCTGACAGTGAAGAGGCATCCTCTCACACGACAAGGATCGTCTGTCATGGTGAAGTCATTGCAGCAATGGAGTCTCGGCACCAAGTAGAGAAAAATTGAACAAAGCAACATATTAAGGTTAATGAGGTGATAAAAATGAGAAGCCTGAGAAGGAGATTTGGCCATAGTCCTCCTTCAAACCAGGAACTTAACCAATCACTAAAAGAGAGAGAGGGATCTTGTAGGGCCTTAATCTGGGTGTTCATATCCTTTATTATTCCTGTGACATTTTTGCGATAGTCTGGGATGTACACGCAACATTCTGTTTTGATGATTGCACATGTGCCACCCTGGGCTGCTGTCAGGACATCTAAGGCCATCCTATTTTGTAGGACTGCCTTGCATATCTGTGACACTTCGGTATTAAGCAGGGAGATGCTATTTAGTGAATCATTGAGTGCCTTTGTAGTATATTTATTAAGGGCTTCTACATGCCACATGACATCCTCTAGTTCCACAGATGGAACAAAAATGGATGCTAAGTGATCATACCATTTAAAAACAGATCGTGTCCATCTTTGTTTCAAGTTGGGGAGATTAGCTGGAGTTGTAATGGTTGTAGTAATGCGCCCATGAATCCAGGCAAATCCTAAAGTACAGCGACCTATCCACCCTGGAGGAAGCCAGGGCCACAGGTTGGTTCCACATATCCAGTGGGTTTCGTTTGGAGCTGGCCATCTAATGCCAGGTCACCTTACCCAATCAGTAGCAAAACATTCAGTAGCCTGGAGTACTATTATTTGGGAACACATTTCTAATGATAGCCATCCTCGATACTGTGTGTTATTTGTCCAAGTATCCTACGTATGATTCTTTTGTTCCCAGCATAAAACTGCCTTTTAACTGAGCTGTCCAATCGTGGGTGTGAACCACAAATATGTATCCCGGATCTGATATATGCCATCTTCAGTATAGCGATAAGGAGGGTTTTGTAACTTAGGCCCATATTTGATTGGGGAGTTATGTCTTGATAGCAATCCCCTTTCCTTCCAAATAGCTCCATGGGCATGTAGTACCAGGAAAGCATATTTGGAGTCAGTATAAATGTTAATTCTTAGACTTTGGCAATTGCAAAGTGCTAGTGAGCACTATGGCACACCTAGCTTTTCTTATTTTTTTTTCTATGAAAACTACTGTCATCAGAAAACCAACTGTCATTCATATTTTTAACAGGGGTATCTTAAATCTGGCCATATAGAATGAGCAAGATCAAATAAAATACAAAGAACATTTTTGCTCTATAGAGAAAGAAGTACAGTGGTCAGGTTCAGGCATACAGGTAACTAGGTTTAAAGTTTGACAAGTTTTATTTCTGGCATATCTGTTAATGTAGCCCAGTATTTAATAAGTTGGCCTCCATCATCCATTGGTGGTCTTTGGCTTCTAAGACAAATCTGGACCTGATGTGACATCATTACAGTCAAGGACTGTCCCATAGTGAGCTTTGAGGCTCTTTTATAGGAGGGCTGTTCCATGCTTAGCTAAAGCATCTATTTGCAATTGCACCTCAACAGAGGTGGCCTCTAGGATAAATATGACTAAGGGATGAAACCAATAAGACGACCTTTGAGTGGTCCAGCCTTAACAATATCCTGATTACAGAGGATCACTGGCAAGTGAGAAAACTTGTCAAGAGATAAGGGGAGCCCCCCATGGATCATCCAATCCACTCATAAAGAAAGTGGGGTCATCCATTATCTCCACAAGTCCATAGTTAATCCTATGGAGTGTGGTATGGTGGTTTTTAGGCAATTTCATTATCCCAGCTACACATAAGGTGTTAGTTAAGTTATACAATTGTAGGGGAATCAATCATTTTTTCCAGTTGTTTAATCATGTGCTGTGGGGTCTGCTAATATCCCCACAAAATAATAAGATCGACTAAAGAAGCTATTGTGCAACTTCTCTGAAGTTTACCTCAAATTGTTTAGCTTAGATAAACAAACATTTAAAGACAATCAAATCTAGAATTTAACATACATAAAGGTGTGTTACTAAAACAATTTTTCTCTCTAAAATAACCCTCATTTCCAGAGATAGCCAAATCAGGACTAATTCACTTGTAAAACAAGTCCAGTTTTAACAAACTTGGCCTAATTATTTACATAAGCTCAGCAAGAACAGTGACTGTGATCAATAGATCTTTTAGAATCTGCTTTGCTGGAACTTTGTATAAGGAATCTCTAGGTTGAACTTTTAGTAGCCTCTCCGGGCCAGAAGCCAAGCCCTGTACTTGCCATGAGGCATGCCTGCAATACCTTTGGGCAAATTCCTCTTCCGGAGACTGCACCTACCAAGGAGTGACATTCTTTACTCACCTGGTGGGGCTGCTGGGAACTCTGTAAGCAAGGTATCAGGCCAACAGTCCCAAGGGGCTTTATGGCTCCAGGTTTCATAAAGTCAACCTTAGTTCCTTTAAACTGTCTGGTCATATCTGAGTCTTTTCAAATATGACATTCCAGTCAAAGCCTTGGTAAAATAACCAGTTTACAATGGTGTCCTGTTACAAGGAGAACAGATTCTTATTGAACTTATGCAAATGACTGATTGCCATGGAAGAAAGAATACTTACTGAGGCCTTTTGGTTTCAGAGGGTTCAGATAGAGAGAAAAGTTGAATGCTTTGATTTGTTTACAAATCAATACTTTTACATCTCTGTAAGTTACAGATAACTAGGAGGGAGTATCCCTAGTCTGGAAGAGCAAACATTAGAGAGAACCAGCAATGTTTAAAGTAAGACCAAACATTAAGAGACACAACACTATAATCTTTTAGTTCATTTAGTCCCATGTTACTAATTCTGGTGAATGCGGCTTTAGTCAGTTCTGGAAATTCTTACCCATTTCAGTATTAGGATTTTCAAGTATATCAAATATCTATTTGTCCTGAAAGTCCTTTATAGGAATCTACTTGAAGATAAAACTCATTTTACAAGAGAATTAAAACAATTATAAATGACAAAAACTCAGAATAGATATGGTTAGAGCTAAAGAGACATGGGAGTTTACAATTTAGCTGCAAGGAAATCAGGTTATTTCTGTGATACATAACATTTCCATAATTACAGTATCAAGCGGTGGTCTCTCAAAACGTTAAAACTTTAGGAAGTGCGTAGAATCTCTAGAATAGTTATAGTATTTTCCCAAATGTAATCCAAGGTTTATCATTGGTTCCGTAGTACTTCACGAGCAACTTCACATACCAAGGAAAAGCCTGAGTTAAAGAGATTTACGATTTAAATCTTGTCAACATTTGCTAAAATCTTATGAAGTTTTAAAGCACATGCCTAAATATAATTAGGGATGTTAAACACCTGATAAAACATAGAAACTGGTTTTTCTGGGCAGGCAAAGAGAAAACCATTTACATTTTCTTAACAGATCAATTGATCTAAGAAAACATTGTCCTTTTGAACAGAGACAATTTCAGTCTTGTACCAATGTACCTTTAAAACCCATTCATTTCAATCTTAATCCATTCTTGACCATAGCTAAAATTCCTTTTCTGAAGATTTCCCTTCACAAACCTTCTACAACTTTCCTTTGCATTCAGGTTTTGTCCCAAGCCATTTCCTTCTAAACAACCATCTCATTTAGGACAAAATTACCTTCCTTTACCTTCAAAAAAATGTATTCCCATTCCTTAAATCTTTCTTACATATCTCCTACTTTCCTACATACAGAGTTTCCCTTTATTTCCATCAGTCTTAGTTACACTAAGCAGAACTTCGTATTCTTAGAAACACCTTTAGTTATTAACCAATTGTGAACTGTTACAACAGAATTCTTCAGGTGGCAATTTATGAATCAGTTAAGTGGCAAACAAGTTTACCAGCAGATTTAAATACTCTTAGTTTCTTTGCAGTAAGTAAAAAAGCACAAACCTACATCCAGTAATGAATGACTTAGCATTTTATCCTGTTTGGTTAAGACCTAGATGTCCACAATTTAATTCCATTTGTCATCCAAGCAAAACTTTAAAACTTTCAGGTTACCAACGACTTTGAAAGTTACTTCAGCAATTACCCATTAGAACTTTGAGACAGACAATTAACCATCAGTTTAGTTATTCCTTTGCTAACAAATTTTAGTAACACAAGCTTATTTGACCTTTAGTAAACTTCGATAGAATAAAGCTTCACATTTACTGCTGTTAACTTCAAAGATGCATCTATCTTAATTAAACCAACAAACTTAACTTAGTTCCAATACTGATTTGCGTTCCACCTGGGCCCACTCCGCTTTGAATGTTTACCTGAGACATGTGTGGGAAGATCTGGAGTGGGTGTTAGGTCCAGGGGGTTCTCTTCTTGCTCCTTGACAGTGAAGAGAGAAGGAGCTGTGGTGCATGATCTAGAGGCTAGTCATGCAGGTTGCACGCGCGTTGGTACAGAAACAGAAGGGGAAAACAGAGGAAACAAAGTGCTGCCAGGAGGCAGAGAAAAGATTCCCGGTTTCAGAGCTCATAAGCCCCAACAGAGGAGCAGACGCCATGCTTTCCCACCAGCAAGGGGGGAGGGGTTAGGCAGTCCAAGTCAGGCCAGAGAACACAAGGAAACTTCCCCGAAACAAAGAGAGTTTCGGCAGCTGCTTGGGAATATTCCTTATAGTCTCTGTCTCGAGTTAGACCAACCCCAGTTGGCTCCAGTAATAGCCATTTACATGGGAAGTGAGTGAGGGAGAAGTCCCCCACATCTATTAGGAGAAACAGAGAGAAATAAAGCCAGAGTCCCCTTAAACAGAATGTAACCTTCATGACCAGTACAAGGAACATATATCCACATTTAAAGACATAACATGGAGACATACATTGTTGGCCTCCATTCGGAGTCAAAGAAAACACCAAGGACAATAAGTAAGACACACAACACAATTAACAAGAAGGACGCTGCGCGATTTCGGTACAAAACCGAAAGTACAAATTCAACCGGCCCAGGGGAACCACGAGGTCTCCCTGTGGCGGACAGAACCAGCCCAGGGGAACCATGAGGCTCCTCTGTGGCGGACAGAACCAGCCCAGGGGAACCAAGAGGCTCCTCCGTGGCGGACAGAACCAGCCCAGGGGAACCAAGAGGCTCCTCTGTGGCGGACAGAGAAATGTACTTGTGGGGCCCCGAAAAAGCGGCCCCCCTTGATCCCTGGGGCGTCCCCCAGGGTGGCAGGGGAGAAGTCCGAGTTCGTCAACTCCTTCTCAAGCTGCCTACAGAATACAGAGCAACAACGCGCGCTGTCGTACAGTCCTATACTACCGAAGCATAGGCAAAACAGAGGCCTACAAACGAGAACACGAGACCGGATACAAACGAGAACATGAGACAGGAGACAAGAATGCTGGCCAGCTTACCTCCCGGTGGGAGTCAGTTGGATCCGTGGGCAGGAGTCCGATGATCTCGGTGGGACCTCCAAATGAAAGACCCGCGGATCCCCTTACCCAAGAATCCAACACTGCCACTGGATGCAATCAGCAAGAGGTTCTTTATTGTTACGCAGGCGCCTGTGGGTGGTCAGCGCACGCCTGCGGGTGGTCAGCAGCTCCTGCTAGCTGAGCACACCCGGCTGTGGTGGCGCCGGGTTTTTATAAACAGGTACAAACAAGTTTTGGGTGGGGCGCAACTGATTGGTTGACAGTTAGAACTTTTGAAAAAGGCATACGTGGAGTTTGCTGATTGGCTCTAAGGACCCACGCGCGGGAAGAGAGAGGCGGGAAGAGAGAGGCGGGAAGGGGGAACAAGCTGATTGGTTCTGAGGGCCCGCGCGCGGGAGGAGAGAGGCGGGAAAGGGGAACAAGAAGGGGGAAGGTAGGAATGCCATCATGGCGTCTCTATTATTTCTATAAGCCAAGCGGTTACAGAAGGGCAAAAGAGCGATTAATAAGCAATTAATAACCTAATTAATAACCTGGTCTATACCTAAAAGCCAGCGGTTTACAGAAAAGCAAACAAGCGGTTAGTTATCCTATCTATCTTCTAGGGGAGGAGTCTTTCATAACCATGGTTGAAAACCAAATATTCAGATGACCAAAATATATTTCTTGTAAACCACAATATTACACTACATGCTTGAGTATTTAATTATGTGATCTTTTAAACTAATATTTTTCTAAGAGTATAAACTGTTCTGTCAGTAATCTGGATTGGGGAGTGATATATTGCCAAATTTCTGTCGTTTTAGTCCAGGAAGTCAAAGAAAAACAACAGGAGAGCCCCTTAGGGCAGGAAGTTCCAAGTAACAATGTTGATTACTACTCCCTTTTCTTGATTTTTTTTTTAAACAAGCAAATCATCTCTTCAGAGTTGCAGTTTAAAGCCAAGAACATGCGGAATTGGGAGAAAAAAATAGTTAAATTTGGAGACTTGCAGAGGTAGAATCAGAGTAGTGAAAGCCATTACAGTAACTGAACTAACTGAGGTCAGTCTTCGGTGAATCACAGAAACAGGTGGAGTTGTCAAACAAAGGAATCTCTGTTTATAAGATACAAGGAGATCACAGGGAATAAATTCCAAAGCCTTGACTGTTTGAACAGGAGAGAGATTTTTATTTAGTATTTAAGATGAATATTCAGAAGGGAGAGTTTTATTATCCCGTGTATGGTTGGTCATAAGGTTGTGGATGCATGCACATCCACATATGTGTTTGTGCAATATGTATTGCATGTTCACATGAATGAAGCTTGTATTCCACTGAGGGCAGAAACTTCAACGTTAGAATAAAGCAGAGGTAACTGTTGGACAAGGGAAAGGGACTCTGCAGGCTTCAAGAGCAGATATAAACTAGATGGGGTCTTGGGCTCATTTTCTGGGACAAGGAATGCAAGGCCTTGATTACTTTTGAAATAGCACTAGGAGTTTTACCACTGATTTATTGTCTCAATAGCTCAGGCTATTTCCTGGTCCGGTGGTGACTTTTAGTTTTCCCATTGCCTTGTTCCCTCACAATCCTTAACTAGTGAGGTTTTTGCATTTCTTTGTAAGAACCTCCCAGGAAGTTTTGCAAGAAGTGTGCATGGGCAAGTACACAGGTGGGGTATAGATCATTGAAAATAGCTGGGGACAAAAAATGACTTTTCTTATGTCAGGAAAACTATATCTCATCTTTAATTTTCTGAGAACCTCTAACTCTTTCTGCTGATGTTACCAGCAGGCATCTGAGATATTACTGATTGTTCTCTTGAACCTAAGGAAAAGGAAATGTAGAAAGCAAAAGACAAAACTTTAAAATCGATCCTGCAACTCATCAATTTACTGCAGCCACCTCTTTGTCTTTCCCTTTCTCTTTTTCTCTCTTTCTCTTTCTCTCTCACTTTCTCTCTCACATACGCACAACACACGCAAATCAACTTAAAACAATTTTTAATTTTCCCTATTCCATTTTAATATACTTGAGGCATGATCATTTTCTTAGTAAATGCAAGAAAAAAAAATCTAGGATTCCATCATTCTGTGTGATTAAAGTATTGAGGAATTTACTTCCAATAGCTCTTAAAAAAACACATTTTATTTAAGTAATATTATATAATCAGGTGCCTGCATTATTCTTATTCTCCAACTACTGTTATTTGGCAATTAATATTTTGTCAATCAATATTCCCCTATATCTGAATGTGTGGGCAGTGAGAGACGAGTTAGAGGCAAGGATGGTGAAAAATGGGTTACACATTAGAAGACTGAGGGCACAACCTCCTGACTTTGTGACTTCTGAGACCCTGGGACTAACAAACCAGGAGACACTGGTACTGAAAATGTTCTTTCCCCTTCTACCTCTACCCCAGAGTAACCCCTAGATCTATCATAATGCACTTGCATTGCTATCCCCATGGAAAAGAGTTGCCATGATGGTTCCAGAACAAACCTTTTAAGGTAAAAAACAACTCTTCCCACCAGGCTCCCTCAAAAAACCTGAAAACTCCAGAATAAACCAGCTCTCTTTACACCTTAAAGACCTGGAGAATCAACAACAAATTAAGCCAAACCCACATGCAAGAAGGGAAATAATCAAGATTAAAGCAGAGATCAATGAGATAGAAATTAGAGATACAGTAGAACACATCAATGAAACTAGAAGCTGAATTTTGAAAGAATCAATAAGATTAATGAACTACTGGCCAAACTAATCCAAAAGAAAAGAGAGAATACCCAAATTAATAAAATTATGAATGAAAAAGGAAAGATCATGACTAATAGCAAGGAAATAGAAACAATCATCAGAAATTATTATCAACAGTTGTAACAGTTATATGACAGTAAGTTAAGCAACCTAGACAAAATAGATGCATTCCTAGGAACCTATAATCTTCCAAAACTGAATCAGGAAGAAATTGACAACCTGAATAGACCAATATCTAGTTAGGAGATCAAAGCAGTCATCAAAGACCTCCCAAAAAACAAGAGCCCAGGACCTGGTGAATTCCCTGGAGAATTCTACTAAACTTTCAAAGAAGAAATAACACCTATTCTTATGAAGCTGCTTCCAAAAATAGAAACAGAAGGAAAACTTCCAGACTCTTTCTATGAAGCCAGCATTACTCTGATCCCCAAACCAGGCAAAGACACCATCCAAAAGGAGAATTTCAGACCAATACCCCTGATGAATATGGATGCCAGATTCTCAAGAAGATCCTAGCTAATAGGATCCAACAGTACATTGAAAAGATTATCCACCATGACCAGGTGGGATTTATCCATGGGATGCAAGGGTAGTTCAACACTCACAAATCAGTCAATGTGATAGAACAAATCAATAAAAGAAGAGAGAATAACCACATGGTCCTCTCAATTGATGCAGAAAAAGCATTTGGTAAGATACAGCATCCACTCCTGATTAAAACACTTCAAAGTACAGGGATAGAGGGAACATTCCTCAACTTCATAAAATCTATCTATGAAAAACCCACAGCGAATATGATCCTTAAACGGGAATAGCTGACAGCCTACCAATTGAAATCAGGAACACGACAAGGATGTCCACTCTAAACCCCGTTATTCAACACAGTACTAAAAGTCCGAGAAACAACAATCAGACAACACAAAGAAATAAAAGGTATTCTAATTGGCAAAAAATAAGTCAAGCTCTCTCTCTTTGCAGATTACATGATGCTTTATATAGAAAACCCAAAAGACTCCACCCCCCCCCAACTACTAGAAGTCATAACAGCAATTCAGTAATGTTTCAGGATACAAAATTAATGTACAGAAATCAGTTGATTTCCGTAGAAAGGGAAATTAGAGAATTGATTCCATTTCCTATAGCACCAATAACCATAAAATACCTTGGAATAAACGTAACCAAAGAGGTAAAGGATCTGTACTTGAGGAACTACAGAATACACATGAAAGAAACTGAAGAAGACACAAAAAAAATGAAGATCATTCCACATCCATGGATTGGAAGAATAAACATTGTGAAAATGTCTATACTGCCTAGAGCCATCTATACTTTCACTGTTATCCTGATCAAAATTCCACTAGAACTTTTCAAAGAGCTGGAACAAACAACAACAAACAATTCCAAACAATTTGTATGGAACCAGAAGAGACCCTGAAATGCTAAGGGAATGTTGAAAAAGAAAAAGCAAAACTGGGGGCATCATGTTGCCTAATTTCAAGCTTTACTACAAAGCTGTGTTCACCAAGACAGCATGCTACTGGCATAAAAACAGACATGTAGACCAGTGGAACAGAGTAGAGTGCCCAGATATGGACCATCAACTCTATGGTCAAAAAATCTTTGACAAAGCAGAGAAAATTATATAGTGGAAAAAAGACAGCCTCTTCAATCAATGGTGCTGGAAAAAGTGGACAGCTATGTATGGAAGAATGACACTCAACCATTCTCTTATACCATACATAAAGAAAAATTCGAAATGGACAAAAGACCTCAACGTGAGGCAGGAATCTATCAAAATCCTAGAGGAGAACATAGGCAGTAACCTCTGGGACACTGGCCACAGCAAATTCTTTCAAGACATGTCCCCAAGGACAAAGGAAACAAAAGCAAAAATGAACTTTTGGGACTTCATCAAGATCAAAAGTTTCTGCACAGCAAAGGAAACAGTCAACAAAATGAAGAGACAACCCACGGAATGGGAGAAGATTTTCACAAATGACATTACAGATAAAGGGCTGATATCCAAGATCTATAAAGAACTCCTCAAACTCAGCACACACAAAACAGATAATCATGTCAAAAAATGGGCAGAAGACATGAACAGACACTTCTCCAAAGAAGACATACAAATGGCAAACAGATGCATGAAAAATGTTCATCATCATTAGCCATCAGGGAGATTCAAATCAAAAGCACATTGGGATACCACCTTACACAGTTACAATGGCCAAAATTAACAAGGCAATAAACAACAAGTGTTGGAGAGGATGTGGAGAATGGGGAACCCTCTTACACTATTGGTGAGAATGCCAGTTGATGCAGCTACTTTGGGATACAGTGTAGAGACTCCTTAAGAAATTAAAATTAGAGCTACCCTATGACCCTGCAATTGCACTACTGAGTATTTACCCCTAAGATACAGATGCAGTGAAAAGAAGGGACATTTGTACCCTAAGATTTATAGCAGCAATGGCCACAGTCATTAAACTTTGGAAAGAACCAAGATGACCTTCAATGGATGAATGGATAAAGAAGATATGATCCATTTTTACAATGGAGTATTATGCTTTCTTCTGAAAGGAAGGATACCCAACTTTTGTATCAACATGGACGGGACTGGAGGAGATTATCCTGAGTGAAATAAGTCAAGCAGAGATTGTCAATTTTCATATGGTTTCACTTAATTGTGGAGCATAAAGAATAACACGGAAGACACTGGGTGATCAAGAGGAGAAGTGAGTGGGGGGAAATTGGAGGGGGAGACAAACCATGAGAGACTGTGGACTCTGAGAAACAAACTGAGAGTTTTGAGGGGAGGGGGCAGAGGGTTGGGTAAGCCTGTTAATGGGAGTTATGGAGGGCACATATTGCATGGAACACTGGAACACAATGAATTCTGGAACCCTAAAAAATAAAATAAAATAAAAATGACAACAACAACTCCTCTTCCCAACCTGTGGTAGGAGTCCCTCAAATGATTGGAAGCAGCCTCAATTAGAGATCACTCCACTGCATGTCAAAGCTCCTCCCACTTCAAAAAGACCAAGAAATATCCAATCCCAAAACAAAGTAAGGGCCACCTCCACCTCATGGAATACCACCTGCTCTCCCTTAGATAGTGTGCTGTTGCTTTAATAAACCTGCCTTCTGCTTTCACTTTGGACATTGATCTCTAATTCTTTATTGTGTGGTTGTCAAGAGCCAGGATACAATGCTTTTAGCACTGACACATACCTCATTTTATTAAAACTTCAAAGTTACTTAAATTTCCAGATGTAAATCCAGTTAATTTTTGAGCAATGTGGGGGTTAAGAGAACCCATACCCCACACAGTCGAAAATTTACATACAGCTTTTGACTCCCACCAAATCTTAACTACTAATAGTCTACTGCTGGTCAGAAGCTTTACCAATAACATAGTGTATTAACACATATTTTCTATATGTGTTATATACTGTATTCTTATAATAAAATAAGCTAGAAAATATTATTATTAAATTGTAAGAAAAAATACATTTGCAGTACTGTATTTGTAACCAAAAAAAAAAAATCCACCTATTAGAGAACTCATGCAGTTCATATCCAAATTGTTCAAAGGTCAACTGTAATTTCTTCAAGGTTCTTCACGAAGCCTCTGTACATGTCCTTGTTCCTGTATTTTTTTCATTCTGATTAGTCAGTGTTTAAAGATTGCAACTTACTGGTAGCAAAGGCTTAACTGTATTAAATAAGGAAACAAACAAAAAATAAGAGAAATATGTTTTCTCTCCTAATAGGATTTTTAAAAAGTGAAATTGATGGGTTGTTTAATATAAAGAATGCTGAAAATATTATGGAAGCCGCAAGATCAAATTTGGACCCTGTTAGATAACACTAGACCATCATTTTAGTATTTTCAAAGGAAGTTTTGTCAATGATTTATCATTTATTATAATTTATTGTTAAGTAAATATTAGTAAATATTAAGTAAATGTATGTGTTTAATAAGAGGAATAATGTGTTTTATAAGTTGGAACAAACAGGCAACTTCTGCCACTGATTAATACATAATTAATACATAATTTGATAAATTTATGCTAATATCAGCAAACAATATTGATATATATTAAGAATGAATAACAAGCATAAGAACAGTGAATTAATTTGGAGTATATTATAAAAATAAACCATTTCCATGTCACAAAAATATCCTAACAAGTTTAGGCTTTCTTTTTATTAATTCATATGAATTGGTATTATTCTTCAAGTGTTATTTTTTTCTAAGCTCTTTCAGAAAACCTTTTAATAAAATGTTATCACCTAAAAATATATATGCTGCAATTGATCTGAATGCTGAATCTATTTGAATTTGTTTCTAGTCCAGAGTCCATGAATAATAAGCTATATCTCTAAAATTTTTTTTTAAAGAAAACTGGATCTCACTATAGATTTTATTCAACATCAAAGAGAATAAAATCACACATATCTTAGCAGGAAAATAGAAGTTACTAGACAGCTATATAATATCAAAATTTAGTACATGTTTTACGCATAAATCCTTTAACTTAGATGTAATAATAAACTAAATCAGAATGCTAGTAGTCTGTGGTTGAGTATCAAATATAATAAATTCATGTCTAGTAAAGAATGAATAATAAATTCGTTAATTAATAAAGTATCTCTCTCCTCACACATTTTACCATTGACTTTTCTGAAGTGTTGTTTATGTAGCTTCTTTTTGAATTTTAAAATATTAATTTCTTTCTATGGGGCGCCTGGGTGGCTCAGTGGGTTAAGCCGCTGCCTTCGGCTCAGGTCATGATCTCAGGGTCCTGGGATCGAGTCCCACATCGGGCTCTCTGCTCAGCAGGGAGCCTGCTTCCCTCTCTCTCTCTCTTTCTGCCTGCCTCTCCATCTGCTTGTGATATCTCTCTGTCAAATAAATAAATAAAATCTTTAAAAAAATATTAATTTCTTTCTAAATGTATAATATGCTGATAAATCTCTATCAAAATGCATTTGGAAGATTAAAATACAATTGAATCACTTGTGTGGTTGATTTTTCAAATAATTTTAGATCATTTTGCTGAGGACAATAAAATATTTTAAAGATTTCATATTGGTTCTGTACCAAGTTAACCCAAACCTAAAGGCTTGAAACAGCACATACTTATTATCATACAGTTCTGCAGATCAGAAGCCACAGTGCATCTCACCAGCTACATTTATCTTTGAAACCTCTAAGGGAGAATCCATTTTCTCGTCTTTTCCAGCTTCAGAAAGAATTTCTAGGTTTGTGACCTTTTTCTTGAAAATTGAACCCAGCAAAGGTCAGTGGGTTCTTATGATGCCAGCTCTATTACCCACTCTTCCTTTCTTGTCTTCTGGGTTTAGGTGTATTCAGATAATGCAAATAATCTCTTTACTTTGAAATTGTTTGTTTAACATCCCTGGTTCAAAGAGTGACCTTAATTTCCCTTTTCTTTTTTCTATTCACTTATTGTTGGGTTTTATTTTATTTTATTCTATTTTATTTCATTTTTTAAAATTTATTTAAACTTAACAACAACAACAACAACAACAACAACAATTCATTCTTCCTTTACATCTCCCTTCCTCTAACTCCTTCTCTGGCAACCACCAGTCTGTTCTCTGTATACACAGCTTGAGCTTGGTTGTCTGCCGGCCTGCCTTCCTTCTTACTTTCCTTCCTTCCTGCCTGCCTTCTCTCCCTCCTTCTTCCTTACCTCCCTCCCTCTGTACTTCCTTCCTTCCTTCCTTTTATTCTCATTCCACATACAAGCATTACTCAGAGGTGTTGCAGGTTTAGTTTCAAACCACCACAATAAAGTGAACATTACAGTAATGAGAGTCAAATATATTTTTTAAATTTTCCCGTGCATATAAAAGTTATATTTATACTTTACTAAGTGTGAAATAATGTTATATCTAAAAGTGTAGGTATCTTAATTAAAATACTTTTTTGGGTAAAAAACTGCTGTCATCTGAGCTTTCAGTGACTCAGTCTTTTGCTGGTGGAGGTCTTGCTTCCTCATTGATGTCTGCTAACTAATTAGAGTGGTGGCTACTAAAGGCTTGGATGGTTAGGGCTATTTCTCAAATGAAGAAAATAATGAACTTTGCATCCTGGATTGACTCTTCCTTTTGTAAATGATTTTTCTGTAGTACATAAAGCTGTAGAACATCTTTCAAAACTGGGTTTAATTTTCTCAAACCCTGCAACTGCTTTATCACCTGTTTATGTAATATTCAAAATGCTTTGTTGATATTTCAACAATCTGCACAGCATCTTCATAAAGAGTCGATTCTATCACAAGAAGCCACTTTCTTTGTCCATCCATAAGAAGCAACCGTTACCCATTCAAGTTATATCATGAGATTAACAATGATTCAGTCTCATTTTCAGGCCCTAATTCTCTTGCTGTTTCCACCAAATCTGAAGTTACTGAAGTCTTGAATAACTCAAAGTCATCCATGAGGGTTGGAATCAACTTCTTTTTTGTTGTTGTTGTTTGTTTGTTTGTTTTTAGATTTTAAATTTATTTATTTGACACACAGAGGGAGATCACAAGTAGGCAGAGAGATAGGCAGAGAGAGGGGGGGAGGCAGGCTCCCTGCTGAGCAGAGAGCCCAATGCCGGGCTCAATCCCAGGACCCTGAGACCATGACCTGAGCTGAAGGCAGAAGCTTAACTCACTGAGGCACCCAGGTACCCCTGAAATCAACTTCTTCCAGATTCTTGTTATTAATTCCTGTTGTCCATCTCTAATAGAACTCTAAGGTGACCCAGTGCATTGTCATTGAACAGTCATATTTTGAAAGGAATCTTCCCCCCCGTGCCCCCAAGCAGTAACTTCCAATGGTTGGCTAAAATATTCAGGAAATTATGTTGTAAACAGATGTGCTGTCATACAGGCTTTGTTGTTCCATTTAAACGTCACAGGCAGAGTAGATTTAGCATCATTCTTAAGGCCCCTGGGATTTTTGGAATGGTAAATGAGCATTGACTTCAATTGAAAGTCATCAACTACATTAGCCTCTAGCAAAAGAGTCAGCCTGTTTTTTGAAGCTTTGGAGCCAAGTACTAACTTCTTTTCTATAGCTCTGAAAATCTTAGATGGCATCTTCTTCTAATACAAAGCTGCTTTATCTTCATTGAAAATATTTTGTTTAGTGTAGCCACCTACGTTAATTATCTTAGCTAGATCTTCTAAAAAACCTGTTGCTTCACCTTGTAATTTTATGATATAGAGACAACTTCTTTCCTTAAAACCTTATAAGCCAACATCTGCTGGCTTCAGACTTTTCTTCTGCAGCTTCCTCATCTCTTCAGCCTTCTCAGAATTGATGAAAACCAGGGACTTGCTTTGGATTGGGCTTTGTTTTGGGAATGCTTTGGTTTGTATGATCTTCTGTCCCAAACCACTGAAACTTTATTCATATCAACAATAAGGCTGTTTAACTTTTTATTTATGTGTTTACTAGAGTAGTACTTTAATTTCCTTCAAAAATTTTAATCTTTCACAATTGGACTATTTGGCCCAAGACGCCTACTTTTGACCTATCTCAGCTTTTAACATGCCCATTTCACTAAGCTTAATTGTTTCTAGCTTTTGATCTAAGGTAAGAGATGCTTGACTCTGCTTTTCACTTGAACACTTAGAGCCTGTTATAGGATTATTAACTGACCTAATTTCAATATTGTTCTGTGTCAGGAAATAGGAATAGCTGAGGAGAGGGAGAGAGTTGGGGGAATGACTGGTCTGTGGTATAGTCAGAAATACACAGCATTTATCAGTTAAGTGCACCATCTTATATGGGCATAGTTTGTGGTCCCCAAAACAATTACAATAAAAAAAAATACCAATCTCTTATCATCATAACAAATATAATAACAATGAAAAAGTTTGAAATATTGTAAGAATTACCCAAATGTGACACAGAGACATAAAGTGAGCCAAGGTTGTCAGAAAAATAATACCCCTAGACTTGCTTGATGAAAAGTTGACACAAATCTTCAATTTGTAAAACAAAACAAAACAAAACAAAGCTATAATATCTTGAATGTGCAATAAAATGAGGTACAGCTACATATAGTCTTCTGGGACTGCAAGCATAAACCCTGTTGGCTACTAAAGCTAGGTGATCTGGAAGTATACTTCTGGGCAGCAGTCACAAAGATATGGCTTCCAGGTAAGTGTATAAGTTCTTTCCTGTGTTATGGAGGCAAGCTGAAGCCAGGCAGAGGAATAGCACCAAAATGGCATTTCCAGCCTAAGTTTTTTGAGAGAAGCTCTGTAAGCCACTAAATGTGTGCCAAACCTGAAACCTGCCCCTCATGTTGAAGCTCTAAAGTATGCAAAGGAACCCCCTTCACAGAAAGACTTAGGAGTATTCCACAGTCCATTGTGTGCAGTGTCCTGGGGGTAGCCAGCCAAGAACCATCCTTCTAATTGCTACAGTCTCATTGGACACAAGAATACAGTCTTACCCCATCATCAGAGCCAGGCAATCAAGAGGTGTTCCCTGGATTGGGGCAGCTGCAAAAAAACTGGGGCACCAGACAAAAACCTGGACAATGGCTGCTTGTAAATCTCCCTCCAGGAGACAGTGATGCTCTGGAGCAAGCCAGAGGGTGAGCATGAAGACAGTGCCCACCCCCCAAGGTTTCTGGAAAGATTATAGTTTGTCCCTATTTTCATGTTTAATTATAAGCCTGCCACTCAGGTCACAATCATTACAGATATGTAATAAATCTCATTTACAGAAAGACTTTAATTCTGTTGCATCTTGCCAGGCCCTGGGGCTAGTAGTCATCTAAGAACTCTTCCTCTGTTGGTTATAGTCCTGTGGGATCCAGGGCATAAACCCCACTAGCTATCAGAACCAGGTGATGTAGAGGTGTTCCCTGGTGGCAGTCATAAAAAATTAAGGCATAAGATGGGGATCTGAGCTCTTTTCTGAGTGACATCAACTATTACAGTTTCGTGTGACTTCTTTAGATTCAGGTAAATGGAAATATTAGTGCAATTATCCTGAGGTAGAATGGCAAGAAGGGGGAATTCTAGGAAATTAAATATGCAATGTCTCTATATTAGCATGTGGGAAATAGATGATAGTATAGTCAGTGGTAAACATGGGAATTAAGTAAAAAATCAAATGAGGAGGAATATTTCTGTAAGAAGATGCTGAGATTATCTTAAATTCTGAAAGCTTTTGATAGATAATTTTATTTATTTATTTATTTATTTATTATAAACATATATTTTTATCCCCAGGGGTACAGGTCTGTGAATCACCAGGTTTACACACTTCACAGCACTCACCAGAGCACATACCCTCCCCAATGTCCATAATCCCACCTCCTTCTCCTAAACCCCCTCCCCCCAGCAACCCTCAGTTTGTTTTGTGAGATTAAGAGTCACTTATGGTTTGTCTCCCTCCCAATCCCATCTTGTTTCATTTATTCTTCTCCTACCCACTTAAGCCCCCATGTTGCATCACCACTTCCTCATATCAGGGAGATCATATGGTAGTTGTCTTTCTCTGCTTGACTTATTTCGCTAAGCATGATACGCTCTAGTTCCATCCATGTTGTCGCAAATGGCAAGATTTCATTTCTTTTGATGGCTGCATAGTATTCCATTGTGTATATATACCACATCTTCTTGATCCATTCATCTGTTGATGGACATCTAGGTTCTTTCCATAGTTTGGCTATTGTGGACATTGCTGCTATAAACATTCGGGTGCACATGCCCCTTTGGATCACTATGTTTGTATCTTTAGGGTAAATACCCAATAGTGCAATTGCTGGGTCATAGGGCAGTTCTATTTTCAACACTTTGAGGAACCTCCATGCTGTTTTCCAGAGTGGCTGCACCAGCTTGCATTCCCACCAACAGTGTAGGAGGGTTCCCCTTTCTCCACATCCTTGCCAGCATCTGTCATTTCCTGACTTGTTGATTTTAGCCATTCTGACTGGTGTGAGGTGATATCTCATTGTGGTTTTGATTTGTATTTCCCTGATGCCGAGTGATATGGAGCACTTTTTCATGTGTCTGTTGGCCATCTGGATGTCTTCTTTGCAGAAATGTCTGTTCATGTCCTCTGCCCATTTCTTGATTGGATTATTTGTTCTTTGGGTGTTGAGTTTGCTAAGTTCTTTATAGATTCTGGACACTAGTCCTTTATCTGATATGTCGTTTGCAAATATCTTCTCCTATTCTGTCAGTTGTCTTTTGATTTTGTTAACTATTTCCTTTGCTGTGCAAAATTTTTTGATCTTGATGAAATCCCAATAGTTCATTTTTGCCCTTGCTTCCCTTGCCTTTGGCATTGTTCCTAGGAAGATGTTGCTGCGGCTGAGGTCAAAGAGGTTGCTTCCTGTGTTCTCCTCAAGGATTTTGATGGATTCCTTTCGCACATTGAGGTCCTTCATCTTGATCCCAAAACCAGACAAGGATAGATAATTAATTTAACCAGACCTATATTTAAGAAGATTGTTCTAGTAATTATTGGAAAATTAAATGGAGTTTGGGGTGGAATTATGAATGAATAATGGTAAGTTCAGAGTTTGCAGCAGTAACTGAGAGAAGAGAATGAAATTATCCAGATGGGTGGAGGGAAACATATTTTGTGAAACAAGCAGGTTATAATATATGATCTCTCCACTCTAAAAGTATCTATCACCAAAGGTTTGCTCACTTGGACAGAGGTTTCACCTGTTCATGGTAGGACTAAGTTCACAAAAAATGAGTTCCACATGAACTAGCAGTGTTATGCTATTTCTATTAGTTCGCTTTCACTACATGTTAAACTTTCTTGACTGCCATAGAAGTGTGGATTGTAGTAGTCACAAGTGTGTCTTTTCAAGGAATGGATACCATAGGAAAGGTTTTTAATGTCCACAGCCCAGAAAATTCTAGAAACCCCAGTTATTTTTTTTTTTAAGATTTTATTTATTTACTTGACAGACAGAGATCACAAGTAGGCAGAGAGGCAGGCAGAGAGAGAAGGGAAGAAGCAGGCTCCCTGCCAAGCAGAGAGCCCTATGCGGGGCTCGATCCCAGAACCCTGAGATCATGGCCGGAGCCGAGGGCAGAGGCTTTAACCCACTGAGCCACCCAGGTGCCCCCCCCTTTTTTTCTTTTACGTTCTTGTATTTACATATGTGGACATGGCATTCATCACCTGAGTCAACATTTAAGTATTTCTGCCTCCATCTGTCTTCTACAGCAAATTGCATGCTAAATTATATAAGACTTAGCATATTGAGACATTTACCCCCAATTTCCTCTCTAGGAACTCAGCACTTTGAAAGAGATATGAAAGTTATTTTTTTTTATCATTGTGGATATGAAGAGTATATTTTATAACTGTAAATGCAGAAATTTTTTTCCTCTCTCTGTTTTTTCCCTCTGTTTAGTGTTTTGTTGTTGTTGTTGATGTTTTTGTCCTTTTTTTTTTTTTTCCAAACCAGAACCTGCCTTCTGTGACTAAAGGGAAGTTTTTCAGTTAAATGGGGGAATGTATAAATTCAGCTAATATCTTGAAATTTTATTAAGCAACAGGTGGCATTAACATCATCAACAAAGGATTTTTGCCAGATTTTGGTCAAAGTTGCAATGAAACAAACGCAATAGGAGAATAGCTAAACCACTCTCCAGCGGCCAAGAAACATAACTGAGTAGTGAGCTCCAAACTCAGAAAAATGAAGGATAGTGGGTCAGCGGCAAGAGCAGTCAGATTGCACTTAAGGAAGAAGATGAAATGGGCATTTTGTGAATAAATTATTGCTTTTTTTAAATTTGCTTCCTCAAAAAGAGAGTTTTTAAAGCACAGTGAAGTGGGTCAGTAGAGAGGCAGACTTTTAAGAGGAGAAAAGACAAAAGTTTTAAGAGTGGTGAGCATAGAATACCAAATAAATTTGTGAAATCACGAGCTGTGCACCTGAAATTAACATTGTGTGTCAGCTGTACTCAAAGAAAAATGATAATAATAATAAAAGAACTTCACTTAAAAAAAAATGAAAGCTTGGAATGGGAAACATGTTAACTGAATTTTATTTTATAAAGCATTCCTGGCTAATAGAAATGAGAAATATTATTAATTGACTGTTCTTAAATAGTATAGAATCCAGGAAATAGTTTGTTATTTCCAGTTAGCTGTTGAGGTCTTTACACAGGTTTTCAAATAGAGGGTTGGTAGGAAAATATTCACTACATCTGGCAATAATGGCATTGCATTTTATTATGTGTTAATAGGTTTCTATTCTGTTAGTTTGAAATTTTATTGAGGGCAGAGTAATTTTTTATCTCTTAATCACTAACACCCTTTCACTGCTTATCAAATTGTAGGTTCTATGTAACACTTTACTGAATAAAGTAAATGAATAAATATTTATTAGTCTATATTTTCATCCAACAAATATTAGTAATCACTTCCTGGGCATTGTTTTATACCTAAAGATTAAGTTTGAAAAAATACAATTATACCTTTTGTTTCACTTATTTTCATGTTAATATAAAAGAAGGAATTTTCAACATCTGTATTATTGTGTCATGATGACCGTGTTCTACTTAGATAGAAGTTGAGAATATATCAAGATTTTTTTCTGGATTTTGTACGTTGATAAATTTATTTATTTAAAATAAATATGTAAATACATAAACACACACAGATCAGTATTTATCTGTATGTGTATAATATATATGTGGATGTTATAAATATATATGTCACATGTAAAAGAGTACCATTGTCATGCATAGGTATGATTTAAATAGAAACAATATGTTCATATTTTTTTAGCTTTGCATAAAGCAATAACATACTGAAATGTTAGATTTTGGCTAATTTGTCTGGCTTTCTATATATAGGGAAAGATAGAGAGATGACAGAATAATGTCACTGATAATTAAGGATCCTTGAATTTAAGAAGATTATATTAAATTAAAAAGTATTTAAAAAAATCAAAAGGTGACCGGAATACCCCTCTATTTCCAGTAATTTATACTGTGTACTTATTTGTTTCACGTGTTGTTTTCTGTGCCATTGAAACTAAAAAAACTTAAGTAATAACCCTTTGTCAAGTAAAGGACTTTTTCCACTGAATTTTGCAGATATATTATATATACATATACATGCTTCTCACTAAGGATGCAGTTTGAAGTTACACAGCTTACAACAATTCTGCAAGACAGCCTCTTTTTTATTTCCCTATGAATTGATGTTGTTTCTCTTTTTGAAAGGATTTGATATAGTAGGATTTTGTATAGTGGTCAGAATACTTTACATCCTGAGACATTGGCAATTGGAATTAACATCTTCATCTTGCCAAGTAGATTGATCAAATGGAGGAGGATGGAACTTAGAGATTTCTAATTGATTGCAGGAACAAAGACTCCCCTGTTTAATGACATGACACTGGTAAAGTTTTAGGGCTGTAAATTTGGAACCAATTGGAGGAAAACCTTCCCATGGTGTGGTGACCACAGGCAAAATACTGTGCAGCAGGAAATCAGCCAGAAAAACACTGTAGTTGTACCTTAGAATGGACTATATAATTTTATGGCCAGTCTAACATGTGTATCTATGAAAGTTAAAATAATGAAAGGTAAAATAAAAAGAGGTAATTAAATATCACACTTTGGTGCATTAACCATTTATCTACAAGGGCAAGAGAAGGGCTCCTTTTCTTTAATTGCTTCTTGTAAAAAATCACATTTTAGTTTCTGTGATTTAGTAATATCTCTTTTATTTTGCCATTGCAAAAACACCATCCATGGCTTTGTGCTGAAAATAGTGTGCAAATATATTTGAAAAGACATGGTGTATATAGCAACAGTTAGCACATTATAGGCATTCAGGTAACCTGTGGCCTTCATTTATGTCTCAAATAAAAGAAACTTGAAGGTATAAAATGTTCTACAATCTCATTTATAATCTCTTTCCTCTGGTTTTTGCCTCTACCTCCTATTATAAGTCTTCTGAACACTTTCAAAATCTCACTCAAAATCTTATACAATTTTCTTTTTCTGGGAGCAACAAGAGATGGTATAATCCTGGTATAAATTGTTACCACCTTTAGTAAACTTTCAGAGTGTAATTAGAAAGCACAATTTAAAGGAAGCCCTACTTAAGCTTTTTTAAACTTCCAGTTATGTTTATAAAAAAATAGGTGTAGTGTTCCATTATTATGAAGTATTATAAAAATGGTCTGACAATAGGTAATGAAGTTGATTGAAATACTTGGTCTTCTATCAATTTCTGTTTATTTTATGTAACATTGTAGTTTAAGAGAACCTTACAAATTACCTAGTGCACCTGCTCACCCAATGCATGAATTTAAAATGAAATAAGTTAGGGACACCTGGGTGGCTCAGTTCGTTAAGCAGCTGCTTTTGGCTCAGGTCATGATCTCAGCATCCTAGGATCGAGTCCTACATCAGGCTCCTTGCTCGGCAGGGAGCCTGCTTCTCCCTCTGCCTCTGCCTCTGCCTCTGGCTGTCATTCTGTCTGCCTGTGCTCGCTCTCTCCCTCCCTCTCTCTCTGATAAATAAATAAAATCTTTAAAAAAATGAAATAAGTTAAAAATAGATAATATGCGACATTTAAATAAATAATAAATTAGATAGAATATGCTATATCTCTTACATGTTGGCTTCAAGAATGATCTTACAGTCTCTCTTATGATGCGCTGTTGCACTGTTGCCAAAACACTTTATAATGGTAATTTTTTATTGAATGTTAACTGTATGTGAGAAGTTATATTTGATAATTTATGTTCTTAAACTCAATTAATTGCCATGATACATTTGCATTATTGATATAATTAACTCACTTTATAGGTAAATGAATTGAAACAAGGAAAGCTAAGTATCCTGTCCAAGGTCATCCAGCTACTTCATGTTAAAGCTGGGATTCACTCTCAGATTGGATGAAAAATCTCTTAATCACTGTTACAAACCTGTACTCAAGTTTACTCACTATTGTCCAGATCAAATGCATATACCAATAACCCAAAGCACACTTAAAAATTTTTATGGAATGGGTGCCTGGGTGGCTCAGTTGGTTAAGCATCTGATTCTTGATTTCAGCTCAGGTCATGATCTCAGGGTCCTGAGATCAAGCCTTTGCAGGGCTCTATTCTCAGCTCAGAGTCTGCTTGTCTCCCTCTGTCTCTGCCCCTTCCCCTGCTCACTTGTGTGCATGCTCATGCTCTCTCTATTCAATTAGTAAATAAATCTTTAAAAAAGAAAGCTCTTAAATGGAAGAAACCACAATTTACTCATCTTTGCATGTCCATTCTCCATCACAGGTTCTCAATCATAGTAGTCCTGCCACTTCCTGTCTGTGCAAAATTGGGCAAGAATTTATTTCATTCTGCCTCAATCATATCATATGTAAAATGATAATAATTGAAATCTATGCCTCACAGGGCAAAGGGAAGTGTAAGAGAAAGAGAACAAAAATGGGAAACAAATATCAGTAGGTATCTGAGTGTGGAAGCTCGGAAAATCATCCTGTTGGATCTACTCTGTAATGAAATATTTCCACAATGTCTCCTTGGGCTGTAGAGCAAGACTTTCTCTTACATATGCACATATGAAAGTATGAAAGAGGAAGAGAGAGAATTGTCATATATTAATTATTAATCAAGGTGGGAATGAGATCCTGAGATAGATCAAACAATAATCAGTTAATGTTTGCATATTAACACGATTTTTGATTAGCAGTCTCTCAAGTAGTGACTATTTTATCCCTTGGGTGAAATAGAAAATTTTAGAAATTATATTCTCATTTACATTTATAGTTATAATTACTTAGTTTTAAACTTAGAATAGTAAATAAGATTTACCAACATTTATTATCTGATTTTTTAAAAATAAGCTTATAATAAATCAAACAATTTTAGAATAGAATAAAAATACATGTTAAGAATATAAGCATCTAAAAAAAAAAGAATACAAACATCTCTTCAGAGTAGAGATATTATATTAGGAGTATATTAAGAAAGGATGAATACCCAACTTTTGTAGCAACATGGACGGGACTGGAGGAGATTATGCTGAGTGAAATAAGTCAAGAAGAGAGAGTCAATTATCATATGGTTTCACTTATTTGTGGAGCATAACAAATAGCATGGTGGACATGGGGAGTTAGGAGAAAGGAGTTGGGGGAAATTGAAAGGGGAGGTGAATCATGAGAGACTATGGACTCTGAAAAACAATCTGAGGGATTTGAAGGGGTGGGGGGGTGGGAGGTTGGGGGAACCAGGTGGTGGGTATTGTAGAGGGCACAGATTGCATGGAGCAGTGGGTGTGATACAAAAAACAAAATATTGTTATGCTGAAAATAAATAAAAAATAAATTTTAAAAAGTATATTAAGAGAAAAGATATTATATTAGTTGTATCTTAAATAGCCCTTAGAGAAATAAAACTGTCAGTAACAGGTTACAAGATGATTTTAATTTCTATTTTTCTTGATTTGTGATAAAGAAATAATATACTGTTCAGATAGAAAAAATCAAAGGAAATGATAAAAACAAAACGATCCGTAGGGCTCAGACTATGTATTTGTGTCATTATTAGAGATATACTATCCAGGTATACATAGACCTCTACATCAGCTTAGGGAACGAAGCAAATGATTATATTGTGACTTGAGGGATGGAGTGAAAAAGAAAATAAAAATTCTTAAAACAATACATTCTTTGCTACCTATGAACTATGGCAAACTAGGGAAACTGTCATCAGTATTATGCTATGGAGATAACCTTTAATCATTTCTCAGAATCACATGAACTTTGAAAATGTCAAGGAACAAGTACTATAGCCTTTTCAGAATGGAATTTGGGTGCCTGTAGTCATCCCAGTAAGTTTTTAAGAAATCATTTCTGTATTTTCCCACAAATGCTGTTAGGGAATGACATTGGATTGCTCTTTTGGATAGCTATGCAATTGAAATACTTTCCTAGCCAATATATTAAACTTTCTATCTGTCCTATGGAATTTAGGAAAATATAGTATTATATATAATATACCTAGGAATTTTAATTGCATTGAGAAAGCAAGGCTACTGTGAAAAGTAATTTTGAATTAATTCTCTTATAATTTGATTGATCCAAGGAGAAAAGAGATCCCTTTCTGAATGCATCTTTATAGAAAATATATAAATATTTCCATACTATATTACCATACTTCATACTAAATTTCCATTTCTTTTTCAAATATTTATAACCAAACACAAATAAAACATGAAATGAATCTTTGAAAATATTTTGTTTTGCTCTAGTGAACTGCTGCTTTAAACACCAAATAAATGAAAGATTATTACTATTATCATTAGTGCAAACTGCTTTGTTTCTTTGAGTAATGACATCAGGGAAAAAAAATAGTGCTTTGTCACTACATCAATTTTCCCTTAGTAGAGTTACATTCCAGAATAGATAATGTTTTAAACAGTAGTCAGCACATAAAATATTTTAGGCTGTCAGATTATTTATAACAGTAGTCTTATTATTAGGGTCTAGCATAACTCATACCTATATTTTTAAGATGCAATACAAAATTAAAAATATACTGTAATCTATATAACTTTATGATGATTGTAAGACAACATTTGCTGTACTGACTGTGGGTTTCAGCTAATAATTTCAGAAATATACTATCACATGATTATATAATGAGGTTCATCATTCCTGGCATTTTCACATGACTGTTGGTATGTTTAAATGATTGTGTCTCCCCAAAATTCATATCTTGAAATCCTAATGCCCCTTATGAAGACATTAGGAAGTAGGGCTTTGGAGAAATGCTTAAGTTATAATGATGGAACCCTCATAGGTGGGATCAGTACTTTATAAAAGAGAAACCTCCACCAAAGGTCGCTTGCCCCTTCCACCAATGGAAGGCACAGGGAGAAGTTGGCAGTGTACAACCCTTCACCAGAACCCAGCCATATTGGCACCCTGATCTTGGACTCCAACCTCCAGAACTGTGAGAAATAAATTTCTGTTATTTTTAAACTATCCAGTCTGTGATATTCTGCTATCATGGCCCAAAATAGCTAAGCCAAGTGTGTTCCTGCATTGGAAGTTTACCTGAGACAGCATCTAGTGACTAAATCAATGTTAGGTACCTAGTATTCTGTGAATAGACAAGCTTCTTCCCCATATGGTTCTTACTTCCTTACTTAACCTGTATTTACTAAGCATGCTCGCAAACAAAAATACTTTTGCAAGCAACAACAACAACAAAATTTATTTTCACATCTAATTAGGTGATAGTGGGACACACATAAAAAATGACTAATACAGCGACAGAGTAACTGCCCATAGAACTAACAGAGGCTGCTCTTTAGGAAAGGAGTCCATTATGGCCTTGTTCAAACTTTCTGGTAGGAATCTTTTAGGTCCATGATATCCAATGTCCACTAAAAAAAAAAATGTTCCGGGGCACCTCTGTGGCTCAGGGTGTTAAAGCCTCTGCCTTCGGCTCGGGTCATGATCCCAGGGTCCTGGGATCGAGACCCACATGGGTCTCTCTGCTCAGCAGGGAGCCCCGCTTCCTCCCCTCTCTCTCTGCCTATCTCTCCCCCTACTTGAGATCTCTGTCTGTCAAATAAATAAATAAAATATTTTTTAAAAAATTTCAATATCACATTTTTTGAGTGACAATTTTTGTTTTCAAATTACTTGATTGCAGATGAGTTAGGAAAAGGATCTCATGCACTGAGAGGCTAGTGTCTATCTCAGAGAGGGCAGACTACCAATTGTTAAGGGATAGCTAACACCCAAGATCTTTTTCCATTTTGTGAAAGTACTGCTGGCCACATTCCTTCATCAATATCTAAAGGAGATAGATGTGGAAGTTGGTCTTTTCTAAAGGAAATCACTCTACAAACTGTATCAGGACTGGCACTTTAGAGATTCTGCTTGAGGCAAAAAGCTTTGGAAAAGAATATCTCTGTTAACTCTATTTTCCAGAGTTTTGTTATACACATGGAAAAATGACACCACAGAAAGCATAAACTAGCAGATCCCACTTTTGGATTATGGAATAATTTGCACAGTCAAAAACAATAAAAAAGGGAGAAAAATGGATAGAGTCAATGTTCATATTAGAAGTTACACATTACAAATATATTTGAAGTCCTGTATATCCCTTTCTTGAACAAATTCACCTGTCCACCAAGAACTAACCACTACCCTCATTTCTATGCCTTTTAATGCATATGTATCATTATATTTTACTATATTTTGCATGCCTAACACATTTATTTTAACAAATATTTGATTAATAGACACTGTTTGCATTTTTATGATCTAAGTCCATGGCATCTTTATTATAATGTTGCTTTCTTCGCTCTAAATTTGTTATGTTATTTACAGTGATCTATACAGCTATTGTTTGTTTATGTCACTTGACCTCAGTCTATACTTGTATGGTATGAATATTCTACAGTGTATTTACCTATTCTACTGGTGTGAGTTTAGTCCTCATTTACTCACTTTTAAAATCTTGTATCTTTCTATTATATGTTTCCATGTTTCTCTGAGATTAATGGTTATATTAGCTATTACTAGTTTATAGACAATGTACATTTTTACCTTTAAAGAGTATTTTAAGAATATATTCTATCAGCACTCTAGTGGGTACTATAGGGAGGGTTTTAGAGTCAATGTACATTCTATTATATATTGTGGGAAAAGATGAAAGTATTATTTCTGGAAACAGACATGTAAATCTATACTGAAACTGGAGATACATAAACTTCCTACAATATGTTGCCTTCAAATGCATTTATTTTTCAAAGTAATTGTTCACCAATATTCACAAAGCATAATTTCTGATTAAAATCAAGTAACATTTACTTGCATCACCAGTTTACTTGCTGATCCAGTAATATTCTTAATTTGGTCAAATCTAAAACATAGTGGCAATGATTGCATTTGCATTCATTAGTTTCATTTTATGTGTCTTTGAATATTAAATTATCTGAATTTTCAAAAGAATCTTAATCAGGTCTGAACAGAAATATCAAACTTGTAAAAATTGCTAATGGCTAGAGAAATATTTTTCAGTATAGATTTTCACTATTTTCTACACATTTGTGAGTGCATTTACATTTAAAAGTATTTCCTCTGCTCTAGCCCTATTAGATATAATTAATTAAATACACCCAATTTTAGAAAATACGTATGTCTTTTTAAAAGATTGAGATTATCCTTTTAGACATACAACTTTCAAATTTTCTTTCTTTTCAAAAATCATATTAAAATTATATGAAAAATGTAGCACCAAGCATTTTTCTTCTGTACATGTCATGACAAATATTAGCATTGTGTACCTTTAGCATAAATGGAGTTGACAAATTGTCAGAACTCATAAATGCATAGATGTAAAGAAATGGAAACTTAGTCCCATCTCTCCTTAAGAAGATTTTCCCCCTTCAATTATTAATAGGTACAGGAAGAAGTGAAATGTTAATAGTAATTATTACAAAAAAATTGAATGATGATAATTAGATATTTTTATTTATTTCTGCATTTTTTTGTTTTTGTTTTCTAGACTACTACTAGTTTGACTGTCTCATCTTTTATTATTTAGTCAATTATCAGAGGGATATTATATACTAATCAAAGAATTACAAGTAATAATGACATCTGCATTTTATTTACATGAATATATCTGCACTAATATCCACACACACACAAAGGAACAGTCCTATTTCCCTAACTTCCACTCGACTAAACTCTTCTAAGGAACTCAAAATCTTGACTTCTTGAAAAAATTTGGCTGATCATGAATTTAATGTTTTTCTTTATACCTCAGCATTAAAGGATATTATGTGAACTTAAAATGTTACTGGGTAAATTTCAAACACAATTTTTTTGACTCTTACTTAGTGGTAGACAGAATAACAGTCCCCCAATATGTCTACAAATAATGATCTCTAAAGAGGCTTAGATATTTCTAATCTGTGAATATGCTAGTTTGTATGACGAAAGGAAATGACTTAAGGTTGTGGGTGAAAGTAAGTTGCTAATCAATTGACCTTAAAATGAAGAAATCATCCTATATTACTTGAGTTAGACCAGTGTAATCACAATAATTTTTAAAAGTAGAAGAGGGAGGGGGCAGCTCACTGGCTCAATTGTTATAGCATGTGACTCCTGATCTCTCTCTGGGTTGTGAGTTCAACCCCCATGTTGGGGATAGAAATTACTTAAAATTAAAACCTTTGAAAAGGTTTAAAAGAAAGTGAAAGAGGTAGGCAGAAAAGAACCAGAGATTGTCACATAAGCAGGATGTGATCAAAGTTGTTGGCTTTGAAAATAGAGAAAGAAGATGAGCCATGAGCTAAGGAATGTGGACAGGCTCAAACTGGAAAATGAATTTTCCCCTAGACCCTCAGAAGGAATGTATACCTGTCCACATATCAGTTTTAGTCCAGTGAGATGCCTTAAGAACTTCTGACATCCAAAATTTAAAATAATGCATTTTTGTGAGTCATACCTAGTCGTGTATGAACAGTTCATTCCTAGAGAGAGAAATGTTTTCTACTTATTTTGATCTGAAGATTGTGGCACATTCAAGCCAGTCAGTTACAGGGTCTTAGTGCTCCTCCTATAACACTGCACCAAGTTCCAATGGATATGTCTCTAAGGCTAGGAAATGTAAGCAAAAGAATCTTCCTAGGGAAAAGAAGCAATGAGAGAGAGAGAGAGGGAGAGAGAGAGAGAGAGAGAGATGTGTGTGTGTGTGTGTGTGTGTGTGTGAGCGCATGTGAAATCATGGGAAAATGTAAGTTTAAAGGAATCAGATGAAATTCTAGAATAAAGGTAAGTGGCCTATTTATTTTCTTTCTTTCTTTATTTTTAAGATTTAATTTATTTGACAGAGAGCTAGGGAGAGAGAAACAATAGGGTGGGGGTGGGGCAGGCAGAGGAAGAGGGAGAAGCAGGCTCCCCACTGAGCAGGAAGACCTACTTAGGCTCAATCCCAGTACTCAGACCATGACGTGAATTGAGGGCAGACACTTAACTGACTGAGCCACCCAGAAATCCCTGGACTATTTCTGCAAATAAAGAAAATAAGATTGTTGATGAGTTCTATGTCTCTAAAGGCATTGTTTAACTTATGAACCAGGAACATCTCATCAAATTTATTGGAAGCACACACACATCAAAGATGGGGGACAAACAAGAGTAAATTTAGTAGATCTGGGTTGCTAAAATCTTATATATTCCAAAGGAAAGCCCATCTTCAGAACTGGCCTTTGGATGGCTCCTGAGAAGCAACCTCAGAACTCTTATGATACTTTGTTTGAAAAAAGTATTTTTTGTATGCCTGTAGGCTTGGGTCATACTCTACTAATCTGACATATCCATAAATGTAATTTATGATAAATGGGGTAAAAGATGGCTGGAGTCTGAGAAGTAGAAGTCAGTCACATGGGAATATCTTGCATATATCATAATGCCCTGTTACTAGGGCATACTTTTCTGTATGACTCCATTAGTTAGTGGCACCTGAAAGCTTCCACTGATTTATCTGAACTTCATTCACCACACGCATCTTTTTACTTTGTTGATTTTAAACTGTCTTTTTGTGTGATAAACTATAAGCATGGGTATGAGGGTGTTTTTTTCTTTTTAAAGGACTTCTTTTTTTTTTTAAGATTTTTATTTTCTCCATTTGACAGAGATAGACAGTGAGAGAGGAAAGACAAGCAAAGGGAGCGGGACAGCGAGAAGCAGGCCTCCCACTGAATATGGAGCCCAAAGGGGGAGGGAGTGATTGATCCCTGGACCCTGGGATCATGACCTGAGCCAAAGGCAGAGGCTTTATGACAACCACCCAGGTGCCCCATAAGAGTTTTTTTTAAAGACTGGTGAGTCCTAGCAACTTATGGAGACTGAGGTAGGTCTCAATGTGAAGGAAAAAGTCCATAGATGAGGAAAAGAATATTATAGTATAATGACATCTATTTTTCTCTTGCTTACAAATAAAATGTATCTTGCTTAAAGAAATTCCTACGTTCCGATTACTGATTCCATAAAAACTTTAACATCAGTCAGTCAATTAAAGTTAACCAAAAATTTAGAGCAGTGATTTTTTTTCTCCTTAGTTCTGTATGCTATACACAAAAAACAAAGATAATCACATTCACTCAAAAATAAAAGCATTAGGGAATTTAGGGCACCTGGGACTTTCTGTCCCATAATAAAATTTGATACTGATTTTTTTCTATTTCTCACAGGAACACACCTTTAAATATATAATATAAACAGCAACTGGGTCTTATATACACAATTTCAATTTATAGTAAACTTTACAAAATTATTTTTAAAGATGTGACAGAAATGTGGTATGTATTAATGCTTAGCAGCCACCTTGTTTCCTTCTAGTGTGCATTCATATTTGGAGAGGTTCAAGAACTGCACTTCTTAGATGTCTTTGCAGCTGGTTTTCTGGATGCAATTTATTTGCTCAGGCAGATAAACTTACATGAAATAGACTCAGAAATGAATTAAAAGCAAAGGGGTAGGACGCCTGGGTGGCTCAGTTGGTTAAGCAGCTGCCTTCGGCTCAGGTCATGATCCCAGCGTCCTGGGATCGAGTCCCACATCGGGCTCCTTGCTCCACGGGGAGTCTGCTTCTCCCTCTGACTCTGCCTTCCATTCTGTCTGCCTGTGCTCGCTCTCCCTCTGAAAAATAAATAAAATAAAATAAAATAAAAATTAAAAAAAAAAAAAAGCAAAGCGGTATGGAACTTGAGGCATCCCTTGTGCTGCCCCAGATCAGGACAGAGAGAATGCAGGTATGTCATCTCTGCTCTCTGATTCTAAGTTGTTTGTTTGTTTCTGCAATTGAGAACATGATTATGGTAAAGGCAGTTTAATTTGGAAGGTGAAATCATTCCTGGAAGTGTGGCCAGGATCTTTTATAACCTACTTCCAATAATTTTATATCTTCCTAATATTTGCTAGTAAATTCCTTTTGGTTTAAATGTGCTAGGAAAATTTCAATTGCCTGAAAGCAAACCCCAAATTCAAGGGATTCAATATTTGGAGGAAACAATTCGCCTTTAAATTATGCTGTTTCACAGAATTTTTATGCCAGTGTTTTCTTCTTCTTCAATAGAAGCACAACCAATTGCAGTGCCAATTTACCTAATGAATTCCCAGCCTACCAGAGTGAGCTCCACTCACATAAAAGGCACAGTCAAAACCTATGCACAGCTTTGTTCCAAGAGGTTCTTCATGTTAGTTTAACAATGCAGGAAACTCAAGATGAAATGAGATTATTAACTGGATATAGATAGTTCTCTGTTAAAACCATAAAACAGTTATGCCAACATGAGAGCCACTTTTATAGACCCACCTCAAACCATTTATTTCTTCACCTCTGTCAGCATCTCTAGAGAGCATCAGCACCGATACAGAACAGATTCATCCCATTTTCTGTAGCCGACAACAAAGAAAACAGCCAGGAACACATGCTGAATCATAGGCCAGCTAAACTCCTGCTATTCACTTTAACTCTTTCCTGCCTTAGGCACTTGCTAACCTAGAATTCTGAGTGAAGGACAACAAGAATTCATAATTCTGCTTCAGGTAACTCCAAGGATTTAAGAATTTGTAAAGCATCGAAGGAGTCAGATTGTTGATAGGTCCAAATCTCCCAAAAACTCATATTCATGAAGGAATTTGCATTTCTATTTCTGTAACCTGTAAATAAAACAAAAGAGTCACTAGAATAAAAACATGTTATCTTTGGGAAATTGTTTTATAAAATCAGCATGAGAGGGGCCTGAAGCTGAAGGGTCCTTGCAATTTTTTACTTTATGTTTTATAATCTTGTTGTCAAAAGAAGAACATGTTTATTCATGTTCTATCATTTATTTATACAAGAATTATTGTTAAAATTAGGTTCTGAAAATAATAAATGTAAGACTTTAAAATTCGGTCTCCAATATATATTTAATTTCACTGATGAATGAGAAAAACACATATCAAGGAAGCAGAGGCAGTTTTAGTTACCAAATAGAAAAAAAATAGAAACTACAAAATGTAATGAAAAAGCAAGATGGCAAAATAGAGCTGTAATCTTTAAACAACCCAGGTAATGTATGGGAGTTGAAAAAAAGAACAGTGTTAAAATATGTGGAAATAGTGTTTGAACATTTGTCTCTCTAAGTAACAGAGAATGTAAGAAAAATGGTATGTGGGCATCATCCCAACTCTAAGAATAAAGTGTATGTGCAATTGTCTTCAGTTTCTGATCACCATATCATACTATAAAGTGTCTCTTCCTCATGTAAGTCCCACTTTAAGTTGAGCTGAAAAATCATTCAGATACATTTGCTTTGGATTTCCCCCCAGAATATAAGTAATGTTATATTTGATTTAAGGGAGGAACTAAGGGAAAGAATTGATTAAGATACTAGATAAGAGAATAAAGCAGTAACAAGTCAAAGAAGAGATCATAAAATCTAAAATTCCAGTAGCATTAAGCCTGTATTTAAAAAACAAAGGCAGGTCATTTTTGTCTTGTGTTATGTGCTAGACAAAGTACATAGGTCAATAGAGCATTTTCCTGGTTTTCACATTTTGAGAGTGAGGACAGGAGAGCTGATTCTTTTCCTTCCCTGGAAGCTCACACAGCTCCATTTGGCCATCAGATCTCACCTGAATTTCTTCAGAAACTTCAGATCTGGGATCCTTGCCTCTGTCTCATGCTGCTATCTCTGCACAATACAAACAAAGCAAAAACAACATTTCTGTTGCTCCTAGCATTCTCCTTTCAAATAAATAACAAGTAATTATATCAGTTACAGTTTATTAAAATCCATTTATGGAACCCAAGATTCTGGAGAATATATGCCCTTATTTGACTTGGTTACACAAATGTCATTGTCACTTAATCCCATACTCATTCTGGATTGTTTGAGTTGTATGTTGAAGTAGCAAGGGTTTTTTGTTTGTTTGTTTGTTTGTTTGCTTTTTGTCATGAAAACCCATACTTACTTGAAAGTATGACTGATAAACTAGTGTTATTCCTATTTGAGTATTTATACAGTTTATTCTTTTTAAAAAATCAAAGGAGTGCTCCTTTCACTTTGAGGAAAGAAAGTAAAAGAGTTTGAAGTTAATGGTAATTTTAAGGTTTTCAGTATATTTTAGAATTTTGAGAAACTCATAATCTCCCACCATAATATTTATATTTTTAGCCCCTTAAAGACTTTAATATGATTTTGTATTATTCTATAAAATCTCTACATTTGGAAGATTTGTGTACTTTCAGTGAGTCAATACTTTCCAGATAACCAATTCAAGATGTTAAAAAAATTAGTATAGATAAATAATCAAATAAAAGTCCAAGGTAGACCAATGGGTTGTTAATTTTACTAAGGTTATTTTTTAAGAGATGTTTTAGGTTCACAATAGGGGAACATACAGGGAGTTCCCTTATGCCCCCTTCCCACCCCAACACGTGCATAGCTTCTCCCATTAGCAACATCCCCTACCAGAGTGGTACATGTGTTACAATTAATGAACCTACATTGTCACATCATAATCACAAGAAGTTCCTTACTGACCATTCATTCTTGGCTTTGTTCATTCTATGTGCTCATAGATGAATGTCTAATGACATTTCCATCATTATGGCTTCAAACAGAGTATTTTCTGAAAATACTCTGAAAATCCTCCATGTTCTACCTATTTATACCTCTCCTCCACCATCCCTAGCAACCACTGATCACTTTTTTATATCCATATTTTTCCCTTCCCTGAATGCTATGTATTTGGAATTATACAATATGTGGACATTTCATATTGGCTTCCTTAACTTAGTAAGATGCATTTAAGTTTCCTCCATGTCTTTCATGGCTTTATAACTCAATTTCTTTTACTGCTGAGTAGCATCTTGTTTTCTGGATGTATCACACTTTATCTGCTCACTTACTGAAAGATCTTGGTTGCTTCCTAGTTTTGGCAAGTATGAATGAATAAAGCTATTATAAATATCTGTGTGAAGGTTTTTTGTGAACATGTTTTTAACTTCCTAGGGTAAATATCAAGGAGTACAACTGTTAGATTGTATGATAAGAATGTATTTAGTTTTGCAGCAAGTATTTTAAGGATATCAACAAACTTATTCTAATGTTTATATAGAGAGGGAAAAGATCCAGAATAGCCAACACATTATTAAAAGGGGAAGAATGAAGAACGAAGTTGGAGGACTGACACTATCTGCCATTAAGACTTACTATAAAACTACACTAATCAATACAGTGTAGTATTGGTGAAAAGTAGACAAATAGATCAATAGAAAAGAATCAAGAACCCAGAAATAGACCCCCATAAATACAGTTAACTCATGTCTGATAAAAGATAAAAGGTAATACAATGGGGAGCAAAGATAATATATTTAACAAATGACACTAAAATGTGCACATACATGTAAAAATATGACCTTTAACTTACACTGATCACATAAATTAACTCAAAATGGGTCACACATGTAAAGCACAAAACTATAAACTGCTAGAAATTAATGTAGGGGAAATACTCCATGACTTTTGATATGAGGATGACTTTTAATTCAGACAAATAAATCTGATCAAAAAAATGGACCCAAGACCTTAGCAGATACCTCATCAAAGAAGATGACAAATAAGCATATGCAAAAATGTTCCATATAATATATCATCAGGGAAGTTCAAATTAAAATAACAATTGGATATCACTACCCACCTATTCGAATAGCCAAAATCTATAACTCTGACAACACCAAATATTGGTGAGGATGTGGAAAAACAGGAAATCTCAATCAATGCAAAAAGATACAGTCACTTTAGAAGATTATTTGGTAATATCTTACAAAATGAAACACATTCCTACCATATAATTCAGCAATTAATCTCCTTGGTATTAATCCAAAAGAATTTAAAATGTACAAAACCCTGAACAAGGTGTTTATAACAGCTTTATTTATAATTTCTCAAATTCGAAAGCAACCAGGATGCCCTTCAGTAGGTGAATGGATAAATAAACTGTGGTACATCAAGATAGTGGAACATTCAGCACTAAAAGGAAATGAGCTATTAAGCCATGAAAAGACATAGATGAACTATAAATGTGCATTACTTATGTTAACAAGCCAATATAAAAAGCCTATACTTTGGGCACCTGGGTGGCTCAGTGGGTTAAAGCCTCTGCCTTCACGGGACGCCTGGGTGGCTCAGTTGGTTAAGCAGCTGCCTTCGGCTCAGGTCATGATCCCAGCATCCTGGGATCGAGTCCCACATCAGGCTCCTTGCTCGGCAGGGAGTCTGCTTCTCCCTCTGCCTCTGCCTGCCATTCTGTCTGCCTGTGTTCACTCTCTCTCTCTCTGACAAATAAATAAAAAAATCTTTAAAATAGACTTGCACTCCATGTTAAATATAACTTCTCTGATGTAAAAAAAAAAAGAAAGAAAGAAAATGATTAAAAATTTAAAATAAATTTAAAAAAAAAGCCTCTGCCTTCGGCTCAGGTCATGATCCCAGGGTCCTGGGATCGAGCCCCACATCAGGCTCTCTGCTCAGCGGGGAGCCTGCTTCCTCCTCTCTCTCTGCCTGCTTCTCTGTCTACTTGTGATTTCTTTCCATCGGTCAAATAAATAAAATCTTTAAAAAAAAAAAAAGCCTATACTTTGTATAATTCCAACTATAAGACATCCTGGAAAAGAGGAGAATATGGATATTATGAAAGATCAGTGATTTCCAGGGGTTTAAGGAGTGGCTGAAGAGATGACTAGGCAGAATACAGATTTCTTGGTCAGTGAAAATACTCTGTATGCTATTATAATGATGGATATATGTATTGTATGTTTTCCAGGACCATAGAATGCACAGCACCAATAGTGAACCCAAAGGTAAACAATGGCCTTTAAGTGATTATGATGTTTCAGTAGAGATTCATCTTTGGTTAAAAAAAAAAAATACTATTCTGATAGGTATCATTGACAATGGGGAAAGATATATATCTATATATAGAGATATATAGGGACAATGTGGAAAGATATATATCTATAGATATATAGATACATATCTCCATTTAGATATATAAAAGAACGAAGTATATGGGAGACATCTGTACCTGCCTTTCAATTTTGGTGTAACCTTAAACATCTTTAAAATATAAAGTTTTTTAGGGGTTCCTGGGTGGCTTAGTGGGTTAAAGCCTCTGCCTTCAGCTCAGGTCATGATCACAGGGTCCTGAGATTGAGCCCCGTATCGGGTTCTCTATTCGGCAAGGAGCCTGCTTCCCCCCCCCCCCCGTCTGCCTCTCTGCCTACTTGTGATCTCTGTCTGACGAATAAATAAAATCTTTAAAAATATATAAATAAAATAAAATATAAAGCATTTAAAAAAATACTTAATATTCCAGGGCTCAAGGTGTGCCTGGATGATTCAGTTGGTTAAGTGTCTGCCTTTGGCTTAGGTCATGGTTCCATGATCCTGGTACTGAGCCCACGTCATGTTCCCTGCTGAGCAGGGAGCCTACTTCTCCTCCTCCCGCTGCTGCACCCCCAACTTTTGTGCTCTCTCTTTCTCTCAAGTAAATAAATAAAATCTTAAAGAAAAACACTTCACATATATTTTTTTAAGATATATACCTATTTACATGTATAAATACCTACGGGTATATTTTACATGAATCACTTATCATAAACTGGTCATGTCAGTCCCACCTGATGGTAAGATTGGGCATGATAAGAAGCAATTTATCATTAATATTGAAATGGTACATATGAGAAGTACATATAAGCAGGTCCAGAAGTCAAAAAAAACAACCAGTGGAGGAGGAGGGACAAGATGGCAGAGAAGAGCCCCTGTTTCAACCAATCCCCTAAAGAGAGCTAATTATCTAACAGAACATTCTGAACACCCATGAAATAAACCTGAGATGTAGGATTATACACTTCTCAATCTCTACAGGGGCAGAAGACACCAGTGGAGATGTAAAGCAGATTGGGAAAGCTGAACTGATATCGGAGGATAAACAGAAGTGGGAGAGAGCCATCAGAGTAACGCATTAGAAAGTAATATCTCAATATGAGAATGCCCTGTGAATGGGCACCAGCATTAACTTGGAAACTGGTTAAAAGCACTCAAAAAGAGCAAATTATTGAAAGGGGCAACTGGTGGAATCGGGTGATTACGGGCATGGGGCTAAGCCCATGGAACCATGACGGCCACCTCTGGTGACCACCTGGGGAAGAGAGAGTACAGCAGAGCTTCCAGCTCCTGGTCCCTGAGTCCCCAGGGCTGTGCAGCTTGCATCACCACTTGGCTGGGCACATTCACATCCCCACATGAGGGAGTCAGGTGTGGATGCCAGCCTGTGCTCTCTAGAACTACAGCCTTTTGCAACTCTGTGAGTACTGCAGGACCAAGCTCTGACGCACTCCCCACTCGCACCCGAGAAAGCTCCATGTGGCCACTAGCCAGTGGTCTCTAGGAGAAGAAGAGGGTCTGGGTGTTCCAGACCCTCCTGAAGGAACCCATCACGATCTCTGGTCAGTAGCCCTCTGTGGTGACCTGTGAAACCCTGAGGCCTGGACCCCAGACAGCTGTCCTGGCAAAGAAACCACCATAAGTGGCCTCCCTGGACCAGTATCACTCATGGTTTTAGTGGCATGGGGGTGCAAAGGTAAGCAGGCACTTTGGGCGACCCCTGGGATAGTGCCAGGGAATGTGCACTGCCTGTGGGAGGTTGCAGGGTTTAGCAGAGTTTGCAGAGGGAGACTCTGTGTGTTTTGGACCACCCAGATGGGTGCAGACAGGCTTCTCTCTGAGTTTTGGGTGCAGTTTGCTTTCCACTAAACCTCTGAAAAGCGACAAAAAGCTGCCAAAAAAACACTTCCAGAGAACAAAAGCCTGAAAAACCTGTATCCACAGAGCCAAGCCCCTTGATAGGGGACAGGAGACCTCAACCCAAGCAAGACTGACTGAAAAACAATGTGGCAGTCCCCTCCCCAGAAAGCAAGCCAAAAGAACTAGAGGACAACCATCACAGGATTTCCATAAGAACGTAAAACCCCAACATCAGGGGAAAACAATATATTAAGCTCCCAGTATTGCCCTAAAACCTGGATATTTCCTAAATCCAACTTTTATACTTAATTTGTTCTCACTATTGTTCTTTTTAATTTTTTAACCTACTTATCATTACAATTAGAGGTTTAATACAACATATTCCATAATAACCTTTTAACTTGAGCTGTTTTTTTATACATATACCTGTGTTTTTCTTTTTTGTTCCTAATTTAAAAAATATACAAATAGATATAAGCTGCAAGGCAATCCTCTTTCCCTAATCAATACTACCCCTATATATAAGCCAGTTTTAACCTCCTTTTATCTCTGAAAAATTGAGTCCTTTAACAAAGATATCAATATAAACCAGGAAGAATCAAAATAACCTTCCTCACCCACACTGAGGATTTATAAGCACCGTACTATTTTTTTCTTCTGTCAGTGTTTCTGTGCACTTGTTTTTGTTCTGGTATTATATAAATCTTATCTCTGGGGTTTATTTTGGCTGTTTTTTGTTTTATTTTGTTTTCCTTATCACTTACATTTGTCACTCTTTTTTTTTTTTAATTTTTTTATTTTTTATAAACATATATTTTTATCCCCAGGGGTACAGGTCTGTGAATCACCAGGTTTACACACTTCACAGCACTCACCAAATCACATGCCCTCCCCAATGTCCATAATCCCAACCCCTTCTTCCAAACCCCCTCCCCCCGGCAACCCTCAGTTTGTTTTGTGAGATTAAGAGTCACTTATGGTTTGTCTCCCTCCCAATCCCATCTTGTTTCATTTATTCTTCTTCTACCCACTTAAGCCTCCATGTTGCATCACCACTTCCTCATATCAGGGAGATCATATGATAGTTGTCTTTCTCTGCTTGACTTATTTCGCTAAGCATGATACGCTCTAGTTCCATCCATGTTGTTGCAAATGGCAAGATTTCATTTCTTTTGATGGCTGCATAGTATTCCATTGTGTATATATACCACATCTTCTTGATCCATTCATCTGTTGATGGACATCTAGGTTCTTTCCATAGTTTGGCTATTGTGGACATTGCTGCTATAAACATTCGGGTGCATGTGCCCCTTTGGATCACTACATTTGTATCTTTAGGGTAAATACCCAATAGTGCAATTGCTGGGTCATAGGGCAGTTCTATTTTCAACATTTTGAGGAACCTCCATGCTGTTTTCCAGAGTGGCTGCACCAGCTTGCATTCCCACCAACAGTGTAGGAGGGTTCCCCTTTCTCCACATCCTTGCCAGCATCTGTCATTTCCTGACTTGTTGATTTTAGCCATTCTGACTGGTGTGAGGTGATATCTCATTGTGGTTTTGATTTGTATTTCCCTGATGCCAAGTGATATGGAGCACTTTTTCATGTGTCTGTTGGCCATCTGGATGTCTTCTTTGCAGAAATGTCTGTTCATGTCCTCTGCCCATTTCTTGATTGGATTATTTGTTCTTTGGGTGTTGAGTTTGCTCAGTTCTTTATAGATTCTGGACACTAGTCCTTTATCTGATATGTCGTTTGCAAATATCTTCTCCCATTCTGTCAGTTGTCTTTTGATTTTGTTAACTGTTTCCTTTGCTGTGCAAAAGCTTTTGATCTTGATGAAATCCCAGTAGTTCATTTTTTCCCTTGCTTCCTTGCCTTTTGCGTTGTTCCTAGGAAGATGTTGCTGCGGCAGAGGTCGAAGAGGTTGCTGCCCGTGTTCTCCTCAAGGATTTTGATGGATTCCTTTTGCACATTGAGGTCCTTCATTCATTTTGAGCCTATTTTTGTGTGTGGTGTAAGGAAATGGTCTAATTTCATTTTTCTGCATGTGGCTGTCCAATTTTCCCAGCACCATTTATTGAAAAGGCTGTCTTTTTTCCATTGGACATTCTTTCCTGCTTTGTCGAAGATTAGTTGACCATAGATTTGAGGGTCTATTTCTGGGCTCTCTATTCTGCTCCATTGATCTATGTGTCTGTTTTTGTGCCAGTACCATGCTGTCTTGATGATGACAGCTTTGTAATAGAGCTTGAAGTCCGGAATTGTGATGCCACCAACGTTGGCTTTCTTTTTCAATATCCCTTTGGCTATTCGAGGTCTTTTCTGGTTCCATATAAATTTTAGCATTATTTGTTCCATTTCTTTGAAAAAGATGGGTGGTACTTTGATAGGAATTGCATTAAATGTGTAGATTGCTTTAGGTAGCATAGACATTTTCACAATATTTATTCTTCCAATCCAGGAGCATGGAACATTTTTTCATTTCTTTGTGTCTTCCTCAATTTCTTTCATGAGTACTTTATAGTTTTCTGAGTATAGATTCTGTGTCTCTTTGGTTAGGTTTATTCCTAGGTATCTTATGGTTTTGGATGCAATTGTAAATGGGATTGACTCCTTAATATCTCTTTCTTCTGTCTTGCTGTTGGTGTAGAGAAATGCAACTGATTTCTGTGCATTGATTTTATATCCTGACACTTTACTGAATTCCTGTATAAGTTCTAGCAGTTTTGGAGTGGAGTCTTTTGGGTTTTCCACATATAGTATCATATCATCTGCGAAGAGTGATAATTTGACTTCTTCTTTGCCGATTTGGATGCCTTTAATTTCCTTTTGTTGTCTGATTGCTGAGGCTAGGACCTCTAGTACGATGTTGAATAGCAGTGGTGATAATGGACATCCCTGCCGTGTTCCAGACCTTAGCGGAAAAGCTTTCAGTTTTTCTCCATTGAGAATGATATTTGTGGTGGGTTTTTCATAGATGGCTTTGATGATATTGAGGTATGTGCCCTCTATCCCTACACTTTGAAGAGTTTTGATCAGGAAGGGATGTTGTACTTTGTCAAATGCTTTTTCAGCATCTATTGAGAGTATCATATGGTTCTTGTTCTTTCTTTTATTGATGTGTTGTATCACATTGACTGATTTGCGGATGTTGAACCAACCTTGCAGCCCTGGAATAAATCCCACTTGGTCGTGGTGAATAATCTTTTTAATGTACTGTTGAATCCTATTGGCTAGTATTTTGTTGAGTATTTTCGCATCTGTGTTCATCAAGGATATCGGTCTATAGCTCTCTTTTTTGGTGGGATCCTTGTCTGGTTTTGGGATCAAGGTGATGCTGGCTTCATAAAATGAGTTTGGAAGTTTTCCTTCCATTTCTATTTTTTGGAACAGTTTCAGGAGAATAGGAATTAGTTCTTCTTTAAATGTTTGGTAGAATTCCCCCCGGAAGCCGTCTGGCCCTGGGCTTTTGTTTGTTTGGAGATTTTTAATGACTGTTTCAATCTCCTTACTGGTTATGGGTCTGTTCAGGCTTTCTATTTCTTCCTGGTTCAGTTGTGGTAGTTTATATGTTTCTAGGAATGCATCCATTTCTTCCAGATTGTCAAATTTATTGCCATAGAGTTGCTCATAGTATGTTCTTATAATAGTTTGTATTTCTTTGGTGTTAGTTGTGATCTCTCCTCTTTCATTCATGATTTTATTTATTTGGGTCCTTTCTCTTTTCTTTTTGATAAGTCGGGCCAGGGGTTTATCAATTTTATTAATTCTTTCAAAGAAACAGCTCCTAGTTTTGTTGATTTGTTCTATTGTTTTTTTGGTTTCTATTTCATTGATTTCTGCTATGATCTTTATGATTTCTCTTCTCCTGCTGGGCTTAGGGTTTCTTTCTTGTTCTTTCTCCAGCTCCTTTAGGTGTAGGGTTAGGTTGTGTACCTGAGACCTTTCTTGTTTCTTGAGAAAGGCTTGTACCGCTATATATTTTCCTCTCAGGACTGCCTTTGTTGTGTCCCACAGATTTTGAACCGTTGTATTTTCATTATCATTTGTTTCCATGATTTTTTTCAATTCTTCTTTAATTTCCCGGTTGACCCATTCATTCTTTAGAAGGATACTGTTTAGTCTCCATGTATTTGGGTTCTTTCCAAACTTCCTTTTGTGGTTGAGTTCTAGCTTTAGAGCATTGTGGTCTGAAAATATGCAGGGAATGATCCCAATCTTTTGATACCGGTTGAGTCCTGATTTAGGACCGAGGATGTGATCTATTCTGGAGAATGTTCCATGTGCACTAGAGAAGAATGTGTATTCTGTTGCTTTGGGATGAAATGCTCTGAATATATCTGTGATGTCCATCTGGTCCAGTGTGTCGTTTAAGGCCTTTATTTCCTTGCTGATCTTTTGCTTGGATGACCTGTCTATTTCAGTGAGGGGAGTGTTAAAGTCCCCTACTATTATTGTATTATTGTTGATGTGTTTCTTTGATTTTGTTATTAATTGGTTTATATAGTTGGCTGCTCCCACATTGGGGGCATAGATATTTAAAATTGTTAAATCTTCTTGTTGGACAGACCCTTTGAGTATGATATAGTATCCTTCCTCATCTCTTATTATAGTCTTTGGCTTAAAATCTAATTGATCTGATATAAGGATTGCCACTCCTGCTTTCTTCTGATGTCCATTAGCATGGTAAATTCTTTTCCACCCCCTCACTTTAAATCTGGAGGTGTCTTCGGGCTTAAAATGTGTTTCTTGGAGGCAACATATAGATGGGTTTTGTTTTTTTATCCATTCTGATACCCTGTGTCTTTTGACAGGGGCATTTAGCCCATTCACATTCAGGGTAAGTATTGAGAGATATGAATTTAGTGCCATTGTATTGCCTGTAAGGTGACTGTTACTGTATATGGTCTCTGTTCCTTTCTGATCTACCACTTGTAGGCTCTCTCTTTGCTTAGAGGACCCCTTTCAATATTTCCTGTAGAGCTGGTTTGGTATTTGCAAATTCTTTCAGTTTTTGTTTGTCCTGGAAGCTTTTAATCTCTCCTTCTATTTTCAATGATAGCCTAGCTGGATATAGTATTCTTGGCTGCATGTTTTTCTCGTTTAGTGCTCTGAAAATATCATGCCAGCTCTTTCTGGCCTGCCAGGTCTCTGTGGATAAGTCAGCTGCCAATCTAATATTTTTACCATTGTATGTTACAGACTTCTTTTCCCGGTCTGCTTTCAGGATTTTCTCTTTGTCATTGAGACTTGTAAATTTTACTATTAGGTGACGGGGTGTGGGCCTATTCTTATTGATTTTGAGGGGCGTTCTCTGAACCTCCTGAATTTTGATGCTCGTTCCCTTTGCCATATTGGGGAAATTCTCCCCAATAATTCTCTCCAGTATACCTTCTGCTCCCCTCTCATTTTCTTCTTCTTCTGGAATCCCAATTATTCTAATGTTGTTTCGTCTTATGGTGTCACTTATCTCTCGAATTCTCCCCTCGTGGTCCAGTAGCTGTTTGTCCCTCTTTTGCTCAGCTTCTTTATTCTCTGTCATTTGGTCTTCTATATCACTAATTCTTTCTTCTGCCTCATTTATCCTAGCAGTTAGAGCCTCCATTTTTGATTGCACCTCACTAATAGCTTTTTTGATTTCACCTTGGTTAGATTTTAGTTCTTTTATTTCTCCAGAAAGGGCTTTTATATCTCTCGAGAGGGTTTCTCTAATATCTTCCATGCCTTTTTCGAACCCGGCTAGAACCTTGAGAATTGTCATTCTGAACTCTAGATCTGACATATTACCGATGTCTGTATTGATTAGGTCCCTAGCCTTCGGTACTGCCTCTTGTTCTTTTTTTTGTGTTGAATTTTTATGTCTTGTCATTTTGTCCAGATAAGTGTAAATGAAGGGGCAAGTAAAATACTAAAAGGGTGGCAACAACCCCAGGAAAATATGCTTTAACCAAATTAGAAGAGATCCGAAATCGTGAGTGGGGAGAAAGGGGATAAAAAGAGGTTCAAAAAGGAAGAAAGAAAAAAAAAACAAAAAGAAAAGAAAAAAAAAGAAAAAAAAGAATTTTTAAAAAAAGAAAACACCTAAGAAAAATGTAAAAAAGAAAAAATATATATATTAGATAAACTAGTAAAAAATCGTTAAAAAAGAAAAAGGTAACAGTTAAAAAAAAAATTTTACCCGAAGACGAGAAAAAAAAAAAATGAAAAAGAAAAAATTAAATTAACTGCAAGACTAAAAAAAATCACAGGAAAAAAGCCATGAGTTCCGTGTTTGGCTTTCTCCTCCTCTGGAATTCTGCTGCTCTCCTTGGTATTGAAACCGCACTCCTTGGTAGGTGAACTTGGTCTCGGCTGGATTTCTTGTTGATCTTCTGGGGGAGGGGCCTGGTGTAGTGATTCTCAAGTGTCTTTGCCGCAGGCGGAATTACACCACCCTTACCCGGGGCCGGGGTGAGTAATCCGCTCGGGTTTGCTTTCAGGAGCTTTTGTTACCTGAGCGCTTTCCGTAAAGTTCCGGAGGACGGGAATACAAATGGCGGCCTCCTGGTCTCCGGCCCGGAGGAGCCGAGAGCCCAGGGCCCCACTCCTCAGTGCGCCCTCAGAGAACAGCGCCCAGTTACTCCCGTCTGCCTGACCTCCGGCCGCGCTCCGAGCTCACCGAGCCTGCGACCGGTTCAAGGTAACACGGAGCTGCGAGCTTACTGTCGGCTCTGTCTCTGTAGCCGGCTTTCCTGTTCTAATACCCGCAAGCTCTGCGACACTCAGACACCCCCGATCCTTCTGTGACCCTGCGGGACCTGAGGCCACGCTGACCCCGCATGGGCTTCGCCCCGGTTTAGCCTCTGGAGCGATGTCCCTCAGCGGAACAGACTTTTAAAAGTCCTGATTTTGTGCACGGTTGCTCCGCTGCTTGCCGGGAGCCGGCCCCTCCCCCCGGGGTCTATCTTCCCGTCGCTTTGGATTCACTTCTCCGCCGGTCCTACCTTTCAGAAAGTGGTTGTTTTTCTGTTTCCAGAATTGCTGTTCTTCTTCTCTTCGATCTGCCGATGGATTTTCAGGTGTTTGCAATCTTTAGATAAGCTATCTAGCTGATCTCCGGCTAGCTGAAGCAGTCTCAGCTTGCTACTTCTCCGCCATCTTGACTCACATTTGTCACTCTTTTTGTTTGTCAATTTTTGTTTGTATACCTTATAAGCCTTACCATTTGGGTCCATTCTAGCTGGGTCTTCTCTTCTCTCTCTCTCTCTCTTTTTCTTTCTTTCTTTCTGGTGGTAACTTCTCATTGATCAGAAGCATTTCAAAGTGTACTTTGCCTAGAGCATGGTTGATATATTCAGCTATACCTCCCCTCAATCACCTCTCACCAAAATGACTAGAAGGAAGAACACCCAACAGAGGAAAAATTCAGAAATTGTGCCCTCTCCATCAGAACTATTGGGTATGGACATGAACAGTATGTTGGAAAGGGAATTCAGGGTAACAATTATCTAGGCAATGGCTAGGTTGGAGAAGACCATTAGTGACAATATAGAATCTCTAAGGGCAGAAGTGAAAGCTGCCTGGGAAGAAGTTATAAATGCTATCAATGAGATCCAATCAAATATAACTACTCTAATAACTAGAGTAACCAAGACAGAAGATAGAATTAGTGATCTAGAGGACAAACACATAGAGAAAAATGATCAGGAGGAGGCATGGGAGAAACAAATTAGAAGCTATGAAAGCAGAATTAGGAAAATAAATGATGCCATAAAACATTCCAGCTTCAGAATTATTGAGATCCTGAGAGGGTAGAGAAAGAGAGAAGGCTAGAAGATATAGTTGAACAAATTCTCCATGAAAATTTCCCTAACCTGGGGAATGGAACAAGTGTTCCCGTCCTAGAGGCAGAAAGGATACCCCCCAAGATCAACAAATCTAGAAAGACCTCAAGGCACTTGATAGTGCGACTGATGAATCATAATTTAGACAAGAGCTTCTGAGGGCAGCTAGGAGGAAGAGATTCTTTAGGTACACAGGAAATTCCATCAGAATAATGTCAGACCTGTCCACAGAAACCTGAAAAGCCAGAAAGGGCTGGCAAGACATATATTCAGGGCACTAAATAAGAAGAACATGCAGCCTAGAATATTTTATCCAGCAAGGCTCACATACAAAATGGATGGAAAGATAAAGAGCTTCCAAGACCCACGGTGTTTAAAAGAGTATGTGACCACCAAGCAGGCACTACAAGAAATGTTAAAGGACATTCTATAAAAGAAGAAACCAAGAGTGACATAGAACAGAAATTTATAGAGACAATCTATAGAAACAAGGACTTCTCAGGCAATATGATGTCAATAAAAACTTATCTTTCAATAATCACTCTCAATGTGAACAGCCTAAATACTCCCATAAAGCAGCACAGGGTGGCAAACCAGATAAAATGACAGGACCTGCACACATGCTGTCTACAAGAGACACAACTAGAACCTAAAGATACATCTAGATTGAAAATGAAGGGATGGAGAACCATCTTTCATGCCACGGGCCTCAAAAGAAAGCTGGGGTAATGATTTTTGTATAAGATAAATTAGATTTTAAGCTAAAGACTATACTCAGAGCTACAGAAGGACACTACATCATTCTTAAAGAATCTGTCCACCAAGAAGATCTAACAATTGTAAATATGTATGTCCCCAATATGAGAGCAGCCAACCACATAAGGCAACTGTTAATGAAAATGAAGAGTCATATTGATATGAACACATTAATTGTAGAGGATTTTAGGGCAGCGCTCTCAGTAGTAAACATATCATCCAAACAGAAAATCAATAAAGAAACAAGAGCTTTGAAAGAGACACTGGAAGAGATGGACCTCACAGATACAGAACATTCCACCATACAGAACAACAGAATACTCATTCTTCTTGTGTGCACATGGAACCTTCTCTAGAATAGACCACATACTGGGTTACAAAACAGGGCTCAAGTGATACCAAAAGACTGAGATTATTCCCTGCATATTCTCAGACCACAATGCTTTGAAACTGGAACTCAACTATAAGAAAAAGTTTGGAAGGAATTCAAACACTTGGAAGCTAAAGACCACTCTGCTTAAGAATGTTTGGATCGACTAGGAAATCAAAGAAGAACTTAAACAATTCATCGAAACCAGTAAAAATGAAGGCACATCACTTCAAACCTATGGGATACAGCAAAGGTGGTCCTAAGAGCGAAATACATAGACATCCCAACCTCACTCAAAAAAAGAAAATCTTGAATATACCAATTCTCTTTACACCTTAAAGAACTGAAAAATCAACAACAAATTAAGCCAACCCCATGCACAAGAAGGGAAATAATCAAGATTAGAGCAGAGATCAATGAGATAGAAATTGAGATAGGAGAACACGTCAATAAAACCTGAAGCTGGATTTTTGAAAGAATCAATAAAATCAAGAAACCACTGGCCAAACTAATCCAAAAGAAAAGAAAGAGGACCTAAGTTAGTGAAATTATGAATTAAAAGGGAGAGATCACAACTAACACCAAGGAAATAGAAACAATCATCAGAAAATATTATGAACAGGGCATGTGGGTGGCTCAGTGGGTTAAAGCCTCTGCTTCCAGCTCAGGTCATGATCCAACGGTCCTTGGATCGAGCCCCACATCAGGCTCTCTGCTCGACAGGGAGCCTGTTTCTCTTCCTCTCTGCCTGCCTCTCTGCCTACCTGTGATCTCTGTCTGTCAAATAAATAAATAAAATCTTTAAAAAATATCATGAACAGTTATATGTCAATAACTTAAGCAACCTAGATGAAGTGGATGCATTCCTGGAAACCAATGAACTTCCAGAACTGAATCAGGAAGAAACTGACAACCTGAATATACCAATATCTAGTAATGAGATTGAAGCAGTCATCAAAGACCTCCCAAAAAACAAGAGCCCAGGACCTGGTGGATTCCCTGGAGAATTCTACTAAACTTTCAAAGAAGAAATAACACCTATTCTTCTGAAGCTGTTTCCAAAAACAGAAGCAGAAGGAAAGCTTCCAGACTCTTTCTATGAAGCCAGCATTACTTTGATCCCCAAACCAGGCAAAGACACCACCAAAAAGGAGAATTTCAGACCAATACCCCTGATGAATATGGATGCCAAGTTTCTCAGCAAGATCCTAGCTAATAGGATCCAACAGTATACTAAAAAGATTATCCATCATGACCAGGTGGGATTTATCCATGGGATGCAAGGGTAGTTCAACATTCACAAATCAGTCAATGTGATAGAACAAATCAATAAGAGAAGAGAGAATAACCACATGGTCCTCTCAATTGATGCAGAAAAAGCATTTGGCAAGATACAGCATCCATTCCTGATTAAAACACTTCAAAGTACAGGGATAGAGGGAACATTCCTCAACTTCATAAAATCTATCTATGAAAAACCCATAGCGAATATCATTCTCAAAGGGGGAAAGCTGACAGCCTACCAATTGAGATCAGGAATACGACAAGGATGTCCACTCTAACCCCTGTTATTCAATGCAGTACTAAAAGTCCTAGCAACAACAGACAACACAAAGAAATAAAAGGTATTCGAACTGGCAAAAAAGAAGTCAAACTGTCTGTCTTCGCATCTCTCTTCACAGATGACATGATACTTTATATAGAAAACCCAAAAGACTCCCCCTCCCAACTACTAGAAGTCATAAAAGCAATTTAGTAATGTGGCAAGATACAAAATTAATGTACAGAAATCAGTTGCTTTCTTATACACTAACAATGAAAATATAGAAAAGGAAATTAGAGAATTGATTCCATTTCCTATAGCACCAAGAACCATAAGATACCTTGGAATAAACGTAACCAAAGAGGTAAGGATCTGTACTTGAGGAACTATAGAACAATCATGAAATAAACTGAAGAAGACACAAAAAGAATGAAGAGCATTCCATACTCATGGATTGGAAGAATAAACATTGTTAAAATGTCTATACTGCCTAGAGCCATCTATACTTTCAATGCTATCCTGATTAAAATTCCACTGGAATTTTTCAAAGAGCTGGAACAAACAATCCTAAAATCTGTATGGAACCAGAAGAGACCCCGAATAGCTAAGGAAATGTTGAAAAAGAAAAACAAAACTGGGGTCATCATGTTGCCTGATTTCAAGCTTTATTACAAAGCTGTGTTCACCAAGACAGCATGGTACTGGCACAAAAACAGACATGTAGACCAGTGGAACAGAGTAGAGAGCCCAGATATGGACCCTCAACTCTATGGTCAAATACTCTTTGACGAAACAAGAAACATATACAGTGGAAAAAATTTTCTTCAATAAATGGTGCTGAAAAAATTGGGCAGCTATGTATGGAAGAATGAAACTCAACCATTCTCTTACACCATACACAAAGATAAACTCGAAATGGATAAAAGAACTCAAAGTGAGGCAGGAGTCTATCAAAATCCTAGAGGAGAACATAGGCAGTAACCTTTTGGTCATTGGCCACAGAAACTTTTTTCAAGACATATCTCCAAAGGTAAATGAAACAAAAGCAAAAATGAACTTTTGGGACTTCATCAATATCAAAAGTTTCTGCACAGCAAAGGAAACAGTCAACAAAACAAAGAGGCAATCCATAGTATGGGAGAAGATATTTGCAAGTCACAGTACAGATAAAGAGCTGATATCAAAGATCTATAAAGAATCTTTCAAACTCAACACCCAAAAATCAGATAATCACATCAAGAAATGGGCAGAAGATATGAACAAACACTTCTCCATGGAAGACATACAAGTGGCTCACAGACGCATGAAAAAATGTTCATCATCATCATTAGCCATCAAGGAGATTCAAATCAAAAGCACATTGATATACCATCTAACACCAGTCAGAATGGCCAAAATCAACAAGATGGAAAACAATACATGTTGTGGAGGATGTGGAAAAAGAAGAACCCTCTTACACTGTTGGTAGGAATGCCAGCTGGCGCAGCCACTTTGGAAAACAGTGTGGAGACTCCTTAAGAAATTAAAAATAGAGCTACCCTATTACCCTGCAATTGCAGTACTGAGTATCTACCCTGGAGATACAGATGTAGTGAAAAGAAAGTCCATCTGTACCCCAATGTTCATAGCAGGAATGGCCATAGTCGCCAACCTGTGGAAAGAGCCAAGATGCCCTTCAATGGACGAATAGATTAAGAAGATATGATCCATATATATATATACAGTGGAGTATTATGCCTCCATCAGAGAGGATGAGTATCCAACTTTTGTATCAACATGGATGGGACTGGAAGAGATTAGGCTAAGTGAGATAACTCACACAGAGAGAATTAATTGTCATATAGTTTCACTTACTTATGGAGCATAAGGGATAACATGGAGGACCCTGGGAAATGGAAAGGAGAAGTGAGTTGGGGGAAATTGGAGGGGGAGATGAACCATGAGAGACTGTGGACTCTGAGAAACAAACTGAGGGTTTTGGGAGGAGGGGGTTGGGTGGGCCTGCTGGTGGGTATTAAGGAGGGCACATATTGCATGGAGCACTGGGTGTGGTGCATAAACAATGAAATTTGGAACACTGAAAAAAAATTAAATTAAAAAAAAACAATGGAATGATATATATCACTCCACCTTCAAACACATTAAAGGATGCAGAGATGTTCTCTACTTTATCTCCATTGAATTTGTTGAGTTACTCTTTGCAAAAACTAGGTGGACCAAAGTAGCAATGACTTACTGATAAAATACCCAAGTAGTAACCCACATTCTACTTATTGCACCTAATGTGATAACTTCACTAGGGAAGTTTAGTGTTAATTTGTGTATGTAATAAGCAGCTATTAATCTTATGAATGACTGTTTTCCATATGCATCATGAAAGTGAGTAAGAAGTCAATTTCATTCACATGGAACAATATTAATTCACAATAGTTCCACAAGCATTCACAATAATGTCATATTAATATTAATGACATTATTAGTGTGTTAATGACATTTGCAATCATGTCATATTAATTTTCTTACCTTATATCATAATATATTCCAAAGTTCACTGGGCCATCTGGACATGTTGAATTGATCTACTACAATAATGAAATCATGTTAATCAAATGTGACTGACAAATGGAAAATACTTTGGAAACCTTAATGAAATAATATGTTCAAGCAAGTTGGAGATAAACTGTAAGAGTCAGAAGCCAGCTTCATGGGTAACAGTTCAGAATCTAACAATTTGAGTCGTGATGGTATCTGTTCAAAGTAAAGTATAAATTATTCCATCTTGCTTTTTACCATTAAGTAAGAGACACAGTGCTTGGGTTGGACTTTTCATGATGAGAAGCAACATGCTTATGTCATGCTTTAGACTATAGCTCAATCCTGAGACATGGAAGGATGACTATTTTGGATGATGCCAGAGCAAGAAACTTTCAAAAGAAGGTCACAGTATAGGTATCCCTGTCATTTGACCCATATAATTGAGAATTCAATAAGTAGTATCTGGATTTTAAAAAGGACACTACATGCAGTTTCTGCCAAGCTCCAAAAGGAAATTCATAGCACAAATCCTTAATGTACTATAATAAGACCATACTTAACCATGTATCCAGAAACATTTGTCATGTGCTGGTAATATCAGTCTTACCTGGGTAAGATTGGGCAGGCCCAGATGCAATTCATCATTAACATTGAAGTGGTACATACAGGAAGTGACTTGAGTAGGTTCCTAAGTCACAAAGAAACAGAACAAATGAACTCAATGTCTTCTACCATGCCTATACTGATATTTCTCCTTCAATTCCCACCTGTTGCCTAATGGGAGGTCCTTATGATGAGCTGCCAAAGAAAGAAGAAAATCAGTCTTCATTCACAGATGAATATGCCCAGTATAGGAAGGTGCCACACTAAATGTAAACTGCTGCTGTATTATAGCTACACTCAAGAGTGATCCTAAAACACAATGGTAAGGGAAGTTCCTCCTATTTGTTGGCATTTTTGGATGCTGTACCTGGTCATCCCTTTTATATGGAGAGAGAATTGGCTTGAGTTAAGCATATGCATAAGTTTATGGGCATTCAAAGATGGCTTATTTGGTTAGTTAATGGCCTGAAAGAAAAATTGAGGATTAAAGAAAGGAAAAAGAATGCAAACAAATATTTGAGATTATGTATAAATGAATAAAGATCTCTCTTTTAGACATTAATGCCTGTTAAAGAGCACTTATTGCAGAAGAGACACTAAACAATCAAGTATGAGATGAATTAGCCAGTCAGTGTCAACTAGCTTCTGTCCTTTATCATTCCAATACTTGCAAAACTCACTCTTTAACAGACTAGTCATGATGACAGAGATGGAGTCTATAGGTGGGCCCAACAACATGGGCTGACATTTACTAAAGCTAACCCAGCTATTGTTGCTGATTGGCATTTGACTCATCAGCAACAGAGGTGGATGGTGAACTCTTGATTTCTTGAAGATACTTGATTTCTTGATTTTTTTGAGGAGGTTAATCAGCACAGAGACAAACTAATTATGTCATATTCATTTCACCCTTTCAGCAGGGACAGAACAGTGACTCATTTTGACCAGATAAGCACATAATCTCATGAGTATGAGTTTCCCTTCCTTGTCTACAATACCTTGAACTTCAATGCTAATCAAAAGCTCATAGAGGTTTTGATTAACTAACATGGGATTCCTCATAATATATCTTGGAACCAAGGCCACACTCTATGAAGCAAAAAATTTAGCAACTGACATAAATATGTAACTCACTGGAAGTGTGTGCATGTGTGTGTGTATCTATAGATATGTGTAAATGGAGAGAGAGAGAGAGACATAGAGAAAAGTAGATACAGAGAGAGAGAGAAAAAGAGAGAGAAATAAAGAGAAGGTAGGCCAGCTGGTAGAGACCCAGGAGAGCTGCCTTTTGGTCCAAAGCCAGTCTGCTAGCACAATGCCTTCTTGTTCAAGAGAGGTGAATCTTCATTCTACTAAGGCCCTCAAACACTTGCCACCTACATTCTGGAAGATAATCTACTTTATTAGAAATCCACTGATTTAAATGTTGATTTCTTCTAAAAAATATTCATGGTAACATCCAGAATAAAGTTTAATCAAATATTTGAGCAACATGGCACAGTCAAGTTGAGACAGAAAATGAACTGTCATAGGGAAAAAAAAAGGATATGTGTGGCAATAATATCTTGTACATCTCCCTCATGTGATCAGTTGGCATGGACCTAACCACTGCCACAATTTGTGATTGTTTAGCTACCCTTCCTAACTTAGTGGAAAAAAAAATATATATATAAAAGACAATTATTAAAATTTATAAGTAGTCTAAAGACTCATAAAATATATAAATTAGAAAATTTTGTTCCTTACTTCTCATGACACTTAGGATAAGGAAGCATTCTTAACCTAACTCTACTTACTAAGAGCAAGTCAGAAGGCAATTTTATATGTGGTAAGTTTCCCAAAGCAAAGTATATGATATGCACCCTAATTATACTCAGGATCAAGAGTAGAATGGACTCCATAATGGATTATAGACAGCTTCATGTCTAATGATAAAATTAATTCATAAATAAAAAATTTAAAGAGTTGAAATAAACCTAGAAAGAAGAATTTAAGAATATTACAGTAGTAAAGATTGCCTTAAGAAAAAAGATTAGAAGTGTTAACCTATTCTTCAAAAATGCCAAATAAATTACACAAAGTATTATAGCATGAATTACTTACATTATGGTTGTTTCTTGTTACTTCCAAGATGCATTGAGTAATAGAGATTACAAAAACCTTTGCACCTTCAGGTAAGTCATTTGAATCCTTTCTTCAGTATTTTAGCTTGTTGTGAGTTCTTTTTTTTTCAGATTTGGTTTATTTATTTGGGAGAGAGACAACATGAGTGGAAGGGGCAGAGAGAGAGGGAGAGAGAAAGAGAATCTTAAGCAGACTCCACACAGTGTGCAGTCTGAAACAGGACTCAACCCCATGACCCTGAGACCATGACCTGAGCTGAAACCAAGACTCAGATGCTTAACTGACTGTGACACCCAGGCACCCTGGTTCTTAATTTCTTGGCATGTAATCCATTAAAGAAATTTAATGCTTACCTCTGTAAGTTATTTATCTGATAATTTAAGCATTTAGAAAAAATGTGGCAGGGATAAAACAAAACAAAACCAACCAGCCTAGCTGAAAGCACCATTGTACTATACATTTCCTTCAATGAATACAGGTATTCCACAAATACGACTCAATATACTGGAATCATAGCATTAAGATTAAAAAGGCCAAAGTTATAATTGGGCAAGAAGACAATATCATACCAATTCTGATTTTGTTGTTGTATTATTTTTCAAAATTTTCAGGGAAAAAAGGAAATTCCAACTGTTTACCTCTCAGATGTTCAGATATAGTATTTTGTTGCCTTTAGCATAGCTACATATTCTGCTTATGCTGCTGAGATGCCTGGTTGTAAAAGAAGTCATAAATATTTAAACTTTTCTGCCAATTTTTCCCTCATGGGGGACTGATTTCATTCCTTAAGCATTATTCAATTTGCAATAAGAAAATTACTTCATATTTCCTTACAGGGAGTTAGAGATTAAAAAAAGAGGAATTTCTCCTGATGCTATTACCACCAACATTAATGAGATGATTGAAATATATATAATATTATCATATATGCATGTTATATATACATATATATAATTATGCCAATACCAGCTGCCAGCTGTAAATATTCTTTGATGATAATGTTCGTGAACTATTTTTAATGCTTAGGGTTTTCACTGGAAATGTTAAATCATCTATAAATATATTCTGTTTTGTTGTAGGTTTAATAGAATTCAGAAAATATGAATATAACTTTAAATTTCAAGGATAGATCTAGAAGTCTACCTAGAAGATCTAGGTAGATCTAAAAGACTACCTACAATGTCCAAAATTGGCTTATGGACTCAATATTTATTATGTATGAGGGATGATTCTATATGCTAAAGACAGAACAAAGATACTTGTCTTCATCAAGCTTATATTTTACTGGGAAGGTTGAGACAATAGAATAAAATATGCATTATGTTAAGAGGTGATAAATGTTATGGAGGAAAAAAAAGAGAAAGGAGATGGGACACACACCCCTACACACACTCATATAGGACGTGAATTTGTAAATATGTTACTGGGATTCATCACTGAGCTGGAGACATTTGATCAGTCTTGAGGGAAGGAAGGGAGAAAACTACTCCATGTACCGCCTAAGGGAAAGACAGGGAGACAGGGAGACTTGGCATAATAGAAGAAATGTTCAAAGTGAAAAAAATATATATCAGATGGAAAGAGCATTTTAGGTCATTAAGATACTGTTACTCTGCAATGGCATTAAAGAATTTAGAACAGAGTAGTGATATATTAATGTGATTATCCTGGCTGCTGTAGTGACAACAGACAGAAGCTGAGATGATGGAAGTAGAGAAACTTGTTAGGAGGCCATAGGAATAATCAAGACTCAAGGCAATATTGCCTTTGATCACAATGTTTGGAGTATGCAGACGTAAGAAATTGTTGAGGGAAATTGAGATGTATTTTCAAAGTTGAGACAAGAATGTGATATAGGGCGTAAAAGAAATAAAAATCAAAAACAATTCAAAGATGTCCTTGTTATCAGTGGAAAACCTGGTATTCTCATTTCCAGTTCTGTAAGAAGATTAAATTTAGGAGAAAACTTCAGAATTATGATGACAAGTAATATACAATGCTGAAGGGAGGGTTTTTTCATTTGTTTGGTTTTTTGTTTTGTTTTGTTTTGTTTTTCCTTTCCTCCCGTAGGTAAAAGAAATAAGAGTATGTTTTATGCTGATAGTAGGATTCAGTTAAGAGAGAGTGGGGAGAGGATCAGGGGATAGGTGGAAAAATTGCCTGAGAAATATCCCTGAAGAAGAGGGATGAGATATGATAAACAAATGAGGGTTTGAAGCTTGAAGAAGACCACAGAAACAGAGCAGGGAAGTGTGTCTTTATCCTAATTTCTCTTTCAGGATAACTTTTCTTGAAACACCAACAAGATTTTGAAATAGTATCTTCCAGTGATTTTCTTGTTTTGAGCTATAATTTACAAACATGGAAATGAACAGATAATTTAATAAGTCCTGCAGATTTTGGCACATACTTATATGCATCTAAAGCACACTTTATTAATGTATCTCCCTTTGTCTCAGTTCCTAATCAATAACCTCCCCATTCTCACAAATCCATAGAAGCAAGCACAATTCTGCTTTCTTTCACAGTATAATAGCATTGTCAGTTTTAAACCTCCTACAAATAGAATCATAAAGTATGAATTCCTCCTCTGCCTGTGTCTTCTTTTATGTAGCTTAATGCCTTGGGATTTACACATGTTATTGCACAAATCAGTAATTTGTCCTTTTGATTCTTGAATAGTAGTCTATTGTGTGAATATGCATGTTTTATTTATCTATACCTAATCATGGACATTTGAGTTTTATTTATTTATTTTATTTTTTTGTGATTATGAATGGATTTCCTAGGAACATTCTTATAAACACTTTTATAAGTTTTGGCTTATGATTTCATTTTTTTACTTGATGAACACTTAACAGTAGAAAAGTTTAGTTATAAAGAAGTTATATTTTTAATTTTTTAAGAAATTGCAAAAAACATCAAAAGAAGAAAAGAATTTACCATATTGTTTTCTAGAATGATTGTCCATTTCTACACTCACTCTAGCCATATAAAAGAGTTCTGTTTGTTACATACCATCACCAACATCCAGTTGGATGTATCGTACTAACTTATTATGGATTTAATTGCATTTCCCTGGTAATGGTGCACACTTTTCATGTGCTTATTTACCATTTTCCTCTATAGAGTATTTCTTGATGTATTCTTTATTTTTATTATTGTCATTGTTGTTGATTTCCCTGAACAGTCTTTTTAACATTGGAATTCTGTTTTATGTGTAACACTTATTCTGGGGCTCAGATATATGTACTGTAAATATTTCTACCAGTTTGTCACTTGTCTCTTTATTTTTTAATGTGTCTTTCAAAAGAAGATGTTTTACTTTTGATAAAGTCTGGATTTGTTCCTCAAAGATGTTAAAGTATTCTGTTAATGTGACTGATAGTGGAGGTGGGTATGGCATTGGAGTTATTTTGCATGGGAGGTGCAGGAGGTGGGAAGCCTCCTGCTATCAAATCATAGTCAGAGAAATCTGTCAGAAAGATAAATATAAGGTGCTTGCATCTATTTGGGAGAGCCACAACAGTGCATTGTCTTTGTGGAAGTCTCCAGTGAGAGTTCTGAGAAACCAAAGTTCATCAATGCCCTTCCTTCCTCCATAATTCCTAGGGTCTAAAATGTCCCATCCCTAGGTGCCAATTATTTCTCACTCTCAACCTCAGAGATTCTGTTCTTTTGCCTGGACTGTTCTTAATCTCCTCTTCAGTGTAACCAGTCATTTTTTCCTCATCTTTATTTTTTAAAATTAAAAAAAAAAGTCTAGTTGACACACAATGTTAATTAGTTTCAGGTGTGCAACATAGCAAAACATTCTACATCCTATAATTTACACTGTCTTCATCACTGCATAGCTACCAACTGTCAGCATATGAGGTTATTATAATATCGTTGAATAAATTCCTTATGCTGTACCTTTCATCCCCATGGCTTATTCATTCCATAACTGGAAGTCTGTATCTCCTACTTCCCTTCACCCATTTTGCCCACCCACCCCATCCTTTTTCCTCTGACAAACATCAGTTTATTATCTGTGTTTATAGGTCTGATTCTGCTTTTCCTTGTTTATTCACTTGTGTGTGTGTGTTTAGATTCCACATATGAGTGAAATTATACAGTATTTTTTTTCTCAGCATGACTTTACTTACCATAATATTCTCTAGGTCCATATATGTTGTTGCAAATGGCAAGCAATCTAATATCCATCAATAGCTGAATGGATAAGGAAGAGGTAGCACATAGATAGACACAGACCCATACACACATACATACACACCCAGAGGAATATTATGCAGACATAGAAAAAGTCTAGTGAAACCAATCTTAACCATTTACTCCAAACATTTTTTCTTTGTCATGCTCCAGTCCCCAACAACCTTCCCCAAAACTTCCACCATCACCATTTTTCCCTTTTTTTACAATTGATATTGCTCTTTATTTATTAAAAAAAAACTCTATTCCCTCTATTGTGTGTTGCAGAATCATGTAAGATTTGTTTTTTAATTTATTCCCAAATTTTATTACCAAAGTAGCATTCCATTTTCATTATTGTTTTAAAATCATTTTGTTAAAAAAAACTGACTCCAATTGCATAATTTACTTTAGAGGTATAGCTCTTTTTTTTTTTAAGATTTTATTTATTTGACAGAAAGAGACACAGCAAGAGAGTGAACACAGGCAGGGGGAAAGGAAGAGGGAGAATCATGCCCTCCGCTGAGCAGGGAGTCCGATGTGGGGCTCAAATCCAGGACCATGGGATCATAACCTGAGCTGAAGGTAGATGCTTAACAACTGAACCACCCAGGGACCGCTAGAGGTACTGCCTTCTAACTGAAAATATGGTATAAGAAGATGTGTGGTTTTAACAAATAAAGAGTCTAGAAACATAAAAACACAGAAGAGGTTAATAATTTGTTTCTGCATATTAATAAATTAAATGAAAATTGGGGAAATCACTTATTTTGGGAGTGTCTTTATGAATTTTTTGCCATACATTAAAATATACACATATTAAAAGATTTGTGAAGCATCTTATCATACATCTAGTTTTTCTAAATGGTTAACTTTAGGAGTGCCTGGGTGGCTGAGTTGGTTAAGCATCTGCCTTGACTCTAGTCATGATCCCAAATCCTTGGATTGAGCCCCACTTTGGGCTCCCTTCTCAGTGGTGAGTCTGTTTCTCCTTCTGCCTCTTCCCCTCCCCTCCACTCATACTTACATTCTCTCTCTCTTTCTGTGAAACAAATAAATAAAATCTTTAAAAAATAAATGATTAGGTTTAAGATCATGTTATTCAAAATGAAGCACAAACACACTGTCATACTCACACACAACATTTTGCATAGTTTCCCCAGATACTTCTCTGGTTCTATCAAGCAATATTCACTGAGTTAATTCAAACTAGTCTGAGGTCATTCAAAATAGAGTCATTATATTCAGTAGATAATAAAATGAGGAACACGTCCTATTATCTCAAAGTTACATGTTCTTTGAAAACTAGAAGATGGAAAGTAACACACAACTATTATTGCAAATGATGAGTCTATAACAAAAGACACTGTGTCAAGGGGAGGAATGAGTAAGGGACATGTGGGCTAGGTAGGGAGAGGTAGGGGGCTATGTGATCAGGCTCATAGAAATCGCAAAAATATGGAGGTATGGGAAACCCAGAGATAAGGGAACAAACAGGACCACCCTGCCCTAGGCATGTGGGATGGTTGTCTTTTTTGTGATAAACACCTATGACCAACAAAGAATACCCAGACCCTAAAAAGGAAGTAATCCATTGAAGGTGTTATCACTAGTCCTCTTCAATGGTGATATCAATAGAGATGTTAAAAGGATTTAAGCTCCCTGGTTAGCTTTCTATAAAAGACCAACCCTAAATACCCTCTTAAGCAACCATGTTGGGGCTGACCCCTCTCATTCTTGATAGCTTTTTCTACACCTTCACCTAATAAACTTCTGTCTTTTCACACACACACACACACACACACACACACACACACACACACTCTACCAGATTCCAGTATGTCATCTAAAAAGCTTGAATGTTGCCACTCCCAACCTCACAATAAGAAAAAAAGTTGAAAAATCTGAAAATCAACAACTCTTTTTAGATCTCTCTGGAAATTGAGGTCCTGGGACAGATTACTTACATGACAACTGGAGAGACAGACAGGCACATACAAAGAATCAAAGTTTATGAAAGGAGAAGCTTAGAAGTAGAAGGCTGTGGCTGGAGCCAAGTAGAGACACTTTCAATTTTAAGTGGTGAATTACTGGAGACTTAGTGTAGGCTAGCTTGTGATTTAAAAATAGAAAGAGGCCCAGTCATAGATAGGCTTCCCACACTCTCAGGAGTTTATTAACAGGAGGACTGTCAAATTCTCACATTGAAGACTTGGGAACTCTTCTTTCCCACAGAGAGTGGGGGAAAAGTAGCCATTTTGAAATAGTATAATGCTCTCTGTTCTCCTTAACATGGTCTGAAGAAAACTATTTTATAAGAGCCTAACCAACTGGGATTTTAACAAATGCTAACCAACCTTTGGGAAGAGAAAAATCCAACCATAGCTACTGATGTAGAGGAAAAGGAATACCCAACTCAGGCTCAATAAAAGACTAAGACATAATCATAGAACTATAGAATGTTTCCCATCTTCTAACATCTTACCACCATACCAGTAGGAATCCTATATAACAACAGGAATTAGAGATGAAAAACTGCAAGCTTCAGATCCAATTTAGGAATCTCTAGGAAAATCCAATGAAAACAAGTGAGATAAAAATAAAGATATTAGAGGAAATTTTAGACTCTGACTCCTACTGGTAAAGCAAATAGTAAACACAGATAAGCATAAAATCCCACACGGAAGACATAACTACCTCAATTCCTTTACTGGATACTTTATCTCTGACTTTCAAAAAGAAGTAACAAGCATGGGGGCACCTGGGTGGCTCAGTGGGTTAAAGCCTCTGCCTTCGGCTCAGGTCATGATCTCAGGGTCCTGGGACCGAACCCTGCATCAGGCTCTCTGCTCAGCAGGGAACCTGCTTCTTCTTCTCTCTCTGCCTGCCTCTCTGCCTACTTGTGATCTGTCTGTCAAATGAATAAATAAAAATCTTAAAAAAAAGTAACAAGTATGTTAAAAAGGCAAATATACAGTCTCAAAAAGCAAAGAAGGCATCAGAACCAGACTTAGCTATGACAAGAATTTTTAGAATTATCAGAATAGGAATTTAATATGGTTAACCATGCTGAGGCCCCTAATGAAAAAATGGACACCAAGTAAGAACAGATGCATAATTTAAACAGGGAGATTAAAACTAAGAATAAATAGGATCTTTTAGAAATAAAATAGTCTGTAACAGAAATGAAGAATGACTTTGAAAGGCTCATCAACAGGCTGGCAACAGCCAAAGAAATAATCACTGAACTTGAAGGTATTTCAATAGAGGTTTCCAAAATTAAAATGCAAAAACAAGAACAATAATATGAAATTGAATATCCAAGAACCTTGGCACCATTACAAAAAATGTAACATATGTGATAAAGGACTTGTATCTAAAGTATACAAAGAATTCTTAAAACACAACAATGACAAAACAACAACCAAATAAAAAGGGGACAAAATACATGAACAGATATATCATCCAAGAAGATTGAGATGGAAAAAAGCAAATGAAAAGATGTTTACCATCATATATGATTAGGAATTACAGGGATGCCTGGGTGGCTCAGTTGGTTAAGCAGCTGCCTTTGGCTCAGGTCATGATCCCAGCGTCCTGGGATCGAGTCCCATATCGGGCTCCTTGCTTGGCAGGGAGCCTGCTTCTCCCTCTGCCTCTGTCTGCCTGTGCTCACTCGCTCTCACTACATATCTATTAGCCTGGTTAAAATCCATAAAAAATTGAAACTACGAATTTTTGGTGAATTTGCAGAACAATAAGAGTAATTATTTATTGCTAGTGGGAATGCAAGTTGGTAGTTACTTTGGAAGATAATTTAGCAGGTTTTTATAAAGCTAAGCATTGATTAACCATAAAATGTAGCAGTCACACTCTTAGGTATTCTCCTAATAAGTTAAAAATTTATGTTCTTTTTTTTCCTTTTTTTATCCTTTTTTTCCCTCACCATAGCACAGGAAAAGAAAAAAGAAAAAAAGAAGAGAAAAAGAGAAAGAAAAAGAAAAAGAAGTAATTAATTTTTTAAAATCATGACAAGTTTAAAAAAGAATTCTGTTCTCACAAAAACCTGTTTATGATTTTTTATTTAAAAAAAAACAACAACTTTTGGCTAATTGCCAAAAGTAAGCAAACCAAGATATCCTACAATGGGTAAATAGATGAACCATCTATGGACATTCATACATAGCAATAGTATTCAGCAACAATAAGAAAAGAGCTATTAATCCAGGAAAGACATGGTGGAAACTAAACACTGTTGTTGAAAGAAAGAAGCCAATCTGTATGATTTCAGTTTTATGACATTCTGGGAAAGGTGAAACGATAAAGACAATAAACAGATCAGTGGTTGCCATGGATTGAGAGGAGGAAGAAAATGATTGATCAATATAGCATAACGAGTTGCTAGGTCTGTGAAACTTCTTTCTATGGTAATGTACTGGTGGAAGGTAAAATTCATAGAATTGTTCTATTTAAAAAGTGAACTCATATAAATTTTGGATTTTAGTTGATAATACTTTATTAGTATTGTTTATCAATTGTAACAAGTGTACTATATTGATGTAATATGTTAAGAATAAGGACAACTATGTGTGGGGAGACAGAGTATATGGGAAATATTCATATTTTATGTTTTTTTTAAATAAACATAAATCTCTAGGAAATAAAGCCTATTAATTAACAATAACAGCAACAACAAGAACACTGAAAAGCTGGGTGAGTTTAGGAAAAGCTATAGAATATTCAGTTTTTACTTTAAGTACATAATAAAATTAAAAGAAATTAGTTTGGATCTATTGCTATGACTCTCTTTCTCCCAAAATTGATAAAATTACTTGGATAACCTCTAGATTCACTGCCCCTCCCATCAGACACCCCTCTTCACACATATTTTCAGTCAAGTATAATCAAAACAAACCTACTTTCCAATTCTAATTTCTGTTCTTAAACAAACGAGAACAAAACAAATTTCTTAACTAAAGTATATTGAAGTTTCTATGTGCTATTTTTCCCTTTTAGTATTTTTGGATAACACTGCATAATAAAAAAGAGATGGTGATAGACAATAAATTTCAATTAGATTTAATATAAATACATGTTGTATGTATTTGAGCTAATAAAACTAAGTTAATTTTAGTTAACATTTAATTTTGTTACTTTTAATTAATTTTTTAGAAGATTTATTTATTGATTTTAGTTAAAGAGAGTACACGGGACAGGGGGAGGGGAAGAAGGAAAAAGGGAGAAGGAGGGGGAGAGAAGCAGACTCCATACTGAGCAGAGTCCTACTCTGGAGGGACTGGATCTCAGCACTCTAAGATCAGGATCTGAGCCAAAATCAAGAGTCAGCTGGACAGATACTTAACCAACTGAGCCACCCAGGTACCCCTTAATTAGTAATTTTTAAGTGAATTTTAGTTGAGACCTCTAATCCAATGTTGAATGAAATGTTGATGGCAGATGTCCATATTTTGTTCTTACTTCAAAAAGAAAGCTTAAAAATTTTAGTATTTTATAAATACTAAATATTAAATACTAAAGATTTAGTATTTTAAAGTATAGTATTTTCTCTAGTTACATTGCAGATCAAGTTTGTAGCTAAAATTGCTATGCATTCACAAAATTATATTTTCTCGTCTAACTGGGAATAAGACTCTTGTACACTTACATAACACTTAATTAACAGTGACTTATTTTGGTTCTGATGGTCACAAGAATAAATGGTGTGCTCTACTCTGTGGCTTAGCACTTAAGAACTGCATAATCAATTTTTGTTTTCTATCTCTGGCAGCTGAAAATAAAGGCCATAGAGTATATTTTGGAAAATTCACAAGACACTTGGTTTTTGAATCACTACTTTGAGAAAAGCCTCCTAGAAGAGTTCTTTAACAAGGAGCCTATATATTGAATCATTGTTTGCAGGAAAAAAATGTATTTTATAATTACTTAAAGTGGGAGGTCATTTACTAAGGCAGTTAGCTTACTCTTAATAATACATCTTTATTAGTGTAAAAAAAAAAGTCCCCTTCTCTTACTGGCTAGATAACTGATCTTATCAAGATGAATGTTGAATTTCACCAAATGCTTATTTGGCATATATTGAGATTTCTATATGAATTTCTCTTTTAATTTTTAATTTGATAGAGTGCATACATTGATTTTCCAAAATTAAGAGAGTGTTAAAATATACAACATAAATTTAACTTGATTTTTGTAATATACACATCATATGCATATCATAATTTTCTTGGCATTACTTCCTTGATTAACAATAAATTCATTATTTTTTTATTCCATCCTCATGAAAGTAACTGCTATGCAATTCTCATTTCTTGCCCTGTTCTAATAATACAATATGCTAAATTTTAAATAATTTTAGGATAAATGCTGGGAAAAAATTTTATATGTTCAGAGGTATTAATTGAATTGTGTGTACTGACCAGTAAATCCATCTGTGTCAGTTTTATGTTTGAGAAATCCTTTGGTCCTTGCTATAAATCTTCAATGTTTTAGAATTTTTATGTGTTCTACGTCTTTTCTATTTCTTCTTGTGTCATATTTGGCAAGTTTTATTGTTCCATTATATTGACTATTTCAAATTATGTATATCATATATATTTAATATTACTTGGAATATAATTGTTTATAGCATATTTTGTACTTTATTATATCATCGAAGTAATGGTTAGTACAGTAAAATGTACAAATTTAAGTATACAGGTTGATAATATTAAAAATTATGTATAAAAACTTGTATCATCACATAGATCTAAACATATAAGTTCTTTTAATATCTCAGCAAGCTCATCCATGGCCCTTCTCAGGAAAAAGTCTTTTGATATCTAACAAAACAGTTTTATTTTTCATGGTTTTGAACTTCATATAATGAACTCATACCACATGTGGACTTTAGGGTCTTTAACTCTGTAAGTTTTTTACTCAATATCATGTCTGAAGGTTATTCATCTTTTATATATAGCAGTCATTTGCACTTTTTATTGTTACCTAATTCTACATAGGATAAAATTTACTCTGATATATGTCAGTTTTAAAGAACTTATCTGAGGAAGCACCGGGGTGGCTCAGTCAGGTAAGTGTCTGCCTTTGGTTCAGGTCATGATCTCATGGGTCCTGGGATTGGCTGCTGATGGGCTGGCTCCCCACTCAATGGGGAGTTGGCTTCTACCCCCACTGCTCCCGCCCCCACTACTGTTTGTACTCTCTCCTACACACCCACTTACTGTCTCAAATAAATAAATAAATCTTAAAAAAAAAAACTTATCTGAAACCTCTGTTAACTGGATTGTTGTAGGAGTGTTTCTATCCACTATTTCTATTTCTCCCATCACATAACTTTTGTACACATCGTCTAGTTTCTTGCCTCTGCATGGTTGTATTTGAAAGACAGCCCAAACATTTGTATGAAATTTATTCTCAGTTTGTTGTGAAATAAGTAACTATATTCCTTATTTTCTTCTTCTCGCACTTCTTTTTTATCCTTTTTCCTTCCTTTTTTTGCCACATTCCAAATGTGATTTAAAATACCTGACAAAATGTACATAAATAGGAAAAGATTATAAATACATATGGACATGAAAGGAAATGAAAGTAACAATAAAGGACTAAAATAAATCCGAAGACTATAATTAAGGTAAAATTAGGGTTTTGTTTAATGAGAATGTGTCAAGGACGCAGGAATAACTAAGATTTTATTTAAGATTAAGACAACACTATCCAAGAAATAAACATGGGGAAAAAAAGCATATAAAATGTAGAAAATTGTTGTTGTGACCTAATCTTACATGTTACTATTTTTCTCTTGAAAACTAATCTAATGCACAATCCTACAAATCAGTACAGAAGAAAATAAAATCAGATACATTGATTGAAGCAAAATGTTTTTAAAATCAACGTAATGTGATCTAGTATTTCTATTGGAATTTTGGATGTCAAGCTATATAAATTGCTTATTATAATATGTCTGACTGTAGGACTAGGTCTAACATACTTTTAATATACTCCTATTTGCCTTATTTATTTGAATTTCTAGAACATCAAAAATGGATTAGAACCTTGGCTTTTCTCATATTGTCCACTATCCTACTCTTGCATGATTATATTTGATAGTGAACCTAAGCATTTGTATAAAATCCATTCCCAGTTTGAAATTGAATTAAGTAAGCTTAAACCCACCTGGCTATAAGGACAAGTTTTGTATTACATAAAGGCACTGTAAAAAATAAATAATGGAAAAAAATGGTGTTCTTTCCCATACATGTGAAATGTATTTTCTACTGTAGGGAGTTTAAAGTTGTATTTGCAACCTACATATCACTGTCCCTCTCTAGGATAAAAAAATCCTACAAGAAATTTAAATATTCATACACAATCACGATAGTTTCATATGCAAATTTTATATTATCACAGGAAAAAGTGTTGGTTCTTCATTTGCTGATGCTCATCCTTCAGATCTCAGGTAAAAAATCACTTCCTTAAAAGAACCCTTCCTTGTAATCTTATATTAAGGAGGTTTGTCATTTTAACTTTCCACCTCCTAAGAGTGATTTTTCTCTGTACTTTTATGTTCTCAATACATATAGCATGGACTTTAAAGATTTACTTACTTTCTTGATTATTGTCTCTTCTATATCCATGAGTTTAAGACTCTGTCACTTTCATCTTGGTATCTCCTGTGCTTCAAATAATGTCTCACATATTTTAGGTGTTCCAGAAATAATCTGGAAGCTAATACATACACTTAAAAAATCTTTATTAAATTATGCAAGAATTCAAGTGATCATTGCTATAGTCTTAAAACAATAGACTTATAGTATATCTTGATGGAAAGGTAAAGCTTAACTGACAAAATAGAGGAAAGGAATTTTAAGTATGAAGAACACATGTGTTCTAATTTTAAAGAAAACATAGAGATAACTTATGGCCATTATAGCCAAAACACATTAAAAAAATAGTTTAGAGAATCAGGTTTTAAAAGCCTTAGGAATATATAATGCTATGCTCAATGGAAACTTATATAACTATTCATCTTATTCTAAAAATGATTTTTTGTTGGGGTATCTGGATGGTGCATTTGGTTGAGTGCCCGAATCTAGGTTTCAACTTGGGTTGTGACCTCAGGGTCCTGAGATTGGGCTCTGTGTGGGGCTCTGTGCTCAGCTGGAATCTGCTTATCCTCTGCTCCTCTTCATAGTCATGCAATCTCTCTCTTTATCTCTCTCTCTGTCTCTAAAATAGATAAATAAAATATTTAAAAAATAAAAATAAAATTGAATTTGTGTTAGCCCTTTAGCATTTGGTTACAGATAATTATATCAGTTTATTACATGATCAGAATAGGAGCTACTTTTTTCTTCATTCATCCCGTATCAGCCTCATGTATAAGGTAAATTAACTGATAGAAGTCTACTCTGGCTTGGAAAATTTTTCGTGACTTCAGTATCCCATTTGATTTAATGTACACACATAGAATCTGACATTTACATTTTCAGTTATGCTGTGAGATGGCATTCTTAGTTCCCCTTGCATCCATGACAGCATGTTTTCATATCAAAATGAGGTTCAGATTATGGTACATGGTATATAGAGTTATCTTCATATAAACATGGTATTTATATAACAACATTAAATTAGTAAATTATGTAAGTATAGATATGCATATCCTTAGAATATTGATCCTTACTTTAATATATACTTCCTTGTTTAAATTTTAATCTAAAATTAAGTAAATATTTTACATTAATATTAATTAAATATTGAAAGTAATATTAAGTTGAGAAAAGAAAAGAGCATTTCATAAAGTATAGAAGTTCAATACACTTTGATGAGACCGTAATACTTAATTTTCTAATCTAGTTTTTCAGAAATAAAATAAGGCATTTAGTCATGCAAAAGCACAAGTTTGGGCCTGGTGAAACACACACAAAAAAGTTTAGGCTTAAGACTTTAAAATATTGATCTTCAACTAAGTAAATCTAGCTACAAAACTCCGCTTTTTAATTTACTAATTGTCTGACTTTGGCCAATAGTCTTTCTGACTCAGACTCCAAATATGGAAAAAGGTGGATATAGTTCTTCACAGCCTAGAACTATGAGGGAATTAAAAGCTATAATATATGCAAAAAGCTTTGTCCAGTGTCCGATATGTGGAGGGCCTTAGTGAGTGGTTTTTATTAATATTTATAAAAATCACCTCCATAAACTATTACTTTTGTTGAAGTTATTTTAGTCATCTAAGATCTTCCATCATCTGGGGGAAATTTTGAACAATGTGCTTTAGAGCAAGACTATAAATATTATTATATTAAAAAGCATTTTCATTACTGAAAGTCATAAATTTCAGATAAATAGAATATAGTCGTCAATTTTCTGGGAAAAAAGTTGCTAACTGCAGTGAAAATTTAACCATTTGGAAGTGTAGGCTACAAGTAACCAGTTTTGCCTTAGCAAGATATATCAAGTAGATTAACCTTGTTTGCACTGACCCAGAGCCTTTGGGTTTCTTTTCCACTCTTCCATCAAACTAACAAATTCATTCATGCTTAGTGTACTTTTCTGGGGATTTATATATAATTATTATTTTAAATATTGAGTAAATTATTAGAATAAGATTAAAAAAACTGTAGAATAATAATAATAATAATAATAAATAATAATAATAATAAACTCTGGGGAAAAATAGATAAAGAGAGTAGTCTTCTCAGTCTTCCTAAAATATTATTAGGTAAAAGCCTGCTGGCTCTAAGAACAAATGTCATGAGACTAGAAAGAGCTTTTGCATTATATGCAAATTATTTGCTTAATTGTATAACTGTATATTAACCCATTTCAGCCATAACATGAGCCTATCTTAACTCTTTGCTATTTAGATTGTCTGGATACTATAGAACTAATATTCTGTTAGAGTCTTGAATAGCAAGTGTTTAATATTCAAAGATGTTATTGAATCAAAAAAAAATCATCTTTGACAGTTTTTCTCCAATATGCATTTAACTTGCCTATGCAATGGGTAATTATTATCTTTATGAAATCAGGTGTCTTTTATGAGAAAGCCAAAGTAATCTAGGCTTACCTACTTTTAGTATTTTGCTTTTTTATTAACCCTTGTTTTTAAGTATAAAGAGTGGCTATTTTGCATCACTAATCATGTATGTACTTCATTTTTAATATCATAACACATGGCAGAGACTTTTCTTATATTTCTTTCCTAACTACAACTGTGTCTTTTTGCATTTATCAGAATATGTTGAAATTATTAAAAATGACATGCTTATTCAGCCTGTGGCTTCAATCATGTGTGAAGACTGTTATGGGGGAATGAACAAATTAATTAATTAAACTTGTTTTATGTAAACCACCTTTATAAATGACTTTTAATTCCTGAAAATGATAAAAGTTGTATGTATTTGCAAAAATATTGCATACTAAATTAACTTATAAGGGCCTTGTCAGATCCTAGAACATTGGAAATATTTTACAAAGGTTTAATGGGTATGAGCTCATGACAGGTCACTAATGGAATCTACTTAATGTAAGTCTTAGGAAGATGTTTTTCTTTTTTTTAACTTTTCATATATATCAACCCCAAAATAGATACTTTTCCCTATGATTAATCATGTAGAGTGAATACAACTAAATTAAATTGAAAAAAAAAAACATGGTATACTTATCTCACTTAACATTATCTATATATAAATATGAAATCAATATGTCTCAGAATCCTATACTTTTATTTTTTGAGAAATAATTATAAAAAGGCCCTCTCCATTCTCAACTTGATCCCTCCCAGCCTCAGCTTATAAACTAGTTATTTTTAGAGGCATAAGCAAGATGATTGAACAATTAAATGTTGACAGGAAACCGGAATTTAAAGATAAACTATTGGATATGCAATTTTACAGAGAACATCAATGTTTGATTTGAATTATTTATTAAACGTCAATGTTTCATTTGGCAAGATTCAATACATAAGCAGTATAGCAAATAATATACAAAGAATAAGTTGCTGTCTAGAGGAGTATTTTAGCTTCATTTTTAAATCATTAATGATATTTATATACTAGTTAGATTGACTCTTAAGATTGAGATAGTATACCTATGATTCATATGTCATAAATTTCCTTTTTTTACTTTGGAAAGATATCACTTCTATCATGTTATTCTGTCATATTAAGTCAAGGTAGGTTTTGGGTCTTCTCAAAATAATGGTTCCAGAAAATTTTGCCAATGCATTAGGATTTGGAATATGAAATATAATTTATCTAGGACAGTTTAAAATAGATCATATATTTCAAGGGGGAAACAAATGCTTGTACTAATTATTTTACCTAATAAACTATTATTTCAGTTTTAAAATGGGAGATTATGTGTCAGTGAACATTATTACTATATATCCTGTAAGAGAAATCCTGTTAATTATCAGGAGGTATGTAGACTAGAGAGGAAAAATATTTAAATTGCTGATTAGTTAATTTCTTTATCTCCCCCACCATGGAAAATTGTGTGATCTCTAAAATTTCTCATACTATGTGAATCTTTAATTTGCTTCATGAAATATAGATCACTTTAATTTTTTAAAGGTAGATTTAGAAAACAGTATTTGAGTATGAAATGAGATTAAATGTATTAGATAAAAATTCAGGGTTGCTTTACACAAAGTGGAAAATTATATTTACTTAGGAGAAGCACTTAATGTTGTCCACTATGATTGATTAATATACTTCTAAATTTGGAAATCACAAATGATTGTGAAAATAATAAATTAAATTATTGATATGTCCTTGGAAAATATTTCAGAATGGAATCCTTTGCTATGTAGTCATTTCAGTGTAAATGCATTTCCAACAGAGAGTTTAACTCTTTTTAGAGTCAAAAGAGCCCACACTTGCCACTTTTTAATCTAAAATAATATATATTGTAGACATACATATATTGAACATTCCAAAAAGTAGAAATAGAAAACAGGCTTCCTACCATATGATTGTAAAATGATCTATGTTCACACTGTCCTCACATTTCTAGTTGGAATAAAGATTCAGAATAGCAGCTTTTAATTAAATATCAGTAAATTTATTTATTTGTTTGTTTATTTTTAAAGATTTTATTTATTTATTTGACAGACAGAGATGACAAGCAGGCAAAGAGGCAGGCAGAGAGAGAGAGGGGGGAAGCAGGCTCCCTCCTGAGCAGAGAACCCAATGTGGGGCTCTATCCCAGGACCCTGGGATCATGACCTGAGCCAAAAGCAGAGGCTTTAGCCCACTGAGCCACCCAGGAACCCCTATCAGTAAATTTAAAACAACTTTTACTTCTTAAAAAAGATCATGGGCCTCCTGGGTGGCTCAGTGGGTTGGGTCTCTGCCTTTGTATAAGGTCATGATCTTGGGGTCCTTGGATGGAGGCCTGCATTGGGCTCTCTGATCAACAGGAAGCTTGCTTTCCTCTCTCCCTGCCTACTTGTGATTTCTCTCTCTGTCAAATAACTAACTAAAATCTTTAAAAAAAACTGATAATGATGTAAGAGTTATAAAGTTAATATTATATGGCACTTCACATACCTGAACTTGAAGGTGCCTGCAAGGTCATCTAGAGGTCCAGCCAAAGGTTAGGATAGACGAGCACTTTTCTTTGCAAGTCATTACTAACTTCCTTTGGGCAAATATTTCTTTTCGAACTTTGTCTCTTTCAAATTGAAATTTTATTTCTCTACTCTTTTAAGATTCATCCTCATGTAACAAACTGGTAAAAGCCTAGAGATTTTGGAAAAAAAAAAAAAAAGCAATGGTGCAAGAATATTTAACTAGAAAAAAATCTCAAATGCTCTTTATTCATATTTACTATTTGTTTGTTTAATTAATTAATTAATTATGCTTAAAAGGATCCATTTATTTGCATATGTAAGTTATAGTCCTGGTCAAATACTCTTTAAACTGAAATGGCATCAATCTTAATCTGAGGCAAAAGCAATAAAACAAATAAGGCTCTCACTAGTTTGGTTTTTTTTTCTTTTTTTTTTTGAAGATCTATTTACTTATTTATTTGAGAGAGGGAGAGAAAGCATGTGAGAGAGAGAGAGAAGGAAAACAACCAGGGGGAGGGGCAGAGAGAGAGGGAGAAGCAGGCTCCTCACTGAGCAGGAAGCCTGACACTGAGCCTCCTTACTGAGGAGGAAGCTCCTCACTGAGTAGGAAGCCTGATCTGAAGCCTGATCTAGCTAGATCCCAGGATCAGGGCCTGAGCCAAAGGCAGTCACCCAACTGACTGAGCCAGCCAGGGGACCCAGCTCTCACTGGTTTCAACATGTTTTCTGTAACTAAGAAGAAGAAGTCCTTGTTTACCTTTAAAAGTTCAGACATTGCCAGAAAATGCCTTTAAATCTTTGCAGATACATTAGATTAATACATAATCATAATCTAAATATTCTGAATCACTAGTGGAAAGCAAACGTTTTTGTCTCAGAAAAATAGGAGACTTAGAAATGGAAGAAAAATAGATGAGTTTTTTTCCCAAAATTTGGAATCCAAAATATCTACTTACATTTTATATTCTCTTTCTTTATTTTTGTTTGAAGTTTTTATGTTAATTCTAGTTAGCATACAATGCTATATTAGTTTTAGGTGTACAAGAATATTTTATATTCTTTTACATCCAAGATTTCTTCATCCCATGCCTCCTCACTTATGGAATGCATAGGGGCATCAAAAAGTATGATTTTGTATGAGAAAACTTCGGCATATTGAGGTCACCTGAAATTTGAAATCCAGCTCCTTTTTATTACCCCTTTTTTGTTCTCTGTAATGGACTCTCTATCTCCCATAAGCTATATGAGGTATGGGAAAAGTTAAAAAAGTTTTTTATACTTCTGGTTTCTATATTGGTTTCTCATTTAAAGTGTATTTTTCATCTGCTTAAGTCAGCATTAAGTAAGCTGTTTTTGAAATGAGTTTTATATTATTAAAAATGTTTTTTCTTCCTATAACCATAGCTGTATTAAGTAGAAAGAAAATCATTTTTGTAAGAAAATTTGTCCCTTTCAACCACAAAAATTGGTATATCATAGCATATTTTTTGTTCTATCACTTGTATGAGCTTTACTCAAGTAACTCATATTAAAACTGTGAATGCAAAAAGTAAAATATGCATTATGGAATGTGAAACTCACTGAAATGTGAAACTCCAGCTCAAAAATCACATATTTATGCCAAAAATACATGGAAAGAATAGAATGTAGTAAAAAAAAATTATAGTTTGTATCATTTACTAATGCAATTTACCAATGTTCCAGTTTCTTCAAAAAGTTTGATAATTTTGCTCGACTTATGACAAAGTACAAGACATCTTCCTCTCAAGAACTCTGAGTATATTAGTTGCAAATAATAATGTATAATCCTTCTAAAGACTAGTTACTTTTAGCATCTGCAAATCTTGATTTGCACTACAAATTCTCATCCTAGACCTGACATGCATTTTATCTAATGCATTTAGCCGATAAATTTCCATTCTGTTCTCATTTCCCTGGTTATGAAGTGAGAATATTAAATTTTGCCTTGAGTGTTGTGAGAATTAATTATTTAATGTTTATAAAGTTCCTTCCAGCTCTAAAGTAGAAAAGTCACAGAAGCATTTCTTATACATGGATATTCTCATCAATGCAAATTATGGAGGAATTATTATTACTAGCCATAAACAAAATACAGAAGTCAGAATTAGAAATGGGGTCAAAGATGCTATAATACAATACACAATGTATATTTTAATTGTTTGTTTGAGAAGTGAGTTTCCATGTTTTATGTATATATTTTTTCTCTAGCTATGCTAAATAACACAAAGTTAAATTATAGGTCAAGATGGTCTAATATAGAGAAGATGAGCACTTCTGTGAACCCAAAGCCATTCAATGAAAACAAACTTTTAAATCAATAGGGTCACATAATATAATTTCACAATGGACACCTGTGTAAGTTGGACTCTAAAAGGCAGACAATGGTGAGAAATATTACCTGAATCAGGCTTTGATTATATTCTGCAAAGCAACATCAGAAGATACATTTATAGCTATTGATGGTTCATTTGCTGGTCTAACCCTATTGCTAATCAATGGTAATGCATTTGTTAATTTGTTTCTTTGTTTTGTTGATTTGACTTAAAAAGTAGAGAAAGAAGAAGGATAAGGATAAGGAAAAGATTTTATTTATTTATTTGACAGAGAGAGATCATAAGTAGGCAGAGAGGTAGGCAGAGAGAGAGGGGGAAGTAGGCTCCCCATCAAGCAGAGAGCCAGAGGCAGGGCTCAATCACAGAAACATGAGATCATGACTTGAGCTAAAGGCAGAGGCTTAATCCATGGAGCCACCTAGGCACTCTAAATGAAGTGAATTTTAAACAAAACTTAAATTATTTTTGCTAATATTATATTTATTATATTCTTCCTACCTTTTTGGTTTAAATTCCCCCCCCTCTCTCTCTTTTGCAGCTTTACTGAAATGTAATTGACATATAAAATTGTGTAAGTTCAAGGTGTGCAGATTGATGAATATATATCTTAAAATGGTTACCACAATAAGGACAGTTAACAAATTCAACACCTTATATTTTGTGATGAAAATATTTAAGACATCCTTTCTTAACAACCTTCAAGTACGTAATAGTATTGCTAATTAGATCACTGGAACTTATTTGTCTTATAGCAGGAAGTTTGTACCCTTTGACCAGATTTCCCTGCTGTTTTCAATCACACAATAATAATAAAATAAATAGTAATACGCTGTTTGTAAGTTCTCATGTCCTTTAGAAAATTTTAAAAGATAAAATGGCAACTTATACTGGTCTTTTTCATTTTTCATGCTTTTTGATACCCAAATGTCTGGATAATACCTTGAACTTACATATATGTGTTCAAGGATTATGTTTCACAATTCTTTTATTGTAAGTGGACAACACAATACTATCATTAATAAAAATGAAAATACCTGAGAGTTGGCTCTACAGATTTTCCATCACATGTGTAAGTGGACTATGGTAGAGAGAAAGAACAATATAATTAATTTATCATTCTACTAATTCAAATATTTTTGGAGACCAGGTCTTGGAAGTCCAAAATTTAACTTTGTGGGATTAATTTTTAATATGTTATACCAACCAAAATAAAATAGCACTGTGATTTCTTTCTTATTGATGCATTATATAGAGAGACTTCCTAAAAAAATAAAATTAAATACAATTCATATTCCAATATTTTTCAAATCCCAAAATACATTTGAAAAAAATTTAGAAGCAGTGTATTGAACTGGGATATACAGTTTGGTTACGCCAAAGAATTCTTTGGTGAGTTGATAGAAGTGTTAACATTTATGGTTCAACTTTTGATTGGTGAAATAGGGTCACGTTATTACATTAACTTTTGTAGTTATAACTTTAAGAATAATCAAAAATAGGAAGCCTGTAGTGAAAATGCCATTGCTATTTCACAAATGACTGATGAAAAGAACTGGCTCTAAAATACTAAACTCTCTAGCTTTGGTCCATAACAAATAGCATCAACATGATTATATTTTGAAAAAAATTCTCCCCAAAGCTTAAAGTCCATGCTAAATAAAACACTGAAAGCCATTCAGAATTTTAGGTTCCTTAATGACCAAAATTTATTAAAGCAAAATTGATGGAAAAGGGAATAATGGCTATTTTTAAAGTCAGATACAATTTAAAAGGCTTTTGATCAAATATCCAGCTTTGAACTACAAATATTCCTTCCTTGCTGAGTTTGTCAAATATCTTGCTTTGTGTTTGGCCACTGGAACATGAAAGTGCTTATGTTGGTAATAAAATTAAAGAAGTCTAATTAATTTATATCAACTAATATAAATATTGTATTGTCCAAAAAAATCAAATTTTGTTTTGTTTTATTTCCATCAACTACCATGATATCTAAAAATGCTTACTAGTTACAGATGTTATATATAAATTAAAAATTTAATAAGCTCTAATTAACTAATGATACAGCTTTTCTATTTTTAAAACAAGTTATCTATTTGAAGAAGACTCCATTTGTTTCCTCTTTCTTTTGAAGTCCAATAGAAACATAAGTAAAATTATGTTTAAATTTTAGATATTAGTGCTAGAAATCTGAAATCTTCTGTTTCATTGGTTAGTGTCGTGCTTCATTGATTAAACTCTTATCACTAAATGAGAGATTTCTTTGATAAAGTTTCTGCTTAAGGGGCGCCTGGGTGGCTCAATGGGTTAAGCCTCTGCTTTCAGCTCAGGTAGTGATCCTGAGGTCCTGGGATTGAGTTCCACATCAGGCTCTCTGCTTGGCGGGGGGGCCTTCTTCCCCCTCCCCTCTGCTTTCTTCTCTGCCTACTTGTGATCTCTCTCTCTGTCAAATAAATAAATAAATAAAATCTTAAAAAACAGTTTCTGTTTAAATATTAAATATTTTGTCATTTTTCATTTTTTTGTTTATTACACATTTTAGACAAAATGTGTTTATCCAATATATCCATACATCCAATATATGCTTTACAAATATTTTCCTTCAATCAATGGTTGGACATTTTTAATTTCAAGTTTATATTTAAATTTTAGTTAACATATATGGTAAAATTGGTTTCAACTGTAGAATTTAGCGATTCATCATGTGCATATAACACCCAGTATATATCACAAGTGCTCTCCTTAATTCCATCATCTATTTACCCCATCTCCCTGCCCACCTCCCTCCATAAGTCCTCAGTTTGTTCTCTATAGTTAAGAGTCTTTAGTTGTTTGCTTCCTCCTCTGTCTCTTTTTTCCCTTTCCCCTATGTTCCTCTGTTTTGTTTCCTAAATTCTACATATGGTATTTACCTTTCTCTGACTAGCTTATTTAACTTCATATACTATGCTAACAACATCTACTTCATTGCACTTCTTTTTGATTGCTGAGTAATATTCCTCTGTGTGTGTGTGTGTGTGTGTGTGTGTGTGTGTGTCCTCTTCTTTATCCATTCATCAGGTAATGAACGGTTGGGGTATTTCTATAATTTGGCTATTATTCATAATGCTGCTATAAACATCAGGGTGCATGAGCCCTTTCAAATCAATATTTTTGTATCCTTCAGGTACCTAAGTGTAATTGCCATGCAGAAGGGTAGTTTTTTGTTTTTTTTTTTTAAACTTTTTTGGGAACCTCCTGGTTGTTTTCTAGAGTGTCTCTACCAGTTTGTATTCCCATCAACAGTGTAAACATTTCCCCTTTCTTCCACATCTTCACCAACATATGTTGTTTCTTGTGTTCTTAATTTTAGCCATCTGACTGACATGTGTGAGATGGAATCTTATTGTGGTTTTGGTTTATATTTCTTGATGATGAGTGATGTTGACCATTTTTTCCTGTGTCTGTTAACTATCTGTATGTCATCTTTGGAAAGATGTCATTCATGTTTTCTGCCCATTTCTTAACTGGATTATTTATTTTTGAGGTGCTTAGTTTGGTAAATTATTTCTAGATTTTGGATACTAACCCCTTAGCAGATATGTCATTTACTAATATCTTCTCCCATTCTCAAGATTGCTTTTTAGTTTTGATTGTTTCCTTCATTGTGCATAAGCTTTTTATCTTGATAAAGATCCAATAGTTTATATTCACTTTTGTTTCCCTTGCCTCAGGATACACGTCCAGTAGAAGGTGCTATGGCCAGTTTCAGAGTTTCTGCCTGTGTTCTTCTCTAGGATTTTGATGATTTCCTGTTTTACATTTAGGTCTTTCATCCATTTTTAATTTATATTTGTGGATGGTGGAAGAAAGTGGTCCAGTTTCATTCCTCTTTACATTGTGTCCAGTTTTCCCAACATCATTTGTTGAAGAGACTGTCCTTTTTCCATTGGATAGTCTTTCCTGCTTCATCAAAGATTAGTTGACATATAGTTGTAGGTCCATTTCTGGGCTTTCTATTGTGTTCCATTGATCTTTGTGTCTATTTTTGCACCAGTACCAGACCTTTGTAATATAGCTTAAAGTCCAGAATTGTGATGCCCCCAGATTTGGTTTTCTTTTTAAGGTTGCCTTAGCTATTTGGGGTCCTCTATGGTTCTATAAAAATTTTAGGATTGTTTGTTGTAGCTCTGTGAAAAATGCTGGTGGTATTTTGACAGGGGTTTTAATAAATGTATAGATTGCTTTAGGTAGTATAGACCATTTTAACAATATTTCTTCTTTCAATCTGTGAGCATGGGATGTTTTTCCATTTTTTTGTCATCCTCAATTTCATTATAGAGTTTTCAGAAGACAGACCTTTTACCTCTTTTGTTAGGTTCATTCCTGGATATCTTATGGGTTTGGGTGCATTTGTAACTAAGATTGATTCTTTGATTTCTCTCTCTATTGCTTCATTATTGGTGTATGGAAGTGTCACAGATTTCTGTACATTGATTTTGTATCCTGTGACTTTGCTGAATTTGTGTATCAGTTCTAGTAATTTTTTGCTGGAATCTTTCAGGTTTTCTACATAGAGCATCCTATTATGTGTGGATAGTGGAAGTTTGACTTCTTCCTTGATGGTCTGGATGCCTTTGACTTCTTGATTTTGTTGTATGATAGTTGAGACTAGACTTCCCATACTATGCTAAATAACAGCAGTGAGATTGGACATCCCTGACTTGTTCCTGACTATTGAGGAAAAGCTCTCTGTTTTTCCCCATTGAGGATGATTTTTTTTGGGATTTTATTTATTTATTTGGAAGAAGGAGACAGTCTAAGAGATAGAGCTTGAGCATAAGCAGGGAGAGGGGCAGGGGAGATGTAGAAGCAGACTCCCCAGTGAGCAGGGAGCCTCATGCGGGGTTCGATCCCACAACTTTGGGATTATGACATGGGCTGACAGCAGATGCTTAACCAACTGAGCCATCCAGGCAATCCTCCCCACTGAGGATTAGCTGTGGGTCTTTGTTTAGATGGTCTCTATGGTGTTGAGATATGTTTCCTCTATACCTATTTTGTTGAATGTTTTTATAAAGAATAGATGCTGTACTTTGTCAAAAGCTTTCTCTGCATCTATTGAGAGGATCATGTGGTTCTTATCCTTTCTTATTATTAATGTGGTGTGTCATATTGATTGATTTATAAATATTGAACCAAATCTGCAGCTCAGAGATTAATTTCACTTGATCATGTGAATAATTCTTTTAATGTATTGTTGGATTCAGTTTGCTCATAACTTTTTCAGAATGTTTGCATCAATGTTCATTGGGGGTCTTGGTCTGTAATTCTCCTTTTTAGTAGAGTATTTCATTGATTTTGAAATTTAGCTAATGCTGGCCTCATAGAAGGAGTTTGAGAGTTTTCCTTCCATTTCTATTTTTTAGAAACAGTTTGAGAATAATAGGAGTTAACTCTTCTTTAAATGTCTGTTATAATTCCCCTTGGAAGCCTTCTGGGCCTGGACTTTTGTTTGTTGAGAGATTTTTTATTACTGATTCAATTTTTTTGCTGGTTATTAGTCTGCTCAAATGTTTTATTTCTTCCTGTTTCAGTTTTAATAATTAGTATGCTTCTATAAATTTATTATTATTATTTTTAATTTTTTTTAAAGATTTTATTTATTTATTTGACAGGCAGAGATTACAAGTAGGCTGAAAGGCAGGCAGAGAGAAAGGAGGAAGCAGGCTCCCTGCTGAGCAGAGATCCCGATGCAGGGCTTGATCCCAGGACCCTGGGATCATGACCTGAGCTGAAGGCAGATGCTTTAACCCACTGAGCCACCCAGGCACCCCGCTTCTAGAAATTTATTAATTTCTTCCAGATTGCCCAGTGTTTTGGCTTGGAGTTTTTCATAATATTCTCTTATATTTGTATTTCTGTGATGTAGGTTGTCATCTCTACTCTTTTATTCATGATTTTATTTATTTGGGTCCTATCATTTTTCTTTTTGAAAATTCTGCTAGCGGGTTATCAATCTTTTTAATTTTCTGAAAGAGCTACCTCCTAGTTTGTTGATCTATTCTACTGTGTTTTTGTTGTTGTTGCTGTTCTTATATCATTTATTTCTGCTCTAATCTCTATTATTTTCCTTCTTCTGTAAGCTGTAAGCTTTATTCATTGTTCTTTTCTAGCTCCTTTAAGTGTAAGGTTAAGTTGTCTATTTGAGACTTTTCTTGCTTCCTGGGGTAAGACTCTTTCTATATACTTCCTCCATAGAACCACCGTTGCTTCACCTCAAATGATTGGACCTGCCATGTTTTTGTTATTGTTGTTGTTTTAATATTTCATCAATTTATTTGACTGAGAGAGATCACAAGCAGGCAGAGAGGCAAGTGGGGTGGGGTGGTGATCAGAGAGCCTGACGGGGGACTTGATCCCGGGACCCTGAGATCATGACCTGAGCCGAAGGCAGAGGCCTAACCCACTGAGCCACCCAGGTGCCCCTGCCACGTTTTGTTTACATTTGTTTTCATATTTTTTTTTCTTCTCCTTTAATTTCCTGGTTAACCATTCTTTTAAGATTTTATTTATTTATTTGATAAAGAGAGAGAAAGTGAGAGAGAGTGAGAGCACAAGCTGGGGGGAGAGGCAGAGGGAGAGGGAGAATTTAGTCCATTTACATTCAGAGTAATTATTGATCGATAACAATTTAGTATCATTGTATTACCTGTAAAGTCACTGTTTTTGGAGATTTCATTATTCCTTTCTAGTGTTTGTTGCTTTTAGTCTTTGCTTCCCACTCAAGAGTCCCCTTTAATATTTCTTTCATGATTGGTTTAGTGGCTTCAAATTCATCTAGTTTTATTTATCTGGGAAACTTTTTTTTTCCAGCTGTAAAGAGGTGAATTTATCCAGTATTTTTCAAAGACTGTAATGGTCTGGGAAACTTTATCTCTCCTCTTCTAATGACAGTCTCACTGAATAAAGTATTCTTGGCTGCATATTTCTCCCCCTTTAGCACCCTAGGGTTAGGGTACTGCACCATTCTCTTCTGGTCTGCCAGGTTTCTGTGCATAGATCTATTGTAAACCTAATTTGTTGTTCCTTATAGGTTAAGGATTTCTTTTCCCCTGCAGCTTTCGGGATTCTTTCCTTACTTTTGTATTTTGCAAATTCTACTGTGCTATGTCTTGGCGATGGCTGGTTTTTGTTAAGTTTGATGCCTTTCTCTGTGCTTCCTGAATTTGGATGATTATTTCCTTCCCCAGATTAGGGAATATTTCAGCTGTAATTTGCTAAAATAAACCTTCTGACCCTTTTCCCCTCTCTTCTTCTGGGGCTCCTATGATATCAATGTTATGGAGTCACAAAGTTCCCTAATTGTGCATTTGTGATACAATACTTTTCTTTCCCTCTTCTTTTCAGCCTCATTATTTTCCATAATTTTATCTTCTATATGACTGATTCATTCTTCTTCATCCACCTGCATTGTTATTACATCCAACAATTTTGCAACTCAGTTATCACTTTTTATTTTGGCTTGACTAGTTCTTAGTTCTTTTATCTCTGTAGTTAGGGATTCTCTAGTGTCTTTTCTCAAGCCCAGCTAGTAATCTTATGATTGTTGTTTTAAAATCTAGTTCAGACAACTTTCTTATATCTGTTTTGATTAAATCCCCATTCATTATGTCTCCATTCTTTCTTTTGGGGTGAATTCCTCTGTCTTGTCATTTTGTCTAGATCACTGTGTGCTCTGTATGTGTGTGTGTGTGTGTGTGTGTGTGTGTGTGTGTGCATGCGTATGTTCAGAAAGCCTGTTATATAACTGTTCTTGAGAGAGATGGCTATACTAAGAAGAGGTCTATACAGTCTTGGGCCTGGTGCTTCAGGAGTGTGTGCTCTTCTGTTGTGTCTTATCTGCTTCAGAGTGTGTGCTCTTCTGTTGCGTCTTATCTTTCCATCAGGTCAGTCTTTTGCAGAGTTTCTCCTTGACTGCAGTGGAAGCAAGGAGAAACTCTGTAGAAGACCTTGTCCACTGTCTGGCAAGTTTAACTAGGTAAGTTTTGGTCTGCCTATTAAAAGAAGCTAGATCCTATTTCCCCTAGAGCTGAAGATTTACAGCACTCTGTGATCAATAGATTGATGTGCCTGAGGGGTTTGTGTTGGTCTTTTGGGGGAAGGTCTGCACTTCTCAGGCCTGCTTGCCCTAGTAAAGGTGAACCTAGAGTGTGTCTGTGTGTGGAGGAGTGGGATTTGTCTTAACATCTCCAGCCTCCCCTTGGGGGTGTTGTAATGCTCACTGAGATGGTCATTTCTGATGGATATGGGAGAAAGGGCATTGCCTGCTCTTTCCTCCCCAGAGCAGGGAGTTTGCACTTTCTACTCTTCAGGAAACCCTCCCAGAAGAGTGAACAATCTCCTCTCTTATGTCCCTGGATTCTGTCAGAGCCTTACCTTCACTCTGTGTCTGAGCTGTCTGCATGGCAGGTGGCACAGTTCTCTTGTGTTTTATCTCAGGCATATGAATGGATTTCAAAATTCCAATTTTTAGGGATCCAGTGCTAGTGTATATCTTCTCGGACTCTTGAGGGGAAGGTCTTGCCACACTGTGGGTGGTGCCAGTTAGTCCCAGAAAAATAGTCCCACAACCACATAGTTGTTCACAGTTTATAGCTAAGCACAGCAAAAATCTGGCACCAAGGTTTGCTGCCCTCAGTAAGGGTCTCTGACCCTATGCTAAAGAACAATGCAACACAGTGGTGCCTACCAATTCTTTCATTTCCAGAGAGGCTGTGCCACCTCTCCCAAATGTTATCCAAGGAGGGGAACTGTCTCTTCCAGGGTGACCCAGGGGATCCTCAGAGCATTCTGTCCCCTCCAAGACCTCTGCCCTCCACCCACACAGAAGCTATACCCACCAGGTGCCACCCAACAGTGGTGCAATCTTCTAAAACTTCACACTTTCAGCTCCCTGCTTATAAAAACTTGTGATAATTGTCCACTCTAGTTTTCCAAGTCAATAGTTTTGGGGAAGTGTTTCTTTAGTGGAACCCCCAGCACACCACTTTCTTTTTGTTTTTCTCTCTATCTCTCTTTCTCCTCTCTTGGAAATCAAGGCTCACTTCCTTCTACAGTATCTATGATTCCCTTTTCCCAGAAATCATGTATCTGTACATCCTATCTTCCAAGGTGTGGCTGCTTCTTTCCCTCTAATTCTGAAGTTTTTTTCTCTCAGCATTCAGATTGATTTCTTGGGTAGTCTTAATGATTTGATATTTATCTAGGTGTTTTTGAGATATGAAACAAGCCTAAGGTCCCCCTAATGCTCTGCCATCTTAACTTCTCCCTCCCAAATAGTTGGCATTGTCATTCTTTTAACACCGACTTTCAAACTATCTTAATTCTTTTTAATTGAAAAACAGATTGTGCCTTTGATATCATAGTCAAGAAATCTCCCCATAATTCAAGATCATGAAGATTTTTCTTTGTGTATTTTCTCCAAGTTTTATAGCTTTAGGTCTTCCATTTAGGTCTTGACTCAGCTTGAGTTAATTTTGTATATTGAATGAAGTATGGATTAAGCAACATATTTTTGCAGTAGTAATCCAATTTTTTGAACTTTTCTTTTTTGATTGAAAAGACTAACTTTGGAAGGGGAGGTGAATCATGAAAGACTATGGACTCTGAAAAACAATCTGAGGGGTTTGAAGTGGCAGGGGGATGGTGGGAAGTTGGGGTACCAGGAGGTGGGTATTATAGACGGCACAGATTGCATGGAGCACTGGGTGTGGTGAAAAAATAATGAATACTGTTATGCTGAAAATAAATTAATTAATTAAAAAAATAAAAGAAAAGACTAACTTTACTCCTTGAGTTGCTGTTTTACCTTTGATAGAAATTAGTGTCAATGGTTTAAAGGAAGTATGAAAGAGACTTGTATGGGTCTACTTCTGAGCTTTCTTTTCCACTGATGTATTTGTTTATCTTGACATCAATATGACGCTGTTTTGATTGTAGCTTTATAATATGCCTACAATTTAGGTTGTGTTACTCCTTTAACTTTGTTTTATTTTAAAGTTACTTGTTTATTTTGGAGATTTCAATTTCTCTGTGTTGGCTGATTCTAAATTTTAGATTCAGCTTTTCAATTTCTATAAAAATATCTTTTGGGGCTTTTGATTGGGGAATCTATCTACAGAAAAATCTGGTGAATATTGATATCTTAACAATATTTAGTCTTCTCATCTATGAAAAAGTTTTTCCCTACTTATTTTAATTTCTCTCTTCAATGTTTTATCATTTTCAGTGTATAGGTAATGTTTTTCTAGATTTATCTCTAAATACTTCTTAGTCTTGATGCTATTATAAATGGTATTTTAAAATTCAATTTTAAGAATTTCATTAGTATAGAAATAGGAATTTAGGTTTGAGTTTATGTATTATTACCTTGGAGATAATGCCAGAATTTGGTTACATAAGATATTAGAGCAATAGTTAAGATAATGTTACAAACAGATATTCTGGGAAAGCAAAGATATTTTTCCTCTACCCTCTAAGTTCTGAGCTGAGCCCTCCTAATGTAAAACAGATTAATAAGAGAAAAACAAACAGAAGTTTAACATGTGTACCTCATGTTTACATGGGAGTTACCGAGAAAAGGTGAGTAAGTCCCTGAACTGGTGTAGAATTCGGAATTAAATACCATATTAATAAGGAAAGGGGAGAGGTTGCATAGGCCTCTTAAGGGAGTGTGAATGTTTTTCAGAAAAGTTGAATGGGTCCTTAGAAGACTGAATGAAAAATATGATAGTTATGACAAAGGTTGTGTACATGTAGTGTCACAGCTAGTCTCCTGTCTTGTGATAAGAGTTGATGAAAATCCAGGGGGTTTATGATAACTGAGTTCCCTATGGGGATCTGTCTTTAGGCAGATAAGGGGAGTTCCAAAAAAGTTTCTCCCTGCGTTTGCTGTTTTTAAAATGTCTATTCCTCAAAATAAACACTAAACCAAAGTGGCATCTTTTATTACACTTCAACTTCAGTGTTCCAGAATTTAGCCTGAACTGGAAAGAACTCTGGCATGTAAATAATCAGTTTCATGGGGTAGAAAATTCTACTGCTCTGGGAGTGGCTAGGCAGTCATTAGTTCTAACACTGGGCAAAACCAAAGGATGGATCGTAGCCTTAAATACTAAAAGATGAGTATGTCAGGAATAGAAACTGGAAAATAAGGAAGATATGACTGTTGTCAAATCTAAAATGTAAACAAAAGTATTGAGTAGAGCAGTAATGATGTAAAACATACATGGATATGGGCAGAGTCTGAAAGGAAATTTGTGAAAAATGAAAATTATTTTACATAGAATGTGGACATATATGGCATGATTATTTTTCTTGACTTTTAAGAGTAATAGTTTTATAATAATGACAAAACAATGATAACATAGTTAAAGATTATTTTATTAAATATATTTTTATGCCATGAGTATTCACTGATGAGAAAAAATTTCTGATTATGTCTGTGTCAGGAAGCAAAAAAATGTCATTTATTATTCAGAAGAATAATAATTCTTCTGAAAACTGGATTATTTTATATAATTCTAATTAGATAGATATCATGTATTCAGAATAAAATAATAATAATAAGGTCCACACCTAGAGAGACAGGCAAAAAAATAAGCTGATAATGGTGTCAGTCTCAAAATGATATTAAGAACATTGAACATCCTCAAGTTATTTTCCCTAAAATATGACTTTCTACTTTCTATTCCAAATGTATTTAGAGCAATGGACACCTGGGCAAATTTTAATAACTTTAGATTCCATTTCTGTTCTGATTTTCATGTTCATTTTCATTTATTCAAACTAATGTTCGGAGATCCAATTTTTTAAACACAAATAGATAAAAATCCTGAAGTCACAGCTTTGAAATAAATATTCTGAAATTTTATTTTTATTATTTTTTATAATTTTTTATTTTTTATAAACATATATTTTTATCCCCAGGGGTACAGGTCTGTGAATCACCAGGTTTACACACTTCACAGCACTCACCAAAGCACATACCCTCCCCAATGTTCATTAATCCCACCCCCTTCTCCTAAACCCCCTCCCCCCAGCAACCCTCAGTTTGTTTTGTGAGATTAAGAGTCACTTATGGTTTGTATCCCTCCCAATCCCATCTTGTTTCATTTATTCTTCTCCTACCCACTTAAGCCCCCATGTTGCATCACCACTTCCTCATATCAGGGAGATCATATGATAGTTGTCTCTCTCAATCTTTCTTTACTAGACAGGATTAGATCACATTAGTGACAAAGATCAGAAATGATTTACATTGCTAAAATGAGAACTGCCTGTCAGTTTGGAGAAAGCTCATTTTTATAACCAACAGATTGGCTGGGCTAGAGATTAATGAGTGCTATAGGTGGGGTGATGAAAGTGATATATTCAATGACCTGTGGAATTTGTTCTGTAATTTCCCCACTCCTCTGGTCAGCAGAGCGTCTTCTTCAGTACCCAGCACTGCCCATAACTGCATTCAGAAAATCACTCTACAAAAATGGTTATTTGTTTTGCCTTTTTAAATAATTTTTTAAAACATTTGATTTATTTACTTGACACACAGAGAGATAGAATGAGAGCACAAGCAGGGGGAGCAGCAGAGGGAGGGGGAGAAGGAAGCTTCCTGCTTGGTGGGATTGCACAAGGGCTGAAGAAGACAGAATGGGAAGGGACAAGGAGAATAGTGGGTTTCAGCTTCTTGGAAACAGAGCCCACATCTATTTCTACGTTTATCTCACTGCTCTAAACCCAGGTCACAGCACAGTGCCTGCAGCAGAGTCATGGAAGTGCTCCAGAACTGATAACTATTGCTATTTATACTACTAAAATTCCCCCACAAAGGGCCAAGTGTCATAGCTTCTCCTAGTTCCCCACACTGAATGCAATGAAGAATCAAACTATCGGGTTAAGGATGGCGAGGGGCATTTAACAGGACCCAGATCACAGGAGCCATATTGTATTGCAGGACCAGGGGTCTTACCAGTGACTAGGTATTCACTCCTCTTGAGAGGCTAGCTCCTTGGATCTCCCTCTTCAATCCTCTGAACCTATGTCTGGCATCAGAAACAAAAGTAAACATAACTTATCGCCCTCGTTTATTTTTTACTATTATTTGTTACAGAGGAAGAGAGAGATCACAAGCAAGGAGAGCAGCAGGCAGAGGGAAGGCAGGCCCCCCACTAGAGCCTGGTATGGGATCCAATCCCAGGACCCTGGGATCATGACCTGAACCAAAGTTAGATGCTTAACTGACTAAGCTACCCAGGCATCCCTTATTGTCCTTCTTTAAAATTGAATGTATTCTCTCTCCCTCTCTCTTTGTCCCCACTCTGTCACTCATACTCACACAATCACAGAGTCACAGACAATAGCAATGTATTTCCCATTCTAATTCGCTAAGGCACTATGAGCTTAAGCTCAACAGAATCACTTTGCCAGCTGCTGCTCTACCGTGCCCTGATCCCTTCTCTGTCCCCAAGCTCGATCTGTAACTCAAGTGTCATGGTGGTGGCTCTTTCTGCCCTCCCTCCACAAGGCTGTCCTCAGCACACTCTTCCCCATGGCTCCACTCCCAGGCACTGGCTGCCTTTGGTCTACTGGTATGCCCTCTCCTAGAGCCTTTCCACTCTCCCTGAGGGGAAGACAACCCTTACTTCACTCCTGTGGCTGTCACGTTTCTGCTATATATTGTGACAATCAGCCCGATTAAGAGATTGGGAACTAAAAGACCGGCTTCTGGTTATGGATAAAACTAACTCTGGGGCTTGGGACACATGACAGCAGCACATGGTGGTAAAACTGAGATGGTGAGGGAGTTAATCTGCATTTTCACATCTGGTCAGCAGCAGAACAAAGAGGACACCCCAATCTCCTATCTCCCAGAACAGTACTCTTCAAGTAACTTACAGCACCATCCTTCTCCAACTTTGGGAGTGGCACTTTTCCAACCCCAAAGTCTTGATTCTAGGCAGCACTCTGAGAGATACTCCCTCCAGAATCACCCCTGGCTGGGAGTGGTGGTTGGCCAAGGCCTCCCAAATATCTTCCCTTCAGAGTTGCGCTTGCATCAAACTCAAAACTGTGGCACGTATGGGACTTTCCTGTCGGCTTCTAGCTCTAATGACCTATTGGACTTAAGAGGTGCTCTTTTATACCCACTTATCTTATAACATCAATGTGTGACTCCTCTAGAATTCTCTCCATGGTTTTTCTCCTGTACTAATTGTTATGGACTGAATTGTGTCCCCACAAAAGTCATATGTAGAATTCCTAATCTCCAGTGTGACTGCATCTGGAGATAGGGCCTACCTAGAAAGAGGTACTGAAGGCTTGGTGAGGTCACGGGAGTCCTAATCTGCTAGGACTGGTGTCCTCATAAGGGGGAAACACATGGAAGTACTTCCCCTACCTTCCCTCTGGGGGCCCCCAGAGAAGAGGTCATCTGAGGGCACAGTTGAAAAGATAGTGATCTATAGACCAACAAGAAAAGGCTCACTGGAGACCAACCTTGCTGGAATCTTGATCTGGAACTTCTGGCCTCCAGATCTGTGAGAAAATACATTTCTGTCATTTAAGCCCCCCAGCCTGTGTTTGGTATAGCAGCCTGAGTAGACAAAAATATACTGATAAATCCTTCTTTCAAGCTTGGGAGAAACTTTCTATACACTGTGCTCCATGCTTTTGTGTCTAACCCTTCTCTCCATAGCCATGGCTAATATTTGAGCCAGAGAAGTCATAAATACTAGGAATGTTGGAATTGGATAGGGGATCAATAACCATCTAACTCAGTATCCCCAGCTATGAAGAATTAACACACAGACACACAGACACACACACACACACACACTACAAACACGGTTATCCCACTTAATTACATTGGTGATTTCTTGATACCCAAGCCCACATGCCAGCTCCCCTTCGGAGTACTAACCTCACTATCTCCCTGTGACCTACCCACCTCCATGCAGACCTAGGACCTTATACCTCAACTCCTGCCAAGCTAACGACAAAAGTTTATGATTCAGTTCCTATCTCTCCTGCTTTATTCATGACCTCTTAAAGTCTAGTGACCCATCCTCCTCTTCTTTCTAAAAAACAAAACAAAACAAAACAAAACCCACTGCTTCCTGGGAACCTTTCAGATTTTTAAAAAAAAAATTTATTTCTTTTCGGCGTAACAGTATCCATTGTTTTTGCACCACACCCAGTGCTCCATGCAATATGTGCCCTCCCCAATACCCACCACCTCGTTCCCCCTACCCCCCCCTTCTAAATCCTCAGATTGTTTTTCAGAGTCCATAGTCTCCTGTTTCACCTCCCCTTACAATTTCCCTCAACTCTCTTCTCCTCTCCATCTCCTCTTGTCCTCCGTGGTATTTGTTATGCTCCACAAATAAGGGAAACCTTATGATCATTGACTCTCTCTGCTTGAATTATTTCTCTCAGCATAATCTCTTCCAGTCCATCCATGTTGCTACAAAAGTTGGGTATTCATCCTTCTTTCAGATGTTTTTTACCTCTATAATCTACTGGAGGATAACAATGTACCAGAACCCTTGAGTGACCATCAATGCCTATTGGTCACATCGTGCATGCTACGTAGGACCCTATTCTGTGTTCTTAACAATCATGGCTTTGACTCGTAGCTGAAGGTGGGCTTTAACTGGAGTCTATTGTGCAAATACCTGAAGCAGGAAGTCCCCTGCCCAGTGAATGAGGCATGCAGACTTCCAGAGGTCTTGAGGTCCTCTCTTCAAATATACACATTCACTTTGAGCAATCAGGATTCCCACCCAAATGAGAGACAAAAGAAAAGAAAACGGAAAAAAAAAAAAGAAAAGAAGAAAAAAGAGAGAGAGAGACAGGAAAGAAAGGGAAGATGAAAAAGGAGATTCAGCCCAAGGTAAGATTTATGAAGTAGACAAACAAAAAGAGATAAAAAGACTGATACAAGTATATGACAAGAGAAAAAAAAATATATATGCAAATAAAGAAAGAACCTCGTCAAAAAGAACCACAAGTGTAAAATTTATATGCTATCAGGACAAACACAAAAAACACAGAAACACTGGTGGACAAAGATGGGAGAGTTCTTATAAATTCTCAGTGTGTGCGAGGAAGGTTGTTTTGATTCTTCCTGGATGTATCTTGATATCTTTGTTAAAGGACTCAACTTTCCTAAGATAAAGGGGATTAAAAATTGGTTTACCTATAGGGGTAGTATTGATTGGGGAAAGGGGATTACTTTGAAGTTTAACTCTATATGAATATTAGAGGATAAAAATAAAAATGAATAAACTAGACTAAACTAAAATTTAAAAAAAGGAATTCAAAAAATAAAAATGCAAAAGAAAAACATAGGTGTATATCAAAAAGTTCAGGTTAGAAAGATATTATGAATTTGATGTACTGTACAACTTGCTGTGATGGTAAATAGGTTAAAAAAATTACCTACGTATAAAAAAGAAAAAACAATGAACCGGAATAGTGGGAACAAGTGAACAATACAAGTTTTCCTATGAAGTAGTGGTTGTTCTCTTGTAATCCTTTTTTTTTTTCTTTTTTTTTTCTTTCTTGGTTTGTTTTCTGGGGGAGGGGCCTGCCACGTGGGTTGTCAGTCAATGATGTTTCCTGCGATAAGTCATCCCACCCCCCTCAAGGGGGTGGGCTCTGAGGAAACTGGTTTTTTTCAGGCTTTTGTTCTCTGGCGGTTTTTATGCTTGTTCACTTTTTTTTTTTCCTCTCACCTTGACTGCCTTTGATGGTTTTTGTAGTTTTAGAGGAAAACAAACCACACCCTGATCTCCCTCTCAGAGAGAAGACTCAGTCTGGGTGCAGAGCCTAAATAAGTTCCCCCTTGGCCGCTGGCAGAGCAGGTTCCAAGTTGCAGACCCTGGGGGCGCAGAATCTTTTGCTTGTACCCAAAGCCAAGGCAGTGGCAGCTGTCTGGGAGCTCCCGACTGCCAGAGGTTCCAAGCAGCGATTGCACATTGAGATTTTGCCGCTGGCCCGGGCTGGGAATGCCCGGCTTGTGCGCACCTCTTTTAGAGGTGGCACATGTCTTGAGCACTGAGAACGGGATGCTGGTCCGTAAGCACCAGGCTGGGCTTTTGTGCACCTCTGTCAGGGGAGAGTTTGGGGCGCGCGGCTTAGGCTTTGAAACAATGGCGTGGGTCAAAGAGCGCCAGCCGGGCCTTTGTAACTCAGGGGAGCATGAGGGACGTGCGCGCGTATCTCAAGCTTTGTGGTAGGGTTGGAGCGTTCTGCCGACCGGTGTGGCTCCCATCCCCTCACAGGAACTAGAACCCATGCATTCTCTGGCATGCTGGCGGCTTAGGGACCAAGAGCTGGTTTCTCTGCCGCACTCTCTCTGCCTCAGCGCCACGGGAGGCTGTCCTGGGACCGGGGATTTAAGCCCCTGTCCCTAGCCACCCCGATTCCCACAATTTGCCCCTGCAATCCTTTGCTCTTTTGGAGTGCTTTCAACCAGTTTCCAAGTTAATGCTGGTCCCCAGACGCAGGGCACTCTTGCTCGTATTGGGGTATTACTTTCCAACCGGTGGCCTCTAGTGGCTCCCTCCGCCTTTTGTTTATCTTCCTGATATCAGTCCGCCGGTGTTCCCATTTCGCTTTACCTGCCCACTGGCGTCTTCTGCCCCTATAGAGATCCAGACGTGTATAATTCTGATCTCAGGCTGATTTCATGGGTGATCGGAGTTCTTTGGTAGGTAATCAGCTCACTTTGGGGTACCGGCTGAAAGGGCGCCTCCTCCTACTCCCCCGCCATCTTGTCCCCCCCCCTAGACATTCACTTTGAACAGTCATACCCTCCCTGAGGGAAAAGATGACCATCCAAAATCAGCGTGTGACCTCAGAGAGTTGCTGCTAGATTGCAGGCAGTGTTAGCGTCCTCCAGTTTGTTGGCCCCTTGGTGCTAGAAATCCCCATTTCTATACACAAGCTTCCTCTCAAAATTCTAACCAATTAATGGAGGCAACTGGGTAATTTTCTATCGACATAACAAAAGTCCAAGGCTATGTATTTTGAAACAAACAATTTTGTCCTATATTGGGTTTGCTATTTTAGTAGAATTATGTGTAAGAGAGGCAGTTAGAAAGAACTTTTGATGTACAAATTTAAATTTGAACTTATTCTAATTTTGAACTTTATTCTCTTCCCTCTCCCTGGAGAATTTCTTTCATGTCCTTTTTTAAAAAAGATTTTATTGATATATTTAACAGAGAGACACTGCAAGAGAGGGAACAGAAGCAGAAAGAGTGGGAGAGGGAGAAGCAGGCTTCCCACCAAACAGGGAGCCAGACGTGGGTCTCAATCCCAGGACCCTGGGATTATAACCTGAGCCTAAGACAGATGCTTAACAACTGAGCCACTCAGGCACCACTTGTTTCATGTTCTTAATAGAACTGAGGGTTTTTGTATAGAATATGGATGGTCACCATGATTCTATAGTGCCTTGCTTGACCAAGATATAAAAGTATACAAGCATCAGCTTTCAAAGGATTACATCCAGCAAATTCTTATGTTTACCATAATGTTAATTTTTAAAATTTACTTGTTTAGATGCAGTACAAAAAACAGATATTTGTCATTTTTGTAGCAAATTATTACTGGTTTTTCATTCATCTTTGAGAGTCCTGGTGAAGATGTTTGGTTCCCCTTGAAGTACTGAAAAAAAGATACTAAAAAATATTTGGGGGTGACTGGGTTGTTCAGTCAGTTGAGTGGCTGCCTTCGGCTCAGGTCATGATCCCAGGATCGAGTCCATCTTCAGTCTCTCTGCTCAGCAGAGAGCCTGTTTGTACCTCTCCCTTTGCCTGAAGCTCTGCCTACTTGTGCTCTCTCTGTCAAATAAATAAATAAAATCTTTTTAAAAAACTGGAAGGGCTCCTCAGTTACTCTTTCCTACTATCCCCATTTGTACATAAGGAAAGGCAGTGCAAACCTGGAGGGAGGAGCCCAGAATGAAAATGAAAGAAAGAAAATTAAAAAGAAAGAAAATGAAAGGGGAACTGGCTGAGAGACTGTAACTGAAGCTTCACCAAAGTATAGCCTTCCAGGAAGTAGAAAATGGGGTGTTTGCTTCCAGCTTGGGAGAGTATGGGAGCTTGGGTAAAAGAAACAAGCAAAATCCCGATGATTACGAGGCTCTGGAGGAATGGGGTGGGGTACCCAGGTGACCAGTAGGTTACAAACCCTGATTCTACCCATTTTCATTAAAAAGAAAAAAAAATACCCTGCAGTTCATCCTCTTCATGCCCATCCCTCCTGCAAAGAGAGTACAAAGCAGTGACTCTTGAGGTACATAAAAATGAGTGAGACATAAACCAACAAACACAAATGTTTTAGAAAAATCAAGCCACAGAAAAAAAGAACAGCTTTAATATGTTTTATCCTTTCTTTCAAGAGAGAATATGCACCTAAGGGGGGAAAAAAGTGTTAGACATTAACATCAATGTAGTTAAATTAATCATATGGATAAGCCAGAATATCTTATCATGAAATGAGAGCAGGCAGTTATAAAAATAATTAACCAATATCTTGGAAATACAAATAGCAACAGCAATAAAAAGAAACCTTTCAAAGAGATGGGTGGAATAACAGAATGAGCACTACTTAAAACCAAACCAGAGAGATGGAATATCAAGCTAAGGAATTCTCTAATAAGGCAACCCAAGGAAGAAAAAGAAAAAAACCTCTGAGTGACAGGTAAGGAATTACAGAAGACAGACCTAAAAGTTCCAGTAGAGGTCTACAGACATCCCTTTGGTTTGTTATCCTTCCTGCTTATCTTCTCAGCCAAAAGTAAAGCACCTCAGCGCTGTTGGACTTTTTCCCAGTTATTGTTGGCTTCTGGCTCAGAGGCTCAAAGTGCTGGTTTGGGCCCCAGTTTTCCCCCAGGATTCCCCTACCACAGCACCTGTGACTTTTTCAGACAGCCTCCTCAGGAAGCCCAGGACAACCAGCAGCTTCAGCGCTACCCAGTCCCTAGCACTGTGCCTCCTAAGCTAACACTTCATTACACTCTACCCTTTGAGAGCTGGTCCGAGGCAACGCCCCAGGACTCCAATGAGTCCAGCTGCCAGATGCCAATCCAGCGATGAGAAAGCTCTTGAGCTCCAGAAAGCCCCAAGGACCCTGCATCATGGTCCCGCCCCTCCACGCAGACCCCTCCCCTTTATCAGCCAGGCTCTGTTGGAGTGCGGGGCCTTGTGGGAGTTGTGGTCCGCCCAGGGCCTCCAGCCTCCTGCAGGAAGGTGGGGCTGGCAGCTGGAAGAACCCGGGAACCACAGCTGTGAAGGACGCCTCTGCCTCCCTGGGAACTCAGGCTCTATGGCGGCCAATTAGGCAGGACCACGTGAGTCTCCAAAACAAAGAGCAGGAGCAGGCTGGGCGCCTTCCCCTAGGCCCGCTGCCCTTCCTGCCCTCCCGCTCTCTCGCACTCCCTCACTCCCACGAGCCCCCTCTCAGGTTTGGAACTTGATGAGGGAGCAGGAGGCTGACTGAGGACAAAGCAAAAGCTGGCACCTTGCACCCCCTCTCCACCCGCTCCCCTCAGTAATATGTGTAACATTCCTCAGGCACCCCTGACCGCCATAAACGAGAAACAAAGAGTTAACTTGCAGAGATCACAATCCTGCAAGACAGGCATCTCCCAACTATCTTGATGTTAATGGCTTGGTAAAAGACAACTCCTCTTTAGCATATGAAAACTCCATTGAAACCTCCCTTTCCCTTACCTTCCCCCAACCACAGAGTACTTAACCTGCCATCTCTGACAACCCAGGGCAGCAGCTCTTCCTGCCCACAGGTCCTGTCCCCGTGCCTCAATAAACCACCATTTTGCAGCAAATATGTCTCAAGAACTCTTTCTTGGTCATGAGCTCAGGACCTCAGCCCACTGAACCTCACCTAGGTTCTAGAACTTCATGAACTCTTTCCCTTAAAAATTGATGGTCCATATGGTTTTAAAATTAAATATACTAAGATGTTATTTTCTTTTTAGAATCCTGTCCTTCACATCAATAATCTTTCACTACAAGTTCAGGTTACTTTTGTATTACTAAAACACATATTGTTAAGGGAAAAAAAACAAACAAAAAAGCTGTCTCCCACTGAGTGTGAGCTAATGAGTCTAACAGCTACTCAGGTGATACCAAAAATCCATCATGGTTCCTCATTCCTAAAGAAGATTCACTGCCTTTTATGGGGGACAAGAACAAAGTCATTCTGGAGGTGTAGTGCCTGGCCATGGTTCCTCACTGGTCTGTCAAGCTTCAAACAGGGAACTCCTTATGGTAAGATGCCAGGTTTCACCACTGTCCCAGCTGCTTTTCTTGCAGCCCCTACACAAGTTTTGGACCTTCTCCTTCAAGGAACTTTCCGTCCAGACCAGTTCTCAAGAGCTAAAGGTTGCTCAACTCCCTTGCAACTCCCTGGTGCCAGCTTCAGGCCCAGGTCCTTCAAGAAAAGTCCTTAGTGCCTCTCAGTGATGAGGGAGCATGAGGCTGGCTGAAGACAAAGCAAAAGCTGGTGCCTTGCACCCCGCTCACTCCACTCTCCATCCGCTCCCCCTCAGTCCTATGTGTAGCATCCCTCAGGCAGCCCTGACTGCCATGAACAATAAGCAAATAGTTAACTTGCAGAGCTCACAATCCTGCTAGACCGGAGTCTCCCTTGGCTTACAAATGTCCTAAATCTCACTAACAAAGACGATTGATAGCAGGATTGTGACATCCCACCAAAAAGTCTCCCAACTATCTTAATCTTAATGGCTGGTCTAAAGACAGCATTGATCAAGCCGCAAGGGCAAGGCCTCAGGTAGGCCTGGGACATCCTGGCACCTTGTAGGCCTTCTTCCTTCCCCTCACCTTCCCCCAACCACAGGGTACATAACCTGCCATCCCTCACAACCAGGGCAGCTGCATCTCCGCCTGCCCACGGGTCCTGTCCCCGTGCTTTAATAAACAACCTTTTTGCACCAGAGATGTCTTAAGATTTCTTTCTTAGCCGTCAGCTCTGAACCTCACCCCACCGAACCTGACTTAGGTTCTGGGACTTCATCATCAGCACCTACTGCTCTTCTCTCCTGGTGGTCTCTCCAGAAGGGGCCTTCTCTAGCTCTTCTAGCAGGAGATGGGCACTTCCCATCTACCCCTGTTGCCAGACCAACCTTACCTATCATGCAGGGTCAGGTCGGCCTGGCTTTTTAACTGTTGTTCTCTTCTGAGTGGTTAGTTTGTCATAGATACCGTGCTTTGCTTTTGTCAGGATTTACCCTGGACTATCAAAACACTTTTCTTGTGCCCGTGAAGCCTAAGAAACATTCCTGATGAGAGAACCAGGAACTCGAACAGATCATATTTATCCTGAATGTTCTGTCCAAAATGAAAAATACATTTCTGAGGAGCCTCAAGATCTCTGAGAAGGGAAGTTTCACCAACTCTGTCATGTAGTGGCATCAATTCCGATTCTGTGTCAATTTTCCTACTTTCCCAGCTAGTAATTCTCTACCTCAGAAAGGCCACTCTCAACCATTTCCTCTCTCAAAGGCAGTTGCTCTTAGAGTCTGCACATGGCACTTGGGGCCTGCTGGTAGTTGGCTACTGCCCTCTGTACCTTGGGTCTAACAGCAGTGGGGCATCAAGACGAGAACGTCTCTTGTTCTAAGACTTAATATAGTTTGGGGCACATGGTAAGCAATAATCACTTTTTTTGTTGATCCAAGTATTCGACCTTTCTTAATTATTCTAGTACCACAATTTACTTGTTCTAAGATTTGTCCCCCCCCCCAATTTTAATATCTCTTAAGGTGGCACTCACCTTGCACTTGATGCTAGTTTAACTGACAGCATTTCTCTTTCTTAGTCAAACATAAACTATAGTGCATCTTACCCTTGATGAAAGCTAGGATGCAATTAAATACCCTATTATGGTTACAATTCTGATATTTTAAATCCTCCGGTAGCTCCCTGTGCCTCCACAGTGTAGTACCTCACCTCCTCGGCATAGTATACAAACCATCTCACCCCCAATGTTAACCCTGGGGCTCAGCCTCCATCCCCAGGTGATGCTGCCAGAGCAGTTGTCTGTTGTCATGAACTTGCTGTAGTTTCCCAAATGCACCGTGCTGCCTCCTGGCACTTTGAAACTTGACACACTCATCCTCATTCTTCTGCTTTACCCTTGTGTATCACCTCCCCTGTAAATCTGTTCCTAAGTGGCTTTTCCCAGCTCCAACCTACCCTTGGCAGTCTTTTATCTCCCTGTGGTAAAGCCTGTCACACTGCACCATGGACATGCCCGTTGTCCCCCTGAGAAGAGAAAAGGGACAGTGAGGGCCCCCCAGCATTTGCAGCTCTAGTGCAGAGCCCCATGCCTGGCTTGCAGGAAATGCTAGATCATGAAGACAAACGGAGATCATCCTCTGGCTAAAACCAGCTCTTCTTTGCCTACCGCACGATCTGGATCAATAAATATCAGCCAGTTATTATTGCTGTTTTTCTAGGGATTTTTTCCCCATATATTTCCCAGGTCTTTACTCTTTTTACATCACTTTAATTCAGGCTTCAACTACTTCCTAGTCAGATCAGGTGAAATCATTTTCCTTTCCATACCCTCGATGTATTTCACACTTAGTAATTTTTTTTTAAAGATCTTATTTACTCATTTGACAGACAGATCACAAGTGGGTAGAGAGGCAGGCAGAGAGAGAGGGTGTAAGCAGGCTCCCCGCTGAGCAGAGAGCCCAATGTGGGGCTCCATCCTAGGACCCTGAAATCATGACCTGAGACGAAGACAGAGGCCTAAACCAATGAGTTACCCAGGAGCCCCCATACCTGGTAATTTCTAATCAACGTGGATTTGCTGCATCAAATACTTCCTTCTTCTTCAAATATAAATATATAAATATTTTGATCAAGTCACTCACATGTCTTAGGAGAATGTCATACCTTTAGTAGCAAACTTGAAATCTTGGCCATTGGTTTTGATTTTTGTTTTGGTTTGATTTGGTTCAGTTTTTGTAATTTTAAAAATCCCTGCAGCCCTTGGCTCTGTCTAACCTGATTGCTTTCAGCTGTTTCTGCAACAAAATTGTCCCAGCAGCAAAAACTCTCATTGTTTTCAGTGGCGCCCCCTTCTGAACATTTTGCTAATAAAAAGCTTTTTTAAAATTATTTATTTATTTATTTATTTATTTATTTATTTTTGGCTATAGCAAATGTGTAACAACAATGAGGTATTTCAAAGAGGTGTACCACAGATAAATTTCTCTAAGGGTAGGGTGAGGGTTACTCAAAAAGTAACTTTACAAGGCTTTTAAAGATATTGATAATCATTATAACTTTATGTGACTTATTGTTACTGTGCTCTTAACTGGTCAAACACTTGGTGGTTTCCAAGAAAGACTAACATAGTTCTAGATGGTTCTAGCGGCGTTCTAGCACAGGGTCTCATAAGGCAGGGATTCTAGCCACTGGCTGTGCAAGGCATGAGGCCTGTTAGTGATTCTATTTTTTTCTCTGCAGAATGGGCCCCCAGGTCCTTTCTACCCAAATAAATAATGTGGTGATTCTCTCACTGAGTTGTACTTTTGGTTTAAACAGCCAACTGTCTCTTAAAAAGGACTTTTGTTTAAAGTTCTTTAAAAAAAAAGTCCTTTAAAAAAAATCTTTTTCTTATTTTTTAATCCCATATGTTTACTCTGATCCTGGACCTTTGTCATTTTGACCTTCTCTGCTGATTAAAATATTCTCTCCGAAATGTCAGTTATTTGCAGGTACTTGCACTATAGACATTCTTTACATATTTTTTAAAAAATCCATTCACGATCCTTAGTGAAAATCTCAGGAATCTGAAAGACTCCTATTTGCTATTCATCGAATAGTTACTGTCTCCACTAAATGACAGGGCTTCAGAGAACGTGAACTCACAAGAGATGTAGCCTTTTTTCTGCTTTCTGCTACCATGTTCATTTCTATGTTACTCAGAGGAGTCTTCTTTGTAGAAACATATTATCCAATCCTTTAAAAATCATAAAGGTGAATTTAAATTCTGTCCCTTCATTCACCACAACACTTAAAAAGCCAAGCAAATTTTGTTCCATTTTTTAAGAGCCGATAGATGGCATTTTTAATTTTGCGTTTTTGAGTTTTCATCACTATTTATGTTACTTCTACTTCACAGATAAACAATTGCTAATGACAATGTGAACTTCCTACAAATGTGCAATCAAAATCCCTAGGTACACATTACTGAAGTTCTTCGTTCCCTTTAAACATTATTTCCCTCTTGATATGCATTCCTGTTTTGTATTGTATTGCATTATAAGTTTTTTTTTTAGAAGACTTCATTTTTTAGAGTAGTTTGGGGATCAAAGTAAAATTCCCTTTCCCCACATACACACAAGCATCTCCATTACCAACATCCTGTACCACAGTGATAATTTGTCACCCTCACTGACCCTACACTGACACATCACTATCACCCCAAAGTCCACAGTTTACATTAGAGTTCACTCTTGGTGGGGCACCAGGATGGCTCAGTGGGTTAAGGCTTCTCCCTTCAGATCAGGTCATAATCTCACGGTCCTGGGATCGAGCCCCAGACCAGACTCTGCTTGGCAGGGAGCCTGCTTTCCCCCAACCCCTGCTTTCCCCGCCTGCCTCTCTGCCTGCTTTGATGCTTGTCAAATAAATAAATAAAATCTTTTTTTTTTTTCATATAATATGATTTTTTTTTTGGCAAAAAAATTTTACAGTTTATTTTTTTTTATAAACATATATTTTTATCCCCAGGGGTACAGGTCTGTGAATCACCAGGTTTACACACTTCACAGCACTCACCAAAGCACATACCCTCCCCAATGTCCATAATCCCACCCCCTTCTCCCAAACCACCTCCCCCCAGCAACCCTCAGTTTGTTTTGTGAGATTAAGAGTCACTTATGGTTTGTCTCCCTCCCAATCCCATCTTGTTTCATTTATTCTTCTCCTACCCACTTAAGCCCCCATGTTGCATCACCACTTCCTCATATCAGGGAGATCATATGGTAGTTGTCTTTCTCTGCTTGACTTATTTCGCTAAGCATGATACGCTCTAGTTCCATCCATGTTGTCGCAAATGGCAAGATTTCATTTATTTGATGGCTGCATAGTATTCCATTGTGTATATATACCACATCTTCTTGATCCATTCATCTGTTGATGGACATCTAGGTTCTTTCCATAGTTTGGCTATTGTGGACATTGCTGCTATAAACATTCAGGTGCATGTGCCCCTTTGGATCACTACGTTTGTATCTTTAGGGTAAATACCCAATAGTGCAATTGCTGGGTCATAGGGCAGTTCTATTTTCAACATTTTGAGGAACCTCCATACTATTTTCCAGAGTGGCTTCACCAGCTTGCATTCCCAACAACAGTGTAGGAGGGTTCCCCTTTCTCTGCATCCTCGCCAGCATCTGTCATTTCCTGACTTGTTGATTTAAGCCATTCTGACTGGTGTGAGGTGATATCTCACTGTGGTTTTGATTTGTATTTCCCTGATGCCGAGTGATATGGAGCACTTTTTCATGTGTCTGTTGGCCATCTGGATGTCTTCTTTGCAGAAATGTCTGTTCATGTCCTCTGCCCATTTCTTGATTGGATTATTTGTTCTTTGGGTGTTGAGTTTGCTCAGTTCTTTATAGATTCTGGACACTAGTCCTTTATCTGATATGTCGTTTGCAAATCTCTTCTCCCATTCTGTCAGTTGTCTTTTGATTTTGTTAACTGTTTCCTTTGCTGTGCAAAAGCTTTTGATCTTGATGAAATCCCAATAGTTTATTTTTGCCCTTGCTTCCCTTGCCTTTGGCGTTGTTCCTAGGAAGATGTTGCTGCGGCTGAGGTCGAAGAGGTTGCTGCCTGTGTTCTCAAGGATTTTGATGGATTCCTTTTGCACATTGAGGTCCTTCATCCATTTGAGTCTATATTTGTATGTGGTGTAAATAAATAGTCCAATTTCATTTTTCTGCATGTGGCTCTCCAATTTTCCCAACACCATTTATTGAAGAGGCTGTCTTTTTTCCATTGGACATTCTTTCCTGCTTTGTTGAAGATTAGTTGACCATAGAGTTGAGGTTCTATTTCTGGGCTCTCTATTCAGTTCCATTGATCTATGTGTCTGTTTTTGTGCCAATATCATGCTGTCTTGATGATGATGACAGCTTTGTAATGGAGCTTGAAGTCTTGAATTGTGATGCCACCAACGTTGGCTTTCTTTTTCAATATTCCTTGGGCTATTCGATGTCTTTTCTGGTTCCATATAAATTTTAGGATTATTTGTTCCATTTCTTTGAAGAAAATGGATGGTATTTTGATAGGAATTGCATTAAATGTGTAGACTGTCTTAGGTAGCATAGACATTTTCACAATATTTATTCTTCCCATCCAGGAGCATGGAACATTTTTCCATTTCTTTGTGTCTTCCTCAATTTCTTCATGAGTACGTTATAATATTCCGAGTATAGATTCTTATCCTTTTTGGTTAGGTTTATTCCTAGGTATCTTATAGTTTTGGGTGCAACTGTAAATGGGATTGATTCCTTAATTTCTCTTTCTTCTGTCTTGTTGTTGGTGTAGAGAAATGCAACTGATTTCTGTGCATTGATTTTATAACCTGATACTTTACTGAATTCCTGTACAAGTTCTAGCAGTTTTGGAGTGGAGTCTTTTGGGTTTTCCACATATAGTATCATATCATCTGCAAAGAGCGATAGTTTGACTTCTTCTTTGCTGATTTGGATGCCTTTAATTTCCTTTTGTTGTCTGATTGCTGAGGCGAGGACTTCTAGTCCTATGTTGAATAGCAGAGGTGATAACAGACATCCCTGCCGTGTTACTGACCTTAGCAGAAAAGCTTTCAGTTTTTTTCCATTGAGAATGATATTTGCAGTGGCTTTTTCATAAATGGCTTTGATGATATTGATGATATTGATGATATATTGATGATTTGTGCCTTCTATCCCTACACTTTGAAGAGTTTTGAGCAGGAAGGGATGCTGTACTTTGTCAAATGCTTTTTCAGCATCTATTAAGAGTATCATATGGTTCTTGTTCTTTCTTTTATTAATGTTTTGTATGACATTGATTGATTTGCAGATGTTGTACCAAACTTGCAGCCCTGGAATAAATCCCACTTGGTCGTGGTGAATAATCCTTTTAGTTTACTGTTGAATCCTATTGGCTAGTATTTTGGTGAGAATTTTTGCATCTGTGTTCATCAAGGATATTGGTCTGTAGTTCTCTTTTTTGATGGGATCCTTATCTGGTTTTGGGATCAAGGTGATTCTGGCCAAAATGAGTTTGGAAGTTTTCCTTCCATTTCTATTTTTTGGGAACAGTTTTAGGAGAATAGGAATTAGTTCTATAAATGTTTGGTACAATTCCCCGGGAAGCCGTCTGGCCCTGGGCTTTTGTTTGTTTGGAGATTTTTGATGACTGTTTCAATCTCCTTACTGGTTATGGGTCTGTTCAGGCTTTCTAGTTCTTCCTGGTCAGCTGTGGTAGTTTATATGTCTCTAGGAATGCATCCATTTCTTCCAGATTGTCAAATTTGTTGGTGTAGAGTTGCTCATAATATGTTCTTATAATTGTCTGTATTTCTTTGGTGCTATATGTGATCTCTCCTCTTTCATTCATGATTTTATTTATTTGGGTCCTTTCTCTTTTCTTTTTGATAAATCTGGCCAGGGGGTTGTCAGTCTTATTAATTCTTTCAAAGAACCAGCTCCTAGTTTTGTTGATTTGTTCTATTGTGTTTTTTTGGTTTCTATTTCATTGATTTCTGCTCTGATATTTATGATTTCTCTTCTCCTGCTGGGCTTAGGGTTTCTTTCTTGTTCTTTCTCCAGCTCCTTTAGGTGTAGGGTTAGGTTGTGTACCTGAGACCTTACTTGTTACTTGAGAAAGGCTTGAACTGCTATATATTTTCCTCTCAGGACTGCCTTTGTTATGTCCCACAAATTTTGAACTGTTGTGTTTTCATTATCATTTGTTTCCATGATTTTTTTAAATTCTTCTTTAATTTCCTGGTTGACCCATTCATTCTTAAAAAGATGCTGTTTAGTCTCCATGTATTTGGGTTCTATCCAAATTTCCTCTTGTGATTGAGTTCTAGCTCCAGAACAGTGTGGTCTGAAAATATGCAGGGAATGATCCCAATCTTTAGATACCGGTTGAGGCTGAGGATGTGATATAGTCTGGACAATGTTCCATGTGTACTAGAGAAGAATGTGTATTCTGTTGCTTTGGGATGCAATGTCCTGAATATATCTGTGATGTCCATCTGGTCCAGTGTGTCACTTAAGGCCTTTATTTCCTTGTTGATCTTTTGCTTGGATGATCTGTCCATTTCAGTGAGGGGAGTGTTAAAGTCCCCTACTATTATTGTATTATTGTTGATGTGTTTCTTTGATTTTGTTATTAATTGGTTTATATAGTTGGCTTCTCCCACGTTGGGGGCATAGATATTTAAAATTGTTAGATCTTCTTGTTGGACAGATCCTTTGAGTATGATATAGTGTCCTTCCTCATCTCTTATTATAGTCTTGGCTTAAAATCTAATTGATCTGATATAAGGATTGCCACCCCTGCTTTCTTCTGATGTCCATTAGTATGGTAAATTCTTTTCCACCCCCTCACTTTAAATCTGGAGGTGTCTTCGGGTTTAAAATGAGTTTCTTGTAGGTAACATATAGATGAGTTTTTTTTTTTTTTTTTTTATCCATTCTGATACCCTGTGTCTTTTGACTGTGGCATTTAGCCCATTAACATTCAGGGTAACTATTGAGAGATATGAATTTAGTGCCATTGTATTGCCTGTAAGGTGACTGTTACTGTATATTGTCTCTGTTCCTTTCTGAGCTACTACTTTTAGGCTCTCTCGTTGCTTAGGGGACCTCTTTCAATATTCCCTGTAGAGCTGGTTTGGTGTTTGCCAATTCTTTCAATTTTTGTTTGTCCCGGAAGCTTTTAATCTCTCCTTCTATTTTCAATGATAGCCTAGCTCGATATAGCATTCTTGGCTGCATGTTTTACTTGTTTAGTGCTCTGAATATATCATGCCAGCTCTTTCTGGCCTGCCAGGTCTCTGTCGGTAAGTCTGCTGCCAATCTAATATTTTTACCATTGTATGTTACAGGCTTATTTTCCCGGGCTGCTTTCAGGATTTTCTCTTTGTCACTAAGACTTGTAAATTTTACTATTAGGTGATGGGGTGTGGGCCTATTCTTATCGATTTTGAGGGGGATTCTCTGCACCTCCTGGATTTTGATGCTTGTTCCATTTGCCATATTGGGGAAATTCTCCCCAATAATTCTCTCCAATATACCTTCTGCTCCCCTCTCTCTTTCTTCTTCTTCTGGAATCCCAATTTTTCTAATGTTGTTTTGTTTTATGGTGTCACTTATCTCTCGAATTCTCCCCTTTTGGTCCAGTAGCTGTTTGTCCCTCTTTTGATCAGCTTCTTTATTCTCTGTCATTTGGTCCTCTATATTGCTAATTCTTTCTTCTGCCCCATTTATCCTAGCAGTGAGAGCCTCCATTTTTTATTGCACCTCATTAATAGCTTTTTTGATTTCAACTTGGTTAGATTTTAGTTCTTTTATTTCTCCAGAAAGGGCTTTTATATCTCCCGAGAGGCTTTCCCTAATATCTTCCATGCCTTTTTCGAGCCCGGTTAGAACCTTGAGAGTCGTCATTCTGAACTCTAGATCTGACATATTACCAATGTCTGTATTGATTAGGTCCCTAGCCTTCGGTACTGCCTCTTGTTCTTTTTTTTGTGGTGAATTTTTCCACCTTGTCATTTTGTCTAGATAAGAGTATATGAAGGAGGGATGCCTGGGTGGCTCAGTTGGTTGGACAACTTCCTGTGGCTCAGGTCATGATCCCGGAGTCCCGGGATTGAGTCCCACATCGGGCTCCCAGCTTCACAGGGAGTCTGCTTCTCCCTCTGACCTTCTCCTCGCTCATGCTCTCTCACTGTCTCTCTCTCAAATAAATAAATAAATATCTTTTTTTTTTAAAGCGTATATGAAGGAGCAAGTAAAATACTAAAAGGGTGGCAACAACCCCAGGAAAATATGCTTTAACCAAATCAGAAGAGATGCCAAATCATGAGCAGGGAGAAAGTGGGTAAAAAGAGGTTCAGAAAGAAAAGAAAAGAAACAATTAAAAAAAGAAAACGAATAAAGAAAAAATATCAAAAAGAAAATATATGTATATATTAGATAAACTAGTTTAAAAAAAAACGTTAAAAAAGAAAAGGGTAGGGTCGCCTGGGTGGCTCAGTGGGTTAAGCCGCTGCCTTCGGCTCAGGTCATGATCTCAGGGTCCTGGGATCGAGTCCCGCATCGGGCTCTCTGCGCAGCAGGGAGCCTGCTTCCCTCTCTCTCTCTCTGCCTGCCTCTCCAACTACTTGTGATTTCTCTCTGTCAAATAAATAAATAAAATCTTTAAAAAAAAAAATAAAAAAAAAAAATAAAAAAAAAAAAAAAAAGAAAAGGGTAAAAGTTAAAAAAAATTTAGCAGAAGGGAAAAAATTCAAAAAGAATAAGAAATTAAATTAACTGCAAGACTAAAGAATCATGGCAGAAAGCCAAGAGTTCCATGCTTTGCTTTCTCCTCTTCTAAAATTCCGCTGCTCTCCTTGGTATTGAAACTGCACTCCTTGGTAGGTGAACTTGGTCATGGCTGGATTTCTTGTTGATATTCTGGGGAGGGGGCCTGTTGTAGTGATTTGCAAGTGTCTTTGCTCCAGGCGGAATTACACCACCCTTACCAGGTGCTGGGCTGAGTAATCTGCCTGGGTTTGCTTTCGGGAGCTTTTGTTCCCTGAGCGCTTTCTATACAGTTCCAGAGGTCGGGAATGAAAATGGCGGCCTCTTGGTCTCCTGCCTGGAGGAGCTGAGAGCCCGGGGCCCCACTCCGCAGTGCGCCCTCAGAGAACAGCGCCTAATTACTGCCATTTCCCTGGCCTCCGGCTGCACTCTGAGCTCACCCAGCCTGCGACCGGTTCAAGCTGAGAGCTCACTCCTCGGCTCTGTCTCTGTAGCCGGCTTCCCTGTTCTAATACCTGCGAGCTCTGTGACACTCAGACTCCCCTGATCCTTCTGTGACCCTGCGGGACCTGAGGCCATGCTGACCCCGCGTGCACATCACCCCGGTTTAGCCTCTGGAGCGATGTCCCTCAGTGGAGCAGACTTTTAAAAGTCCTGATTTTGTGCTCCGTTGCTCCACTGCTTGCCGGGAGCTGGCCCCTCCCCCCCATGGTCAATCTTCCCATCGCATTGGATTCACTTCTCTGCCAGTCCTACCTTTCAGAAAGTGGTTGATTTTCTGTTTCTAGAATTGCTGTTCTTCTTCTCTTCTATCTCTCATTGGATTTGTCAGTGTTTATAATCTTTAGATAAGCTATCTAGCTGATTTCCTGCTAGCTGAAGTAGTCTCAGCCTGCTACTTCTCCGCCATTTTGACTCCTCCCCAATCTCTTATATATTTTTAATAACAGTCCTCTATCAGATATGTCTTTTGCAAATTTTTTTTTCTCCCAGTGTGTGGCTTATCTTTATTTATGTTCTTAACAATGTCTTTTGTGAAGCAGAAGCCTTCAGTTTTAATGAAGGCCATCTTATTGATATTTTCTTTCATGGAGTGTGCCTTTGGTGTATATCTAAAAGAAAAAAAACCATCTTTGTCATATCCAAGGTCATTTAGGTTTTCTCCAATGTTGTCATCTGTTTTATAATTGGATTTATATTTAGGACTATGATCCATTTTGAGTTAATTTTGAAGGGTGTAAGGGCTCTGTCTAGATTATTTTTTTTAAGATTCTATTTATTTATTTGACAGAGAGAGATCACAAGTAGGCAGAAGCAGGCATTGAGAGAGGAGGAAGCAGATTCCCTGCCGAGCAGAGAGCCTGAAGCTCAATCCCAGGACCTTGAGATCATGACCTGAGCTGAAGGCAGAGGCTTAACCCACCAAGACACCAAGGTGCCCCTAGATTTTTTTTTTTAATATATGTGGTTATCCAGTTGTTCCAGCACCATTTGTTGAAAAGAACATTTTTGCTTCTTTGTCAAAGATCAGTTGACTATATGACTATATTTATGTAGGTATATTTATGGGCTATTTATTTTGTTTCATTGATCTACTTGTCTATTTTTTGCCAATCATACTGTCTTGATTGCTGTAGCTTTGTAATAAGTCTTGAAATTAATTTTTATCAGTAAGACTTTGCTCGTCTTCAGTATTGTGTTGGTTTTTCTGAGTCTATGACATCTCTATATGAAATATAGAATCAGTTTGTTGATATCCACAAAATAACTTTTTGGAACGTTTATTGGGATTTTGTTGAGTCTATAGATCAAGTTGAGAATAACTCTCATTGTGACAATTTTGAGTCTTCTTATCCATAAACATTACCCAAGATCATGACCTGAACTGAAGGCAGATACTTAACTGACTTAGCTACCTAGGCACCCCTAAAATAAGTTTCTTATAGATAAAATATAGTTAGATCTTGTTTTTTGATCCACTCTAATAATCTCTTTTAGTTGGTATGTTTAGATAATTAACATTTAAAGTGATTATTGATATTTTTGTATTAATACCTACCATAGTTGTTACTATTTTCCATTTAGTGCCTTTCTTCTTTGTCCTGTTTTTAATCTTCCTCTCCCTTTTGTAGTTTTTTAAAATATTTTATTTATTTTTTGTCAGAGAGAGAGCACAAGCAGGGGGAGCAGCATCAGGCAGAGCAGGCAGAGGGAGAAGCAGGCTCCCTGCTCAGCAAGGAGCCTGATGTGGGTCTTGATCCCGGGACCCTGGGATCATGACCTGAGCCAAAGGCAGATGCTTAACCAACTGAGCCACCCAGGTGCCCCACCTTTTGTAGTTTTATTCTTTTATTTTTATTTTTCCTTTTGTAGTTTCAATTGAGCATTCTATGGGATTCCATTTTATTTTCTTTTGTAGCATATCAGTTATATTACTTTTTAAAAAGAAAAACTTTTTTAGTGGCTGTCCTAGACTTGCACAATATAATAATACAAGCCATTTTCAAAAAGTGTAAGTAGTGCAAGTACCTTATAATAACATAGCTAATACTAATTCCTCCCATATATCCCTTGCATCATTGCTCATTTCACTTGTACAATAAGCATACTAAACTTATATATGTATATAAACACACATAATTAAGTACATTGTTGCTATTATTACTTTGAACAAATTATTGTTAGATCAACTAAAAGTAAGAAAAATAAAAGCTTTTTTTTTTTTAAAGATTTCATTTATTTATTTGTCAGAAAGAGAGGGAGAGAGAGAAAGCACACAAGCAGGCAGAGAGGCAGGCAGAGGCAGAGAGAGAGGCAGGCTCCCCGCCGGGCAAGGAGCCCGATGTGGGACTCGATCCCAGGACCCTGGGATCATGACCCGAGCTGAAGGCAGCAGCTTAACCCACTGAGCCACCCAGGCGTCCCAGAAAAATAAAAGCTTTTATTTTACCTTGATGTATTGCTTCCCTGATGGTCTTTTTTTCTTTATGGAAGTCTGAGTTTTTGACCTCTATTTTTTCCTTCTAAAGAACTTCTTTTAACATTTCTTGTAAGGCAGGTCCCTGGCAATTAATTTGCTCAATTTTTGTTAAATTGAGAAAATATTTACTTTTCTTTCACTTTCGGAGGTTAAGTTTTCAGGGTGCAGAATTCTAGGTTGGCATTTCTTTTCCCCTCTCAACACTAAATATTTCGCTTCACTGTCTTCTCATTTGCCTGGTTCTTGAGCAGAAGTTGGATGTAATTCTTACCTTTATTCCTTTATAGTAAGGTGTTTTTATTCTCTGGCTTATTGTTCCTTTATCATTGCTTTTCTGAAGTTTGAATATATTATGCTTTAAGTATAGTTTTGTTTGTCTTGCTTGGTTTTGGTTTTTGTCATTTATCCTGCTTGGTGTTCTCTGAGAGTCCTGGATCTGTGGTTTGGTCTCTGATATTAATTTAGGAAAATTCTCAATCATTATCACTTCAAATATTTCTTTTGTTTCTTTCCCTCTTCTTCTGATATTCCCATTACATGTATGTTAAAACTTTTGTAGCTACATCTCAGTTCCAGAATATTTTGTCCTAGTTTCTTTTTCTATCTTCTTTACCTTTTCTCTTCCATTTTGGAATTTTCTACTGTCTTATCCTAAGCTCTGAATTTTTCTCCTCAGCCATGTCCCATATGCTGATGAGCCCATCAGAGGCATTCTTTATTTCTGCTACAGTGTTTTTTTTACCCTAGCATTTAAAAAATTTTTCTTTTGAGAACTTACTTCTTCCTACTTAAGTTGTCAATCCACTCTTGCCTGATGTCTACTGTATCCATTAGAGCCCATACCATATTGATCAGAGTTTTCAGTTCTCTGGTTGATAATTCCAACAATCTTGCCATTGCTGTTTCTTCAAATTGTGTTGCCTTTTTAGTATGCCTTATAACTTTTTCTTGATAGCCAGACATGATGTGCCAGGTAAAAGGAACTGTGGCACATAGGCCTCTCATACGCCAGCCTTTAGTAATGTGGTGGTGAGTGTTGGGGTGAGGAAGCATTCTGTAGTCCTATTATTTGGTTTCAGTCTTCTGGTGAGTCTGTGTCTCTGGACGGTGAACCTCACAAATGCTTCTCAGTCCACTTTTGCCCCGAGATGAGACAAAATTGCTAGAGTAGGTTGGACTTGGGTCTTTTCTTTCCCCCATGTGGAAGGTGTGAGCCAACTGAGGTTGGACATTTCCTTCCTCTGGGTTGGTTAGGCTGTGATAAAACACCAGTAGTTTAGACTCTGGTAGAATAGTTCCTCTGAGAGGGAAGCCTTTTTAATAACAGAATGCTCTGAGTATTTCAAAATGATTCCAATTCACTTCTTGCTACTGATAGTCACTGTGAGAACCTGGTCAAACTCATGAGGTAAAAGTCCTAAAAATGTGTGGTTCCCCATCCCCTTGCCCCCTGGAGTTTTTATTTCTCAGAAACCCACACTGAGCCTTCAGCAACTGAACAATTACAGTCCAAGTTTTCCTGCCTTCCTACGAATTCCAGTGAAGGTTTCTGTGTGTGGCTTTCTGTTCTGGTAGATTGTAATCTTCTATATGGGCCTGTTGATTTCTCCAATGTTTGAAGGCAGTGCTTTGCCCTGTGACCCCACTTCCCTGATGGATCTAAGGAGGGCTGTTGACTTCCCAGTTTGTTGAGCTTTTTACTTGTTGTCAGGGAGGAGTGGGGAAGACTTTCAGGCTCCATGCTGGCCATTATAAAGCTTTAAGTATTTGAAAGCAAAATAATGATTTTATTGTTGTATCAGTATACTTTTGTGATCATCATTAAGGTATCATAATTCAACCACTCTATTATTGAACATGAAGGTGCATCTACTCTTCCTTTATTTCTTAGTTATACTTCAGCTGAAATGATTATCTTCACGCACTTGAAATTATTCTTCTTTGGATTATTTTCTTTTTATATCCAAGTTCACATCTATAAACCCCTAATCCCCAAATCGATTAAGAAAATGACTATAATATTCATGACTGGTTGGATCTTTTGGTTGGGAAAGGAGGTTGGGGGAGGAGACACATGAGGATTAGTAGTCTTCTTTCAACACTTCCAAGTCTTTGCACGGATTGAAATGGAAAATGTCTGAGTATCATAAGGAGTTGCCTGTTGAAACAAGTTAAGTGACACCCCATTCTCTCAACTGAATAGTAAGGAGTCCTTGGGGGCTCCTGGGAGGCTCAGTCAGTTAAGCCACTGCCTTCGGCTCAGGTCATGATCCCAGAGTCCTGGGATTAAGCCGCACGTCAGACTCTGCTCAGCGGTGAGCCTGTTTCTCTCTCTCCTTCTGCTTGTCTCTCTGCCTAGTTGTGTTCTGTCTGTCAAATAAATAAATAAAATCTTAAAGAAGAAGAAGAAGGAGGAGGAGGAGGAGGAGGAGGAGGAGGAGGAGGAGAAGGAGAAGTAAGGAGTCCTGAAACTGAGAAAGTTTGTATGGAAATGCTGGTGATATGCATTTCTAAAATGCAAGTTCTTAATAATCACAAAAGGAAGGTCAATTAAATTCTGTTAATCTATGAGAAATTATATTCTACAATGTGCAATTTAAGCTTCCCCTTCTGTTTCAACTGAATTAAATTTTTCTCCATGCTAATTGTGTCAACTATAACTTAGTGATAAAAAAGTACACGTTTCAGACACATAAATGTCACCAAAACTCTCAAAAGGCAGCTTTTGCCTTATATTATCCTGTTATGTATAATGTTTTGTCTATCATAGAAATAAAATTGGCTTTTCAATTAAAACAAAAAAAGTACACGTTTCTTCCCCTGAAACTGCTGGAACAGATGTTGGTTTGAGATGGCTCATGCACAGGTCCTCTGTACTTGTGTTTGCCTTTGGTGCTCTCTACCTGCCCTCTCGGTGCACTTCCTTGTTCCTCTTCATTATTTCCTCTCTTCCTAATGCTCCCCAGTTCCCCAAAGAAAGCCTGATTGGATAAAAACAATTGACAATAGCATGAAACTATTTTCCTTTTAAAGGAGATCAAAACAGTGTGACACAAAGGAATGGTTGGTATATAATCTCAGACAGGAAAAGTCTCATATATATTTCAAATATGCTAACCACCAGTTAATTGTGTAAAATGGATAGACAAAATCAATTATTACGTTCATATTTATGTCATAGTCTGTGCATGTCCCTTGTTGGGTATTGGATATTTTTGTATTTCTATATTTTATATTTGTGTTTATTGAGTTTTTCAGGATGCAGCTAAGTTACTTGAAAAGAGTTTGATCCTTTTGGGTCTTGCTTTTAAGATTTGTTGGGTGGAAATGGGGCAGCGCTCCATCAGTCCAGGGATAATTATTCTCCTAATTCTTCTCTACTACTGAGGCAAGACTCTTGTGTGAACTCTGCCAAATTCCTATGAAATAGAAGGTTTTTCTAGTCCTGTTGGTAGGACTAAGCACTATTCGTGGCTCTGAGTGAGCACCACTCATTGTCCCCTCTAGCTGTCTGACATCGTCCCGCTAATCATCCTTTCTCCAACTCTGGGTCATTTCCAACATGAATGCCTCCATCAGTAAATGTTATGCTGAGTAGTCAAGAGGGACATTCCATGGATCTCTGAGGAACCTTCTGTGAAGTCTCTATAGCATTCTGTCCTGTGACTTCTAGCTTCATCTCTTCACATTAGGGAGTCATAGGGATTTGTCTGCATTCCCATTCTCTGCACTGCAACTGGGAAATTCCCTTAAGACAGTAAGCTGGGACAATTATAAGAATCATCTTGCTTATATCCTGGCTCTTAGAAATCAATGGCATTTTTTATCTGTTGTGTAGTGCCTTAAAAACTCTTGTTTCATATATTTTACTTGGGGTTTTTGTTCTTATTTCAGAGTGCTTCCTGTCACTCTGCCTTGGTCATAAGGCAAAGTTGACATACATCCATTTTTTAAAAAATCATACACGTACTACTTATAGAGAACATAGATTGTCTTGTGTCTACCCCCCATATCACTGTGCAACTTGTTTTTTTCATTTAAAAAAATTTTAGCTTATTTTTGCTAACTTCTGTAAAATATTATCTTGCATGATTATATTATATATTTATTCATCCTCCTATTGGCTGCCATTTATGTTGTTTCTAATATTTGCTGTTACAAAAAATGCTGCAAACAACATTCTTATGCATTCCTCCTTGTATCACATGTAACGGATATCTTAGGTCAATTTTAGCAAATTTAGCAATTTTAGGCCAATGCTCTCCAATGTGACCATTATCACTTTACATTCCCACACTATAAGAAGACCTGTTTCTTTGCAATTTTGCCCATATTTGATATTGGCAAGCTCTTAACGTTTTGCCAGTCTGCTAGCTCACTAATACTTTAATTTGTATTTCTCTTACATTTTTAAAAGATTTTATTTATTTATTTATTTATTTATAAAGATTTTATTTATTTACTTGACAGAGATCACAAGTAGGCAGAGAGGCAGGCAGAGAGAGAAGAAGGGAACCAGGCTCCCTGCTGAGCAGAGAGCCCGATGTGGGGCTCAATTCCAGGACCCTGGGAACATGACCTGAGCCAAAGGCAGAGGTTTTAACCCACTGAGCCACCCAGGTGCCCCAGTATTTCTCTTATTTTTACAAGGTTGAGAACCTTATCATATTTTTATTGGTCATTTTGGTTTCTCCTAGGAATTTTCTACTTAGTTTTTATCTAACCTTATATTATTTTTTAACATACTTTAATTTGTTTAAGTAAATGCTGAAAACTTTTGATCCTCGCCTTTTATTTTATATACATAAATATATATTATATACTATTCTATTTTATAATTAGAAATATAAATATTTTAGGGGCACCTGGGTGGCTCAGTGCGTTAAGCCTCTGCCTTTGGCCCAGGTCATGATCTCAGGTTCCTGGGATCCAGCCCCGCATCGGGCTCTCTGCTCAGCAGGGAGCCTGCTTCCCCCTCTCTCTCTCTGCTTGCCTGTCTGCCTGCTTGCAAACTTTCTCTCTCTCTCTGTGTCAAATAAATAAATAAAATCTTTTAAAAAATTTTTAGAAAAGAAATATATTTTATATTTAAATTTTATTTTATATTTTACTTAGTTATAAAATAGAGTATTACATAGTTAATTTCTCTAAGTTTGCCCTTATTGTATAAATTTTTTAAAATTTTTTGTTTTTATTTTTTTTTCTTTTTCATTAACATGTAACGTATTATTTGTTTCAGGGGTACAGGTCTGTGAATCATTAGTCTTATATGATTCACATCACTCATCACAGCACATACCCTACCCAGTATCCATCACCCAGCCACCCTATCTCTCCCCTCCCAGCTCCCCAGAAACCCCTCAATTAATGGATGAAAGACCTCAGTGTGAGACAGGAATCCATCAAAATCCTTGAAGAGAAAACAGGCAGCAACCTCTTCAACCTCAGCCATAGAAACATTTTCCTAGAAACATCCCCATTTTATAATTTTTAATTGTTTTCTGGTGCAGAATTTGAATTTATATTCAGTTAGACTTTATGTCTGCTTATTTTTTGGCCTTAAGAAAGCCTTTCTGGGGCACAGGGGTGGCTCAGTCAGTTAAGCAACTGACTCTTGCTTTTGTCTCAGGGTCAAGAGATCCAGCCACACGTTAGGCTCAACACTCAGTACAGAGTCTGGTTAAGACTCTCTCTCTCTCTCCCCACCCACCCTTCTTTCTCTCTCTCTCAAATAAATTAATAAATAAATATTTCTTTTAAAAAAGAAAGCCTCTCCTGCTCCTGAAGTTATTAAGACATTCTCTCCTTCTTAGTAATTTTAGTCTTTCTTAGTAATTTTAAAATTAAATGCTTTACAGTTAGATATTTAATCTGTTTGAAACTTACTTTTCTGTATAAGGTGAGGTAGGGATATAAATTGCATTGTTCATCTCAATCCAAATATTCCAATACTATTTTTGGACTACCCATCCTCTCACCACTTTTTTTTTTAAAGATTTATTTATTTGAGAGAGAGAGAGCGTGCACCTGCATGAATGTTAGTGGGACAAGGAGCAGAAAGAGAGAAACCCAGGCAGAATCCTTGCTGAGCACAGAGCCTGAGGTGGGGCTTACCACACAGACCCATGAGGTCATGACCTGAGGAGAAACCAAGAGTTGGTCCCTTAACCAGCTGAACCACCCAGGTGCCCCTCACCATTTAAATATCTGTCATACAGCAAATTCCCAAAAGATATAAGAGTCTGTGCTTGAAATTTTTTCTGCTCCCATTAATTTTTTTTTACACCAACTGTTTTAATTACTGTTGCTTTATAATATCTTGCTATCTTGTAGGGCAAATCCCCCCTTTTTGTTATTCTTCCTCAAAATTCTTTTATTCACCCTCTCATATACATTTGCAAACAGTTTCATGTTCTAAGAAAATCTTATTAGCTTGATTGTGTTTTATTAACTCGATAGATTCATTAGGGAAACATGAGTGTCTTTATAATATTGAAGCCTCTTTGTTTTAAAAAAAAGATTTTTATTTATTTGTTTGAGAGAGAGAGAGCATGAGCTGGGGGTTGGAGGTAAGAGGGAGAGGGAGAAGCAGACTGAGCCAGGTGCCTGTTCCCGGGCAAGATCCCAGGGCACTGGGATTATGGCCTGAGCCAAAGGCAGATGCTTAATATACTGAGCCACCCTGGGGCCCCAGTATTGATGCTTCTTGCCTATTAACCTGGTATAGCTTTCTCTTTAGTCAGATTTCCTTTTTATGGCTTTCAGGAAAGCTCTGTAGTTCATGCAATTTTTTTTTAAGATTTACTTATTATTTTAAAGGCAGAGGGAGAAAGAGTCCCAAGCAGACTCCGTGCTGAGCACAGAGCCCTTTGTGGGGGTCAATCTCACGACCCCAAGATCACGACTGGTGCCAAAAACCAAGAGTCAGGTGCTTACCAACTGCACCACCCAGGCATCTCAGTTCTTGCAGTTTTTAAACAATGTTATTAAATTTATCTCCAGTAAATTTATAGCTTTATTTGCTACTGTATAAATTTTTTAAATAAATCTTGTTCATTTAATGGAGAGAGAAATCACAAATAGGCAGAGAAAGAGAGAGGGAGAAGCAGGCTCCCCGCTGAGCAGAGAGCCTGATGCAGGGCTCAATCCCAGGACCCTGAGACCATGACCTGAGCCTAACCCACTGAGCCACCCAGGAGCCCCTTTATTTGCTACTGTAAATGGGATTGTTTCCCCTCCCCCTTTGGTTATTGCTGGTCTATAAGAAAGCTGTTGGGGTTCCATTTGTTGAGCTTTCTCTCTCCTCCAAAATGAACTCACTTATGTTCTAATAGTTTCTCAGTTGACTCACTTGGACCTAAGCCTACCTTATTGTCTCAGCTCAGAATAAATTCTAAAAGACAAGTTGTTAAAATAGCTTATTTAATGATGGATGACCTAGTAGATATCCAAGTCAGCAACCTGAGCCTGTGTTCCACATTCTGGGGATACACAACGCAGGAAACTAAACTGTGGGGTGCTTACCATACAAGCTTTAGCTTGTCACTGACAACACCGGGTTTTCTTCTCTATTCTCTTCTAACAGCAGAAACAACAAAATCTCCTCTGGCTGACTTTAGATAGTTGGGGTTCAGGTTTTAATATAGCAAGTCCAGGGGCACCTGGGAGGCTCAGTGGGTCTCTGCCTTCGACTCAGGTCATGATCCCAGGGTTCTGGGATCAAGCCCTGCATCAGAGCCTCTCTGCTCAGGGGGGAACCTGCTTCTCCCACTCTCTCTGCCTGCCTCTCTGCGTACTTGTGATCTCTGTCTGTCAAATAAATAAATAAAATCTTTAAAATATATATATAAAGTCCATCCCTCTGAACAGATTTTTCTCTCAAAGTCCAGAGCAAGAAATCAATTGTTACATATGTATTCACTAAAAAAGCAGCTGGAAGATGCTGAGCACTGTGGCCCATGAGATCAAGGCACCAGCACACACTTGTGAGTGGTGAGCTCCCAAGGCTGGAGGAAAATTCTAGAATAAAGTGCTCATTAGAGAGCCATAACTTTTCTCCTGTTTCCTTACCTCTCTGCACCGCCCTCTGGTATCCGCAGCATTGGAAATGCTTTTAGCAACACACCACACTGAATCACCACAAATTATGTGATTCTCTTGGTGGAAAACCAAACACTGTGTAAAAACTGTGGTTTTCTAGTTCATGCTTCTGGATGGAAAAGAATTCAAAATAAGCTGATAGGAGTAGCCAAGAGAGATTTAATCTTCTGTTTGGAAAAGGGCTTCTATATAAGTGAGTAGAGAAACCTTTAAGAATTATTCATGTTTAGGGGCACCTGGGTGGCTCAGCGGGTTAAGCCTCTGCCTTTGGCTCAGGTCATGATCTCAGGGTCCTGGGATCCAGCCCTGCATCAGTCTCTCTGCTCAGCCTGGAGCCTGCATCTCTCTCTCTCTTTCTGCCTGCCTCTCTGCCTGCTTGTGATCTCTCTCTGTGTCATATAAATAAATATAATATTTAAAAAAAAAGGTAACCAAAAAACATTTACAGTTTTGGACAGGAGTTTCCCTCACGTTTGGATAAGGATGCAAATTCAACTTCATAATAAATTACAGTGCATCATAAAGATTAAATGCACTCAGGGATTGCGTTCTCTCCTCCCTCCACCCTATCCTACACACAGCTGCCCGACTAATCCTCCAAAAACACCAATTTTCATGTGCTGCTTTTCAAAACTAGCTTCCTGGCTTCCTGTTGCCTGAAAAAAAAATAGTCTCAAATGCTTTTGTCTGGCATTAAGGGCTCTCTAGGATGAGCACTCTGGCCAACACACCACTCTGCTCATTTGTTCCACCACACACAAGTAGATCTCGGGCTAGTTATTCAGAGACCCACCTCCTCACCGACCCAGCAAAGTTCTCGTGCATCGACTAAACTCACGGCTCACTCAGTGATGTTCTCAAAGGCCATTAGTGGGTGACGTGCCAACTGCTAGAGTCAGGAGCCAGGGTGAAGTTGCCGCCGCCTAACTGCATGGACTGAAAGCGGGAACGTTGATTCTCCAGGAGAAAACTGGGCCATTGTTATGAGAAGGCAGCCGGCAAAACCACCCAGGTCCCCTATGACTGCTTTAACACACTCTGGACAAAATTTAAGGAGACACGTGAACATATTAACTCCCACTTAGGCTGTAGAAGGCAAATGCAACGGAGGGAAGGTGTTGTCTTGTTCTGGAACAAGACACTTAGCTCCAGCTACTTTTATAAATAGATCAGACCCTGTCCAGGAGCCCACTTAGCTGGGTTCATTTGTATACAATGTCCGTACCCTCAGGAATATTAACATTTTATCTCAGATTGCATTAATTTAAATAAAACTTAACAAAAATGGTGTGAAATGAACAAAAACACCATATTCTGTGATGAATCAAATGAAATACATTTTCAGTTGCTGTTTTCCCCATTTAAAGATAAAATTTCTGATAACTGTCATTATTTGTGAAAAGACACAAGGCCAACAGTTTGTGTGTATGTGTGTTTTGGTTTTTGGTTTTTTTCTTCCCCTTAAGGCTACAGCCATATTGTCACTAATAAAGATCTGAAATTTGCCTGGAAGCTTTCATGGCAAATTGTCAGTCTGAGGGTAGTCACCACCCAGCCAAATGGCTTTATACATCATCAGTGCCTTTCTTCCACACACATTCTCTTCCTGGTTTAAACATTAGTTACCCTGGTTCTACACTGACACAGTATTTGCATCTCTCTCCTGTCCATAACTCCTGAAAGTTGGGGACCTCTCACTTTGGTTTCCCCAGAGCAAGACATTTTATTTGGTGCTTGGGGGCAATGGGCAGTTCAAGAAGTATGTTAATACTATCACTCAATGTATTGATCCATGCTATGCACCAACAGTGTAGTAAATATCATTCATTTCTTATAACAAAGGCAGTAGGAACTTCCCCCAAGGGACGGAATTCCAAGGACAGAATGAAGGCAGGAAGGGAGCTGGTATATTTGTACCTACTTTGTGAGAGACACTGGTTTAGGTATTTTTATGTATACATTATACCACTGAACTGTCACAATCCTGCAAATTCTTACATGCTTGGGTACATATAAACCCACCCAAATTCACAGTGACAGGCCCGTGAGTCAAATCCAGCATGCTTGACTCCATGATTGTCAAGTCCATTAGCCCCATATATCATGAGTCTGAGATTCATGAGTGTGTAGGTGCTATCAGGAAATGTCAAAAATGCCCATTTCAGGGACACATGGATGGCTCAGTTGGTTAATTGTCTACCTCCAGCTCAGGTCATAATCCCAGCATCCTGGGATCGAGTCCCCCATCGGGCTTCTTGCTTACCAGGAGCCTGCTTCCCACTCTGCCTGCCTCTCCCTCTGCTTGTGCTATCTCTCTGACAAATGAATAAATAAAATATTTTGTAAAAATCTTGTTAAAAAGGCCCATTTTAAAGAATGTTTTAAAATATTGTTTGGACAGCAATAGAAGCGAAAGCAGAATGACATAATGTAATGACAGATAGTTTATATGGGAGCCCTTTGGGTACTCTGGTGGATGAATGCTTTTAAATTAGTTTTTCGTGGACATAGGGAGTTAGAGAGGAGAAGGGAGGTGGGGGAAATTGGAAGGGGAGGTGAACCATGAGAGACTATGGACTCTGAAAAACAATCTGAGGGTTTTGAAGGGGCGGGGGGTTGGGAGGTGGGGGTACCAGGTGGTGGGTATTATAGAGCGCACTGCTTGCATGGAGCACTGGGTGTGGTGCAAAAAGAATGAATACTGTTATGCTGAAAATAAATAAAAAAATAAATTAAAAAAATTAGTTTTTCGTAAACTGCAAAAAAAGAAAAGCACTCCCATTTATAGCGTACACTTTATGGTTGACAAAGCATGTGGCAACAATAAAAATAATGATGGGTTACCGTTACAATTCATAGAAAAGGAGGTACAGGGAAATTGAATGAAAGGGAATAACAAAGTAGGTTCATAAGTCAATCTTCCTTGTAAAAAAATTAACCTGAAAGTGCGTTTCTGCCACCTCTCTCCTGTTTAATATCATAAAGATTGACCACGATACATGAATTATAGTTCGGGGTTTTGAAAAGCATAATAGCGTTATACCAACACTTGAGCTTTTATTTATTTATTTATTTATTTATTTATTTATTTTTTCTAACAAGATAGCTCGATTTGATATGCGGTTCCTGACAACCAACCTCAGAAATAATTCCATCTTCATGAGAAGTCAGAAAGAACCACAAACCAAACCTCAAAATAGATTCAAAGAGAAAATACTCTTTAAAAAAAGTTCCCTTCCTGGGGCACCCGAGTGGCTCAGTGAGTTAAAGCCTCTGCGTTTGGCTCAGGTCATGATCCTAGGGTCCTGGGATTGAGCCCCATGTCAGGCTCTCTGCTCAGCGGGGAGCCTGCTTCCACCTCTCTCTCTGCCTGCTCTCTGCCTACTTGTGATCTCTGTCTGTCAAATAAATAAATAAAATCTTAAAAAAAATTTTTCCCTTTCTATCAGAAGCAGACCAAAGAGAAGTGTATCCTCCCACTAACAAATTCCCCAGAAAGCTTCATCTAAAAGGTTGTAGTTTCTTCAGACACCCAGCAGGACCTTCTTCTCTGGCCCTGGTATTTCTTCAATGGCCTATTCCAGAGAATAAGACACTAAACTACTGAGCGCCATGGGCCTCAGAACCACAAAAGAGATGATGAGGGGCACAAAGCACACCTCTGGTCACCAAGAGGGTATGGAAACGTTTGCTGCTTTTCTGCATTTTTCAAAGCTGAGTTTTTAGCTGGAGGCCGCTCCTTTATGATAACTTGCTGATACTGTATAGTAAAAGCTATTATATGACAAACCACTTCCTATTTTGCATTCTCATGTGCCAAGACAGACACGGATTATTTAAAACCCTGAAGAAAGTGCTGTTGCATTTAAATTGCCTGTAACCTTCGTGTAATAGATTTATGATTGATGATAGATTTAGTTAAAATATAACTATTTTAAATATTTACTCTCGGTAAACGATTTCAACCTATGCTCATTTAAGTAACTTGGTGCATAATCCCTTTTCTATTAAACCGTAGTGCAAGGACCAATGCCACATTTCCGAGAGAACCCCAAGCTATTTTTCTAGAATGGCCGTATGCATATATATCAGGCGTCCTCTTTTCACTCCCTTTGTGGAGCACCTACCCTGGAGGTCATGTAATAACCAATGGCCAAAAAACAAACAAAAAACCCAAACATCCAGGTCGAAGTTATTCACCGGTGCCATCATGCAACGGCGGACCCTGCCTGGAGACCAGGAGACTGCTCAAACAGATCAACGGCAGGCATCTAAGCCCAGGCCTGTGCTGGGGAAGCCGGTCCCCCGCTTCCCGCGCAATCAGGAAGCCAGCAAACTGACCCAAGAGTGCAGCCAGGGTTTAGGACTGATGATCTTTTCCCAGCCAGGCCGCGGGCGGACACCTGCTCGGGGAGCCAGGCTAGGAGGCCACCCAGCGCCGGCGCTGGCGACGCTCGCAGCCCCCGGGGCTTCGCCCCGCACCCCAGCCGGGGCCCGCGCCTCAGGAGGGAGGGGGGCGGGGGCGGCGCGGAGAAGGGGCTTTGCTAATTGCCAAAGCGGGAAGTGAGCTAGCAGAGGTCGAGGCGGAGAGTCTGGGAGGAGGTGGAGGGGCTGGCGGAGGAGGGGCGCGCAGCACCGCCGTGCTGTGCTGCGGCCCAGTCGGGACTGCAGGACCCGCCAGACTCGCCGCCCGTGGGCTCCCGGGCTCCAGCCCAGCCTCGGAGGCCGCGCCCTCCCGCTCCGGCTGCGGCTTCCCCTTCCCGCCCCATGGCTTCTCCAGACGACCCTCTGCGCGCAGGTAAAGTGGCACCGAGCCGCGCCCTCACCTGGAGAGGGAAGCTCGAGCCGTGAGCTCCCCGGGGTGTTGGGGCCCAGCCTCCCGCGACCCCCGGGGCACCGGGACCACCCCGGACGCCGCGCCGCACCCGGGTCAGCACGGGCTAGGGCTGGGGACGGCGCCGCGACAGGTGCCCCCCGCCCCCGCCAGCGGGCGCGCTAGCCCCCATCGTTCGGCACCCCCACGCGCGTGTGCTGAGGACCCCCTTCCCTCGTCTCCCGCCGACCCCGCCGCTTTTGTTCTAGACTTGGGATCCCAGGTGGAAACTAGTCCCTCAGACCTCCCTGGCAGCAAGGAGCGCAGGGAGGGATTCTCGGTTTGTCTGCCCTGGCTCTTCCTCTCTCCCCACTCACATGCCTTCTGGCGTCCCTTTCCTCTCCTCATTTTCACTTTTATTAAGTGGTTTTGTTCTGCATGTTGACCCGCAGAGCTATTTCATGAACGAATATACACGAAGCCGAGTCGGAGCCCACCTGTGAGAGCCCACCTGTAGAGGCCTGTCATTAGAATGGTCTCTGGTTCTAGCCTCAGTTCAGAATACTGCGTGTACCTGAGGACCGAGTCCAGATGTTTCTTTCATCTCTGACTTGACTTTGAAATCCTCCTCAGACTTCAGCTTCCAGGATTTCTCCCGGCCTTGCTCTCCCACCGTCTTGGTGGCGATCCGCCATGAGTGTTGAAAACAGGAATGAATGAATGATATATACCCCCAGATCGCTGGGGCTTTTTCTTGTTTTGCTGAGGTTGGAAAGGCTTGGGAGAGACCCCCCTGTACGCAAATACAGAGCTGCATGCAATTGTTTAGATAAACGTGTTCCCCACTTAATTGCTTGGGCATTGAACATTTCGCCCTTAACCTGTGGCTTGAGCAGTTAGGAGGAGACAATCTGGAGGTGAATCAGAAGATGGCTGAATCCACATGGTGGTGGGCTGGGTTTGGGAGATTTTCCTGGAGATTCAAAAGGAAGATCTAACTTCTTCCAGTGGGGAGTGGTAAACATTTTATCGATGGGAGATGGAAAATAAATTGTCTGGTTAACCTTTCCCTCCCCCTCAAAACCCATTATTTGAAAAAACAAAAAGGGAAGTGAAGGGAGAAATCCTCCCACTCCCATCCCCACTCACCTCCATAGCCACCTCCTCTTCCAAGGACCTAACAGACAAGGTGCCAAGAAGTGTTAGGTACCAGCAGTGGTCTCAGATCTCATTCAAGGATCATGGTGAAAGGCATTCAAAGAGATTGTGGGGGCACAGGGATCCAATTAAGGGGGACAAGTTTAAGGTTTGCCTGGTCCCCTAAAAATTAATGGCACTAGAGAAGATGAGCTTTGGGAACTATAGCTTAATGGATACAACGTGTAAAAAGCTTCAGTGAGTCATGGTGGGAAGAGGCCATGAGGGCACCAAATACAGTCTTAGATGATGTTATTAACAGCACTACAGGCTCTAGATTTCCTGTGGTGGTGTTCTTGGCAAGACCAGCCTGGCCAAAGTGGATGCTCACACCTGGAACAGAGGGTCTTGGAGATCCCAGCACGTGAGGTATGATGAGAGGGTAAAATGATAGGAGGTGTCCTTTGGAAGGACTGTCTCCTTGACTTTAAAAGGGAGAACCCAAATCTGTAGGTGAAATCTTTTTGGCTACAAAGAGGGCCGAGGGCTCCTAAGGCCAAGGTCTCCTCGTCACTTGCAAAGATGTTGAAGGACATATTCAGACATTTCAAAGATGTCCTCATGTCCATCCGTTCCCACTCTGGAATTCTATCAATGAGGTGAGAGTTCCTCTAGTTGAAAAAAAGATCTAAAATGACTTCCCTTTCTCATGTAATTTCTGTAACCTCCAGGACACACCCACCTACCCCTTCCAGTGCTGTAATGAAGCCACAGCTGGTGCCAATTTGTGGAACTCGTTAAAGGCTATTCTCCCTTATATACCCCCGGACCAAGTTCCCATGCTCCCTCACCTGATTTCCTGCACTCACCTCCCACCTGGTGTGTTCACACCTGCACGTGCCTATTACCAATCCCTTTGCCAAAAGGCAGCCAGAGTGACCTTTCAAAGACCTATCAGGGGCACCTGGGTGGCTCAGTGGGTTAAGCCGCTGCCTTCGGCTCAGGTCATGATCTCAGGGTCCTGGGATCAAGTCCCGCATCGGGCTCTCTGCTCAGCAGGGAGCCTGCTTCCCTCTCTCTCTCTCTGCCTGCCTCTCTGTCTACTGTGATCTCTCTCTGTCAAATAAATAAATAAAGTCTTTAATAAAAAAAAAAAAAAAGACCTATCAGTTCCTGGCATTTGTCTCCATAGAAATCTGCACTGATCTTCTAACAAATTCTCAGTCCTCCAAAGGCATCCATAATCCTCCCATCCGTCTCTTCCTACCCCTCCAACTGACTGATGCCTGTTCTGCCCCGTCTCTCTGCCCTTCAAGCACGCTGCCTCCTTCTTCCTGTGGAGACCCCTCATGGCGCCTGCCTCCAAGCACAGGTGATTCCCATTGATGGGAAGACCCTCTTCCTCTCCCCCATCTCCCCACTCCAGTTACTCCCACTTATTCGTGAACTCACAAGCCCCATGGTACACACTCTCCATGCAGCCTGCTCTCTCTTTTCTAGCACTGGCCTCTGTTTCTAGCTGTGGTTGTGTCACGGATGTCCCTCCCCAGCCAGCCTCCAAGCTCTCCGTCCGTTTAGCTCCAACACCTGACACAGTGCCTTGGCACGTAGTAAGCCCTGGCTAGCTCCTAAGAGCCTCACTGAGGGACTGAAAGCGTTTTAAAAATGTCACCACGTAGGCTTCAAACAGTAGGCGGAAAAAGCTTTGCCTGGATTCACATTTTAGAGACGTATTCGTCAAGTTAGATGTGTTCACTGACTTTACCTTGTAAAATTTAGAAAAAAGGACCTCTGTATCGCTTCGCATCTAACGAAGGCACATGTATACTATTAGACCACGTTATGAGCTTAATGGAAGGAGACAAGATTCTTTCACTAAGAAAATGTATAAGACTGTTGAGGTCACATGGGAGGAAATAGTCCGTTTGTTGGAGCATTGCTATCTTACTCTATCACAGCCACTAATAAAAATCTGACACGGGGTGAGTCAGAATTGTCTGTCGGAGAGGAGTTAGATCTGGCTCATGTTCGTACAGACATGAAAGCCAGGAAGGAAGAAGGAGGCTTTGAAAGCCTGGGTTGAGGAGGCGGTGTGGTTCACTGCGATGAGCTAAATGCCCAGGGCCACCGGCAGACATGCGGGCCTGTGTCCTTCCTTTGTTCTGGGGTCCGTCTTGCACCATGTAGTGAGGCTGGTGGCTGGGAGCAGCTCAGGACAGGACCCGGTGGCATCTTACCTCTCCCACCCTCCTGTGGGCTCCAGTGGGCTCCAGTGGGTTCCAGGGGACAGCCTGCCTTCCTTGCAAAGCCCAGTAGCGCTGGGAGCAGAAACTGGGACCAAAGAGTGAGCACCCTGTTTGACAAGCCGGACCAGCCACCTCTTCTTCAGATGCAGGGGGAGCCCTGGCGTGCTGACTCCTCCCTTCTCCCTTTCCTCTCTTCCTCCCTCTTCCCTTCCCCTCTCTCCTTCCCTGGTGGTGCCCTTTCCCAATTCCCACTTCATCCCTTTTCCTTTCTTACATGCCTGTCTTCTAGATTTTCTTCTCTTTCCTCCCAATTACTTCCCTTCGTCTGCATCTCCTCTTTGGTCCCTTTGTCCCCGCTCTCTGCTCCTCCTCCCCTTCCCTGGCCCCTGTTCAGCTCCATCCCGACTGCAGGCAGAGCTGGACTAACATGCTCAATCGCTAGCTCAGCCACCCTCCAGAGATGTCACTCTTTGGTGGCCACCTTCCTGACCCCCTGGTCCTTTCTCCACTTGTTCAGTTAACTTAGTTTTTTCATTTGTGATTATTATTTTTGTGTGGGGGCCATAGCTTTTCTTTTGACCTATGGCTGTTTTCACTTCCGGTTCTGAAGAAGCCCCTAAATCCTAACCCTGTTGAGGACTCCGAAAGCTCTCAGAGCAGCAGTACTGGGGGACAGTGTGGACACATGGTTTGGTTTCTCCTCTGGCCTGATTCTGCAGCAGCCCCGCTCTGTCCTCCTCAGACTTCAGAGCAATAGCTGAACAAGTGGAGAAAGGACCAGGGGGTCAGGAAGGTGGCCACCAAAGAGTGACATCTCTGGAGGGTGGCTGAGCTAGCGATTGAGCATGTTAGTCCAGCTCTGCCTGCAGTCGGGATGGAGCTGAACAGGGGCCAGGGAAGGGGAGGAGGAGCAGAGAGCGGGGACAAAGGGACCAAAGAGGAGATGCAGACGAAGGGAAGTAATTGGGAGGAAAGAGAAGAAAATCTAGAAGACAGGCATGTAAGAAAGGAAAAGGGATGAAGTGGGAATTGGGAAAGGGCACCACCAGGGAAGGAGAGAGGGGAAGGGAAGAGGGAGGAAGAGAGGAAAGGGAGAAGGGAGGAGTCAGCACGCCAGGGCTCCCCCTGCATCTGAAGAAGAGGTGGCTGGTCCGGCTTGTCAAACAGGGTGCTCACTCTTTGGTCCCAGTTTCTGCTCCCAGCGCTACTGGGCTTTGCAAGGAAGGCAGGCTGTCCCCTGGAACCCACTGGAGCCCACTGGAGCCCACAGGAGGGTGGGAGAGGTAAGATGCCACCGGGTCCTGTCCTGAGCTGCTCCCAGCCACCAGCCTCACTACATGGTGCAAGACGGACCCCAGAACAAAGGAAGGACACAGGCCCGCATGTCTGCCGGTGGCCCTGGGCATTTAGCTCATCGCAGTGAACCACACCGCCTCCTCAACCCAGGCTTTCAAAGCCTCCTTCTTCCTTCCTGGCTTTCATGTCTGTACGAACATGAGCCAGATCTAACTCCTCTCCGACAGACAATTCTGACTCACCCCGTGTCAGATTTTTATTAGTGGCTGTGATAGAGTAAGATAGCAATGCTCCAACAAACGGACTATTTCCTCCCATGTGACCTCAACAGTCTTATACATTTTCTTAGTGAAAGAATCTTGTCTCCTTCCATTAAGCTCATAACGTGGTCTAATAGTATACATGTGCCTTCGTTAGATGCGAAGCGATACAGAGGTCCTTTTTTCTAAATTTTACAAGGTAAAGTCAGTGAACACATCTAACTTGACGAATACGTCTCTAAAATGTGAATCCAGGCAAAGCTTTTTCCGCCTACTGTTTGAAGCCTACGTGGTGACATTTTTAAAACGCTTTCAGTCCCTCAGTGAGGCTCTTAGGAGCTAGCCAGGGCTTACTACGTGCCAAGGCACTGTGTCAGGTGTTGGAGCTAAACGGACGGAGAGCTTGGAGGCTGGCTGGGGAGGGACATCCGTGACACAACCACAGCTAGAAACAGAGGCCAGTGCTAGAAAAGAGAGAGCAGGCTGCATGGAGAGTGTGTACCATGGGGCTTGTGAGTTCACGAATAAGTGGGAGTAACTGGAGTGGGGAGATGGGGGAGAGGAAGAGGGTCTTCCCATCAATGGGAATCACCTGTGCTTGGAGGCAGGCGCCATGAGGGGTCTCCACAGGAAGAAGGAGGCAGCGTGCTTGAAGGGCAGAGAGACGGGGCAGAACAGGCATCAGTCAGTTGGAGGGGTAGGAAGAGACGGATGGGAGGATTATGGATGCCTTTGGAGGACTGAGAATTTGTTAGAAGATCAGTGCAGATTTCTATGGAGACAAATGCCAGGAACTGATAGGTCTTTTTTTTTTTTTTATTAAAGACTTTATTTATTTATTTGACAGAGAGAGATCACAGTAGACAGAGAGGCAGGCAGAGAGAGAGAGAGGGAAGCAGGCTCCCTGCTGAGCAGAGAGCCCGATGCGGGACTTGATCCCAGGACCCTGAGATCATGACCTGAGCCGAAGGCAGCGGCTTAACCCACTGAGCCACCCAGGTGCCCCTGATAGGTCTTTGAAAGGTCACTCTGGCTGCCTTTTGGCAAAGGGATTGGTAATAGGCACGTGCAGGTGTGAACACACCAGGTGGGAGGTGAGTGCAGGAAATCAGGTGAGGGAGCATGGGAACTTGGTCCGGGGGTATATAAGGGAGAATAGCCTTTAACGAGTTCCACAAATTGGCACCAGCTGTGGCTTCATTACAGCACTGGAAGGGGTAGGTGGGTGTGTCCTGGAGGTTACAGAAATTACATGAGAAAGGGAAGTCATTTTAGATCTTTTTTTCAACTAGAGGAACTCTCACCTCATTGATAGAATTCCAGAGTGGGAACGGATGGACATGAGGACATCTTTGAAATGTCTGAATATGTCCTTCAACATCTTTGCAAGTGACGAGGAGACCTTGGCCTTAGGAGCCCTCGGCCCTCTTTGTAGCCAAAAAGATTTCACCTACAGATTTGGGTTCTCCCTTTTAAAGTCAAGGAGACAGTCCTTCCAAAGGACACCTCCTATCATTTTACCCTCTCATCATACCTCACGTGCTGGGATCTCCAAGACCCTCTGTTCCAGGTGTGAGCATCCACTTTGGCCAGGCTGGTCTTGCCAAGAACACCACCACAGGAAATCTAGAGCCTGTAGTGCTGTTAATAACATCATCTAAGACTGTATTTGGTGCCCTCATGGCCTCTTCCCACCATGACTCACTGAAGCTTTTTACACGTTGTATCCATTAAGCTATAGTTCCCAAAGCTCATCTTCTCTAGTGCCATTAATTTTTAGGGGACCAGGCAAACCTTAAACTTGTCCCCCTTAATTGGATCCCTGTGCCCCCACAATCTCTTTGAATGCCTTTCACCATGATCCTTGAATGAGATCTGAGACCACTGCTGGTACCTAACACTTCTTGGCACCTTGTCTGTTAGGTCCTTGGAAGAGGAGGTGGCTATGGAGGTGAGTGGGGATGGGAGTGGGAGGATTTCTCCCTTCACTTCCCTTTTTGTTTTTTCAAATAATGGGTTTTGAGGGGGAGGGAAAGGTTAACCAGACAATTTATTTTCCATCTCCCATCGATAAAATGTTTACCACTCCCCACTGGAAGAAGTTAGATCTTCCTTTTGAATCTCCAGGAAAATCTCCCAAACCCAGCCCACCACCATGTGGATTCAGCCATCTTCTGATTCACCTCCAGATTGTCTCCTCCTAACTGCTCAAGCCACAGGTTAAGGGCGAAATGTTCAATGCCCAAGCAATTAAGTGGGGAACACGTTTATCTAAACAATTGCATGCAGCTCTGTATTTGCGTACAGGGGGGTCTCTCCCAAGCCTTTCCAACCTCAGCAAAACAAGAAAAAGCCCCAGCGATCTGGGGGTATATATCATTCATTCATTCCTGTTTTCAACACTCATGGCGGATCGCCACCAAGACGGTGGGAGAGCAAGGCCGGGAGAAATCCTGGAAGCTGAAGTCTGAGGAGGATTTCAAAGTCAAGTCAGAGATGAAAGAAACATCTGGACTCGGTCCTCAGGTACACGCAGTATTCTGAACTGAGGCTAGAACCAGAGACCATTCTAATGACAGGCCTCTACAGGTGGGCTCTCACAGGTGGGCTCCGACTCGGCTTCGTGTATATTCGTTCATGAAATAGCTCTGCGGGTCAACATGCAGAACAAAACCACTTAATAAAAGTGAAAATGAGGAGAGGAAAGGGACGCCAGAAGGCATGTGAGTGGGGAGAGAGGAAGAGCCAGGGCAGACAAACCGAGAATCCCTCCCTGCGCTCCTTGCTGCCAGGGAGGTCTGAGGGACTAGTTTCCACCTGGGATCCCAAGTCTAGAACAAAAGCGGCGGGGTCGGCGGGAGACGAGGGAAGGGGGTCCTCAGCACACGCGCGTGGGGGTGCCGAACGATGGGGGCTAGCGCGCCCGCTGGCGGGGGCGGGGGGCACCTGTCGCGGCGCCGTCCCCAGCCCTAGCCCGTGCTGACCCGGGTGCGGCGCGGCGTCCGGGGTGGTCCCGGTGCCCCGGGGGTCGCGGGAGGCTGGGCCCCAACACCCCGGGGAGCTCACGGCTCGAGCTTCCCTCTCCAGGTGAGGGCGCGGCTCGGTGCCACTTTACCTGCGCGCAGAGGGTCGTCTGGAGAAGCCATGGGGCGGGAAGGGGAAGCCGCAGCCGGAGCGGGAGGGCGCGGCCTCCGAGGCTGGGCTGGAGCCCGGGAGCCCACGGGCGGCGAGTCTGGCGGGTCCTGCAGTCCCGACTGGGCCGCAGCACAGCACGGCGGTGCTGCGCGCCCCTCCTCCGCCAGCCCCTCCACCTCCTCCCAGACTCTCCGCCTCGACCTCTGCTAGCTCACTTCCCGCTTTGGCAATTAGCAAAGCCCCTTCTCCGCGCCGCCCCCGCCCCCCTCCCTCCTGAGGCGCGGGCCCCGGCTGGGGTGCGGGGCGAAGCCCCGGGGGCTGCGAGCGTCGCCAGCGCCGGCGCTGGGTGGCCTCCTAGCCTGGCTTCCCGAGCAGGTGTCCGCCCGCGGCCTGGCTGGGAAAAGATCATCAGTCCTAAACCCTGGCTGCACTCTTGGGTCAGTTTGCTGGCTTCCTGATTGCGCGGGAAGCGGGGGACCGGCTTCCCCAGCACAGGCCTGGGCTTAGATGCCTGCCGTTGATCTGTTTGAGCAGTCTCCTGGTCTCCAGGCAGGGTCCGCCGTTGCATGATGGCACCGGTGAATAACTTCGACCTGGATGTTTGGGTTTTTTGTTTGTTTTTTGGCCATTGGTTATTACATGACCTCCAGGGTAGGTGCTCCACAAAGGGAGTGAAAAGAGGACGCCTGATATATATGCATACGGCCATTCTAGAAAAATAGCTTGGGGTTCTCTCGGAAATGTGGCATTGGTCCTTGCACTACGGTTTAATAGAAAAGGGATTATGCACCAAGTTACTTAAATGAGCATAGGTTGAAATCGTTTACCGAGAGTAAATATTTAAAATAGTTATATTTTAACTAAATCTATCATCAATCATAAATCTATTACACGAAGGTTACAGGCAATTTAAATGCAACAGCACTTTCTTCAGGGTTTTAAATAATCCGTGTCTGTCTTGGCACATGAGAATGCAAAATAGGAAGTGGTTTGTCATATAATAGCTTTTACTATACAGTATCAGCAAGTTATCATAAAGGAGCGGCCTCCAGCTAAAAACTCAGCTTTGAAAAATGCAGAAAAGCAGCAAACGTTTCCATACCCTCTTGGTGACCAGAGGTGTGCTTTGTGCCCCTCATCATCTCTTTTGTGGTTCTGAGGCCCATGGCGCTCAGTAGTTTAGTGTCTTATTCTCTGGAATAGGCCATTGAAGAAATACCAGGCCCAGAGAAGAAGGTCCTGCTGGGTGTCTGAAGAAACTACAACCTTTTAGATGAAGCTTTCTGGGGAATTTGTTAGTGGGAGGATACACTTCTCTTTGGTCTGCTTCTGATAGAAAGGGAAAAATTTTTTTTAAGATTTTATTTATTTATTTGACAGACAGAGATCACAAGTAGGCAGAGAGCAGGCAGAGAGAGAGGTGGAAGCAGGCTCCCCGCTGAGCAGAGAGCCTGACATGGGGCTCAATCCCAGGACCCTAGGATCATGACCTGAGCCAAACGCAGAGGCTTTAACTCACTGAGCCACTCGGGTGCCCCAGGAAGGGAACTTTTTTTAAAGAGTATTTTCTCTTTGAATCTATTTTGAGGTTTGGTTTGTGGTTCTTTCTGACTTCTCATGAAGATGGAATTATTTCTGAGGTTGGTTGTCAGGAACCGCATATCAAATCGAGCTATCTTGTTAGAAAAAATAAATAAATAAATAAATAAATAAATAAATAAATAAAAGCTCAAGTGTTGGTATAACGCTATTATGCTTTTCAAAACCCCGAACTATAATTCATGTATCGTGGTCAATCTTTATGATATTAAACAGGAGAGAGGTGGCAGAAACGCACTTTCAGGTTAATTTTTTTACAAGGAAGATTGACTTATGAACCTACTTTGTTATTCCCTTTCATTCAATTTCCCTGTACCTCCTTTTCTATGAATTGTAACGGTAACCCATCATTATTTTTATTGTTGCCACATGCTTTGTCAACCATAAAGTGTACGCTATAAATGGGAGTGCTTTTCTTTTTTTGCAGTTTACGAAAAACTAATTTTTTTTAATTTATTTTTTTATTTATTTTCAGCATAACAGTATTCATTCTTTTTGCACCACACCCAGTGCTCCATGCAAGCAGTGCGCTCTATAATACCCACCACCTGGTACCCCCACCTCCCAACCCCCCGCCCCTTCAAAACCCTCAGATTGTTTTTCAGAGTCCATAGTCTCTCATGGTTCACCTCCCCTTCCAATTTCCCCCACCTCCCTTCTCCTCTCTAACTCCCTATGTCCACA